>NC_084865.1:12418113-12726976 GCF_951802175.1 Populus nigra | reverse complement strand
TAAAAGTGGAACGGAGCATGTGGAATGAAACCGGAACGTTCTGGTTGAAATTTAGCTGAAAAATCTTAAACGAACCGAGATTTAAAATAAGATGAAAATTGTTTCATTTTGTTCTTTTTTTTGAATTGGTATTGAATGTTTCGACCATTTCAAATGAAACGGAACGGAATTGACAACCTTAATTACAATATCTCAGTAAGAAAATTTCCATTCTAGTTAGCCTTCATCAAAATTTGAAATTACTAATGATTGGGAGCGAAGTTATGGTTGTTTTTTAAAGTATTTTTTACTCGGAAATGTATTAAAATAATATTTTTTTATTTTTAAAAAATTATTTTTGACATTATCACATCAAAATGATCTGAAAATACAAAAAAATATTAATTTGAAGCATAGAAAAAAATATAAAAATTTTAATTTTTTTCAAAAATATTTTTAAAATATAAAAAGAAACAGGATATAATCCTTCAATGTAATTTGAAGTTCCAAGCACATTACTTTTCTATGGCATGTCCACAAAAGAAAATATTTCATTACTTGAGCGTAATACCATGATATTGAGGGCATTAACCCATACCTTCAAATTAACTCTTCATAGAAGTAAATGAGTTAATTAAATTAAATGCTTTACAACATGCACCTCTTGGCAGCAAAGGATGGTTTATTATGAAGATTTTATAATCAGATTCATAGACGACGAAATGGAATAAGAATAATCAATTGATTATGGTGGGATTGGGATAAATTGACCATCATCATATCAATATCTACCAAAAGATCAAAAGTTGATAATTTTATAATCCTTGACAAAGTGGAAAACGGATAATGATAAAGTTTCCAAGTCTTAGTTGGTATTCGAGGGTGTGGTTATGATTATTTTTTAAAGTGTTTTCTGCTTGAAAATATATCTAAATAATATTTTTTTTATTTTTTTAAAATTATTTTTGATATTAGTACATCAAAATGATCTAAAAACACACAAAAATTAATTTAAAACAAAAAATAAAAAAAATTAATATTTTTCAAAAACATTACCAAAAAAAATTAAGTCTTCATGGGTGTTTGAGAGTGTGGTTGCGGTTATTTTTTAAAGTGTTTTTCGCTCGAAAATACATCTAAATAATATATTTTTTATTTTTTTAAAATTATTTTTGATATGGGTACATCAAAATGATATAAAAACACACAAAAAATTAATTTAAAATAAATAAAAAATAAAATTTAGATTAGAGAATAACTAATCATTCTGAAATAAACACAGAAAAACAAGAGAGGAAATACTTCCCAGCAAAAATAAAATCGAGTTATAAAATTAATTTTTTAAGTGAACACAAAATGTAATTAATTGCATTTTACCAGCATCATAAAATTTTTCATGCCCAATAAAATCCCATAAAGTAGCATAAACTTTAATATCTGTAGCATTAATTTTATCCCTCTAAGAGCAATGAGAAATTTACTTGGAACAAATCCTATTTTTATGGATATGTTCATAAAAAAATATGTGGCGACACGTTTGCGTGAACGCAAAATAGACCCCGTCGACCAACCACATCCCAAGCAACCAGGCTCATCTGAGCTGTCCACTTCCAATTTTCCCGTCCCGCAAACAACCCTTATAACATGTAAGCAAGTCTATTTTAAGTTTTATATTTACCAGATAACCATTTGCTGCTCTCTTACACGTGTTGAGCATGATCATGCCACGTCAGTAATATGAAGTTTAATTTCAAGTCAACATCAGTGCCGCCTACCTCTTACCTGTTTTCTTATGATCAGACGGTGCTTGCCTGTGTTAGTTAAGCACTATTAGCCAACACGTGTACGGTGTTTAAGCATGGCCGGGTGATATTTCTCCTCGTGATTTGGGCCCCATGTCTTTAACTTCTCAATTGCTCGATGCGAATATATTTCAAAAGAATGGGAGCACGGAAACAAACTAGTCCGCCATGTCTAAAACGTTTTCAATACAGTCCTTAGACTATATAATTCAATAATAGGGAACACAATTTGAACTACCAATGAAAAAATAAGGAGGTTATATTAGTGCTGTGATGCAATCTTTTATTATTTTGAAAATTAACTTGTAATCTTAAATAATTGGACATTATTCTAGTAAAAGAAGTTCATGAGTCATGTGATACGTTGGATCCAACTATAATATAATTAACATTTCTTTTTTGAAGATCATTTTGTTGAATTGATTTCATGTTTTTAATTATAATCACATGATAAACATATGATATGTAAGAAACTTAATGTAAGAGTTAATTGAGTGATTAACATGTATTGTATGAGCAAACACACAATTTAAATTTAAACTCTAAGGATCACACAATAATAAAAAAAAATTGAAAAGTTTTTGCATTAATTTTTCTTTTGTCTTAGCAAAAAGATTTATCCCTAAAGACTAACATAAAATCTAAAAATACGATGTTATCATAAAAAATAATAAAAATTATAAATACAAACTAAACCATCAAAATCTATGGTAATAACTTATATATAGGGAACTAAATTAAATCTTCTGTCATAGTTAGAGGAGTAGTTTATACTTATTCCAAGAAAAAGTTTCCGCCGATAATAAACGAAAAGGAATATGCCAAAAATTAGAGGTTGTTATTAAATTTTAAAAAAAAAAGAAAAAAAAAAAACAACCACGACATTTTCAATTTCTTCCAACTCCCTCATATTTGGACACCTATATAAATGCCCTACCACCTCTCACTTCTCCATCAAGGCCCTTCAAAACTAAAAGCTTCCATTTTTACGGCGTCCCGTAATACAAAACCTCTGTCTCTGTTTCGCTTTCATTTGTTTTAAGGTTTTCAGATTTATAACAACAATGTCGCTAAAGAAATCCTTAGCAGAGCGTGTCCTGAAATTCTCCAAAATCCCTAATCAATACTTGACCAATAGCCGCATTTCATCTTCTCTCCAAACCCGAATCCACCAAAATCCGGCTCAATCCAACACTATACCTGACCATCCTGGAGAACCCGGCATCTTCCGACGATTATTCCACAAACCGGCCATTTTCTCGCCTGAACTCCGGCAACTGCCGATTGGGGAGGGCTTGATTGATAGAATCCGGGGGTTTGACATTGTGAAGGATAGGATCCGATGGGATGTGTTGAGTCCGCCTCCGGTGGTGACGGAGGAGGTGGCGGCTGAGGAGGGGTTGACGGCGGAGGATGCGAGGAAGTTGTTGAAAGTGGCTCAGTTGGAGGGGCTGAAATCGAGACTGAGAGAAATGGAGAAAACATGGATTTGTTATTCGGAGTTTGTTCGGGTATGCAGTGAGGGGTGTTCTGATCTTGAGTATGGTATTCGAGTAGCGAGGAATCTTGATGAATCCGGGACTGTTGTTGTTCTTGGAAATCTTGTTTTACTGAAACCAGAGCAGGTAAAAAACCTAACTTTTTTATTGTATCATTAGCAGTTCAATCGATTTATTGTGTCGCTTTTTTTGGGTTAATTAATTTGTTTTACAGATTAAAATAATGGCAATGATGGTTCTGTGAAGGTTAAATTGAGTACAATTTAACCGATAATTAACAGATAAATACAAGTTTTGGTTTTGGTTTTGGTTTTTTCTTCGATTTCTGGAAAGCTGAAAACTGATATTTCTTTATGTATATTTTTTTTCTTTCGGCAGGAGAATGAAACTTTTGTTGTTACACAAGCCAGATCTAAGGGCCATTCAGTTTCTACAGTGACAAGATTTGTTTCACTCTTTTGGTGCTTTTTGATGCTCACAAAAGAAAATTTATTTAATTAAATAAATTAAAAAGCAGATAGAGAATTTGGGACTGGGAAAAAAACTAGAGTGGGTGTTTAGTTGGTTGATGATGGAGGAAGTGCACATTTAATTGGGTGGTCATGGTGGAATTAGGGTTTTTATACTTGATGATTAGAGCAGAAAGGTGTTATATTTCATGATACTCTGGACACAAACCTTAGAATCAGTGATATGATTTAAGGAGGAGACACATTAACATGATTTTACTATGGGGAAAAAAATATGCAGAAATATATACCTTGATAATGGAGTTCTTTTTCTGTTTTTCGCTCTGTTTTTTTATGGGTAGAAAAGTTCGTAATTGAATCAGTGTAGCAAAAAAGTAAAGAAACAAAAATGTTGGGGGTTTAGATTTTCTGTTTTTTGGTTATATATATTAGCTATTTTCAAAAGAGTCTAGCTAGAATGATCTGGAAAATGGGTCAGCTGCAAGGCTGTAGCTCACCATGTACAGATGATGAAATCACTAGCAATGACAAAGCTATTTTCTGTTTTTTTACTAATTATTTCACTTATTTAAATGAAGTTCTTAAAAATAAAAATAAAAATTCTTGGCTTTCTTGGATTTGCAACTGAATTTAAGGGTAGTGAGATAGCAACCCGATTTTGATTTTACTGATTTCTTTTGTGGGAGATGAATTTTCTTCCATGATTATTTTCTGAAAAGCAATTTACTTTCATTAGTTGGTTAATGTACTAACAAGATTGATATGCTAAGTGATATAGAGTTCATCTTTTACCCAAACTAGTTTTTCCATCTCTGTTAATTACAGATATTGAAAGCTATCGGAGGCCTAATTCCATTGCCAGCAACCGACCCCAATGATCCAAGAAGAAAGGAGCTGCAGGAAATGGAGAAAAAGAAAGCTGTAATAGATCAAAAGGCCGGAACCCTGGTTCGCCGGGAACTATGGTGCGGCCTTGGTTTCTTAATTCTTCAGACAGCTGGGTTCATGAGGCTGACATTCTGGGAACTTACCTGGGATGTCATGGAGCCGATCTGCTTCTATGTTACATCATTTTATTTCGTGGCTGGCTATACCTTCTTCCTCAGGACATCAAAGGAGCCTTCTTTCGAAGGGTTCTATCAAAGCAGGTTTAGTGCCAAGCAGAAGCAGCTCATGAAACTCAACAATTTCAATCTGGAGAGGTACGATGAGCTTCGAAAGATTTGTCACCCTCTTCCATCATCTGTGGAGCAGATCCAAGCAATGAATTCACTTGATCAAGCTGGGAAAATATGCTGAACCATTGTTACCACCAGAAGAGAAATTAGCATATAAGAAAAAAAAAATGTATATTACAATTTTGTTGGATTTCCTCTTGGGCTACACAGCCTGTATTTTTAGAATGTAGGTCCGGCTTACTATAGCTTATGATTAACCTTTTCTCATGGAGCAAAAGACATGATAACTCTTGTCATTTTCAAAAATGGAACAAAAAAAAAAGGGGTTTATAATTGCAGCTTGGCAGTTCCTTGGTCATGAAACGGCAACGTTATTGGTGATTGGAAAGGTAATTTAATGGAGTGGAAATGGGAATTTGTTGGGTAGCAAAGGAGTCGATCAATGAAGTCCCATACGCCAGCTAAAGCCGTATTGATAAAACTACTCAAATTCAACGTCTTTAGTATTTTATAAAATCCAAATTTCAGATTCAATTCACTTTCAGATTTGGTTTCACCGTTAATATGAATATTGAAACAAGTTAATATATTTCTTTTAATTGTTTAAATACTAGTTGTATTGAAGCTTGGTAATTAATGTATGGAAATAATGTGAGAGACTTGAGAACACCCTATTTTCTTTTCAACGAACAATAAACATAGTTAATATATATATATATATAGAGTATTTTGGTTGCCAGCTTGGTGTTGTGGTTCAAGTGGTTAGGGCGTGTTGTTTATAAAACGGATTTGACTTTTTTAGATGTTTTTATTTTATTTTATTTTTCAGTGTGGTTTTTATAGAATTTTATAATTTATTATAGATTGATAATAAATAAATTTTCATGTTTTTTTATCATATAATAAATAAAAATATTAATTTAAATAAGTAGAATTCATAATCTGAGTCATGAATTTAATAGATTAACTAAATATCAATTAAAAGGTCAGGTTAGGATTTTTCATGTTCAAGATGTTGTACTGAATTTTGATTTTTTTTTATTTATTTACAATTTTATCATTTAGTGTAAGGTTTTTATTGAATTTTATAGTAAAAATATTTTATATTTTTATTATATAATAATATAAAATAATTAATTTGACTCAGTGGAGTCCATAATGTTAGTAACAAATTTAGAGAGTTGATTAAATATTAATAAAAGAGTCGGCTTAAAATTGTTTTAAGCTTGAAGCTTTATACCAAATTTAATAATAATATAAAAACATTTCTAAATATAATTTTTTTATGGTTTAAAAATATATGGGTTCAATCCTAGCAAAAGTGCGGGCAATAAACAAGTATTTTACTAACCAAAATAATGCATTTTTTCTCAAATAATTTGTTTGATTTAACGAGGCACTTTCAAATATTAAAATTCTAAGGGTCCGTTTGTATTGCATAGAATTTTTATAAATAAAAATTATTTTATATGAAAAATATTGTTTTTTAATAGTGGTGAGAGTACCGGAAGTGCCGGGTGCTCAGCTGTGAGCTAATAATGTTTTTCAGTTTGGAAGGGAAGGTTTTGTTTGTCAAGCCTTATCTCCACCTTTCATTGTCTTCGCCTTCACTAGATTTTATCAATGCGTCTGAACTTTGGGTTGGAAAATGGCTAATTTCTGAAATGACCTCTGAATAGCTTATTAAATTCAACTTAGCCCCTGATCTTTTAATTTATTATTATTTTCATCCCTCAAACTATCATGTCAAGGCAATGCATCGTCTTTATTAGGGATTTGAGAGGACAGAAAAGAAAACCACCCACGTAATCACTACTGGTTACTTTTTTTCGGGAAAAAGCTTAACGAAAACAGGGCATTGCTTTGAGTCGATAGCTCACGAGATCAAGAAAAGAAAAATGATTTCAATGATTCCTAGAGGCAAACGTGTTTCTGGCTAGACTTGAGAAGAAGCCTCTGGGAAATTGGAGGGTCATACGACTCGTATTGCTCTCATATTCTGCAGGCTCTTTATACATCTCCCCTGTAATTCCTAATGCCTGGATGGCAGGGAACACTACTACTATAATATAACATGATCATCCCAGAATTCCTGAGCCCCCCCTCCCCACAAGGGTGCTCACCACCGACCCCATATCCAAATTGTTAGGATAATAATAATAATAATAATAATGACAGCAGAAAACTAAAATAACAATGATGATCAAGTATTGTCCCAAGATTTCGACTTTTTTAGGGCTTTAGTTTTGTTTGTTTGTGCATGAACAAGGAGCATCAGATCTACCTAAAACATCCAAATCTGCCTGCACCCCCCTCACCTTATAATTAATTTGAAAACTCTGTTTTTCTGCGATCTAAATCATGACCTATTCTATAATACAAAGAAGAGATGCCTTCGATCTTAAGGTTTGGTAAACTTATTAATGATTTCTAGCTATGATAGAATACTACCACAATTCTTAGAAATACTTATGAAATTTTTAATTGTTAAAATTCTTGTTGGTAATTTTTTATCCATCAATGGGTTTATCGATAATAAAAATACTGATGGATTTACTGACGAGAAAAATGTGCAAGACAAATTGTCCACTTCATTCTATCGGTATTTTCTTCGGAAATTTTGCGATATAAACAGAAATACCATATGCAATTATTTCTGTGATAAAACAATGACACAATAATATTTACAGTAATTCTTTTCCAACTCTCTGGAATATACTGTATCAAACTTAATCTGTCGATAATACCATCGGTAATTATTTAAAAATATTCTAAAAAACATATTTAATAGAAATAGAAAATAATTAAATTAATATAAATCAACACTATAATACTCGGGTACTAAGTTACTTGGAAAAAAGAAGAAGAACATCAACTCAAACAAATTTGCAACAAAAAATAAACAACAGTAACAAATAAATAAATCAACTAAAAACAATTTCCACCTAACCTAGAAAACCTATTTCAAACCTATAATCCAACAACAAATAAAATAATTTAATTGAAATTGAACAACAAAATTGAAAAAACAATCCAACTAAAATCCAACAAAATTTATTTCATATGAAAAACAAATCATACAACAACATTCATACAATTATTAAGAACAAAAAAATTTAAAATAAAATAAAATATACAAATATAATGCAAAAAAAAACAAAAAAAAAGGGAAAAAAATGTTACCTTAATGTACTTGCGAGTGAAGCTGAGAAAAAAAAAATTGTGAGTAAAGCTGAGAAAAAAAAATTCATAAAGTATGTTAAAAAAATACTGAGAAGAAAAAAGAAGAAGAGAGAAGAGGATATACTTGCGCGTGGAGGAGAAAAGAAGATAAGAGAAGTAGTTGAGGAGAGAAGGACGTTGGTGTTTTTTATATAAAGGGGAGAGAGAAGAAGAAGAATAGGCACATCTCTTATGAAATATGGGATTCTAGTTTTTTTATTAAAGCATTTTACTGATATTTTTACCGACGGATAATTAAATATTAATATTTTTAATCATTCCGTCAGTGATTCTGTCTATAATATTTAATTTAAATTTTTAATTTAATAATTTTTTTTTCAGAAACCCCCCAAATATTATCGACAACTTTTCAATCCGTCATTGATTTCGTATGTAATATTTAATTTAAATTTTCAATTTAATCAAAAAATTTAAGAAACTCCCCAAATATTGCTAACGACTTTTCAATCTGTCGGTGATTTTATCTGTAAAGAACAATAATTAACAGTGCAATTGAGAAGTGAACAGTTTCAGAGCTCTCTGGAAAATATTGACGAAACTAATCCGCTAGTGATACTTCTGTAATTGATATAATGGACAATGCTAGGAGAAGTGAACAGTTTACCAACAATTTTGCGGATGGATTTGACCGACAGTATCAATATCGTCTATAATTTCATCGGTATAAAAGACATGTCATCTTACGTTTTGTCTTTGTTTTAATTCTTTTCTCTTCCACTGTAATTCTCTTGGTATATATTGAGGGAATATTTCCATCGGTGTTTACTGATAGATATAACGAGAGAATATTCTGTTGGTGAAATTTTCTGCAATTTACTAACGAAAATATTCTATCAATGTTTCTCTTTATTTTTGCTAATTTTTTGGTAGTGAACTACCTACTATTTTCAAAGCTAGCTCCTTTCATATTGAACAATTTGATTTTCCTTGAGTTCAATTGGTTAGCCAAGAAACAATTTGTTTGCATGCCTTCTCTTGGTGTCATGCCAATAACGTGATAGTTAGCAATTTTGAAGATTTTGCTAACTACGGCATGCATTTCAAGCCTTGGATTTAAAATAAGAAGCTCAATTTGAAATTTTCTACAAACTTTTGTTCAGAACTATTTCTGTACAGCTATGCCTTTTGCTTGCATATCACTATCTCAGCACAAATCCACCACCACAACTGAGCTTCTTTTATAACCTAGCTTTTCTTAAAATATTTTAGGTTTGTGAAAAGCATGCAGGAAATCTGTACAAGGATTTATTTATTTATTTATTTATTTATTTTCAATGAGTTAAGGTCACCAATAAACTTATAATGACATTTAAGTGAAAGAATAAGTACAACATTTTTTTAATTTAGCAAATAAATAATGCCATTGCAGAATACGATTGGATTGAAGCTATGTCGTGTTTTATTTTTCCTATTAAGTAGAAATGTCAAACTAAATGCGATCGATGCCTAGCTAAAATTACATGTGTAGACTGTAGAGTAGGCAATGAGATAAAAAAAAAAAAAAAGGGTAAAACTTTATATTGTATATACACGTTTTAAATTATTTTATTTTAAATTACACATCATTTGAACTCTTATTGTTTTTCAATTAAGTTATTTTTAATAGAATTATGATATTAAGTGATATAATTTAATTCATAATGTTTGATTAAAAAATCAAGAGCAATTAAACTTTATTTTGAATATCCATCATGAATGTCAAATATGTAATGTATTCAAATTTTAAATTGTTTTGTTTTAGTTGGAGGTGTGATTTTTCTTAATTAAACTCCAAACAATAAATAAATCTAAAATATTTAATTGGGTTGAATGATTATGTTTGGGTTGGCTGGTGTAATATAAAATAAATTTGAAATAACAAAATTTTAATTTTAATTTGAAATAGGTTCCTTGATAAGTTTTTTTTTAGTGTTACAAATGCGGTGAAAAAGTATGAGAAGCGACACCACTATTACATGAATGGTATGACGTGAAAAACAATAAAATAAATAATTATCTAATTATTGATATAATTAAATTAATAAAAAACAATATGTAACTGTACAATGAGAAAAATAAAACAAAAAAAGATCTAATTATTGATATAATTCATTACTAAAAAATACTTATTTATTTAATTTAGGTAAGAGAATAAATAAGTGCATGAATATCTTAAATATGCGGAATTCCTAAGAAACGGGTAGAGTTCCAAAGGAGAGTTGAGCCATATTTGGCCCACGTCGTCATTCTATAATTTTTTAGAAAAAAATAAATAAATGATGCATTGTTTAATTTGCTCAATTGAATTTTTTTAGAAAAATATTAGATAATGCATCAAGCAGACGGCAAATTGTTTAATTTAATATGATGAATTTTATGAAAAAATCAAACGATGTATATAATAAAAAAAAATAAGAATAATAATACTCAAAATAAAATTTTAAAAATTAAAATAATTTTTTTAAAAAATAAATAAAAATATTTTATAAGAAAATAAACAATGCAGCTGGATAGTATTCACCAGTAATAAAATTTGAAGTCTTCAAGAGTTGAGACTAGCAGCAGTGGAGTCCATCGTCGCTGGCCTTCTTATGTGGCCTCTGGGTGTTGAACCCTTTGGATCATCGACACATCATGAGGCCCATTTTTGTTGATGAAAATATCAACGGCTGAGTTGGTCCACGGTATTTTAGGCACAGTTGTTTTTCCGATCAATCTTAGACCCTGCTGTTATTTGTTTCTGTTTGATGGAATAAATCTCCTTTATTATTCTTTGGTGACAAACAGTACGGTACGCTGCAACAGCTGCTCTGTGCTGGATGTGTAAATTAATTAGTTTATTTTTTAAAAATTACTAGTTTAAATATCCTAAACTTTTTCATGGAAGACTGATCTAATTATTAATTTTAGAATTTTAAAGAATTAATTGAGATGAGCATAAACAAATCGGGATATCCACAGTTAAAGAAGAAGAAGAAGAAGAAGAAGAAGAAGGAGACAGGCCATTTTAAAGATTTGCAGGCCAGTGCTCGGTAATGTAATTATCACCTCAAAGTTCTTTTTGAAGTGCGTTTAGGCTGAATTTGATGTTTTTATGTGTTCCTGAATGGATTTTAATGATCCTCAAAACATATAAAAAAAAACCTCAAGATACATGTTCGATAATATATATGTGGTATAAACTTTTGTTTTTTAAAATATTTTTCAAATTATTTTTTCAATAGTTTTGATATATTTATATAAAAAATTATTTTAATATATTTTCAATTAAAAAATAATAAACACCGTATTACAAAACATAAAAACCAACTCATGGTCATGATCAAAATTTACCAACCACCTTTTAACGACAGAAAAAAAAATGATGAGCACCGATATTCCATACTCATATTTGAAGTAAAAAAGACCTCGAGGAGATATCAATTAGCTGCACAAACAATGTCCTCTCCTCGTTAGTGGCTGCAACCAAGAACAAGCTAATTGTTTGACCACAGCTGACTTTCAAATTAAAAGATATTTTGTCTAAAAATGACCCACCGACAGCCAGATAATGCAACAGAAGTTTGCTATCTAGCGTTTTTAACTCTTTTTTTGGGAAAGTTTTAAAGGATTAATATTTTTTATTACTTTTTTATAATTTTAATGTATTAATATTAAAAAAATAAATTATCTTAATAAAATTCTGAAAATGAATATTTTTAAAAAATATCATGTATTATAATATTAAATTAACACTTAAAAGTGTGTTTGTTTACACCATAATAGCGTTGTTTTTAAAATTTTTAATTTTTAATTTTAAATTATTTTTTTAACTTTTCAAAAAAATTAAAAAAATAACCTTTCAACATTAACCACTATCTACAAAAGAAATAGCAGTACAGCCACTTTTGTTTTTGGTTATCTAAAATAATAAAAAATAATATTTTAAAAAATAAAACGTAAACCACTACCTTAAGAAGGGATAGCCGTGCAGCCACCTCTTTTTGGTTGCCTTTTTTTCAGAAGCTGATGATGATGACGTCACCTGTTAGTGCACTTCACCAAAATAAAGTAAGAGCATTTTTACTTTCCTGTCGAGCCCACGCAAAGGAAGAAAAAAGAATCAAGTATAAATTAACATAAAAAATCTAAATAACGAAAATAACTCGAAAAAACAATCAAGTCTAAATTAATGAAAGTCTAAATAATGATTATGTAAGTGCTTTGAAAAATTTAAATTTATAGTTATTAAAAAATAAATTTAAAATCTGATCAGTTAGTTAGTTGATTTTTTCTTTGTTTTATTTTGTTTGTCCAATACTAAAATTTTAAATATTTATTAAAATATTATTTATTGCTTTGTTTGGTATGTAAATTCTCAAAACTATCTTTATCTTGAAATATATATATATATATATAACCTATAACCTATTTATTTTTAAAAATAGATATAATTAATTAAATCACCTACGTATCTTTTTATGCGCTTCATTTTAAAAATGAATAAATATTTTTGGACATCGTGAAAAAACAAGGAGGACTGAGCATTGCTTTCGTTTCTCTCAAAGGAGTACATAAAAAGACATTAGATTATATAGAAAGGTGGAAGTGAAGAGCATTGCTTTCGTTTCTCTCAACAACAGAAGCAGAAACCTTTTTGTGTTTGTATGGAAATGGTTAAAACTTGGTTCATTAAAATTTCGTTTTGAGATTTGTATTTGAAGATCTCAAATCTTGAGTTCAACCTTTGAAAAATGTGAGATGAGATTTAGAAATGGAGGATGGATGGTTATTGATGAAGTTTTAAAAATCTAAGTAACCTATAAATAAGATTTTCAAATTAGATAATCAGTTAATTAATTGATTCTAACAATTTCATTTATTTTTTATAGCTAATATAATTGATAGCTTGTATTTGGTGTTTGATAGGTCAAAATAGCTTGTAGCTAATATATATAAAAGGTCCGTTTTAGTAGAAGTGAGAACTCTCCGATGCTTAAATAAGTATTTTTTTATATAGAAAAAATACAATAATATTCTAGTGAGAGATGCCCTGAAAATATATATGCAGTAGAGAATGAAAATTATGTACCTTTATTTTAAAGGTCTCATGGTGTATTTATATTTCATGAGTCTTGGTTTTTTGTGAAGAAGAAGAACTGAAGTGTAATTTAGCGAGAGATGCCCTGAAAATATTATTGTATTTTTTATCTCTAAAAATATACTTATTTAAATATTGTAGAGTCTATATCTCCATAAAAAATAATTTTTTATAGGTATTAGTCACATATTATATTGGTTTGGAAAAATATATAAAATCACCGCAACCAATTAATTATCCAACTTTCCAATCTGACTGCCTTGTTTTTAGATTACTTTGATTTTTAAGACTCCATCAGTACTAATAGTTCAAAGGTAATTGGACCTCCAAATCTTCATTAAAATCTGCTATCAGATTTTGAACAATAACTCTGAAAGAAAAATGAAATATTATATGATCAGAAATGGAAATGATAGTTCGAGTGTAAGACAAGTTCAACATCGTATGAAACGTGAATTCTTGCAAAGGTTTCGAACCTCATAAATCTAATTAAGGAGAGTAAATTAAAATTTATCCTTACTTTATTTATTTTTCCCACTTAAGAATCCGTTGTTATTGCAATTTTATTTTATAAGCTGAGAAGAAACAGTAAATATTTTCAAGATTGAAAGGGTCTTCATCATTATTTTTTTTTATTAATGTAAATATTTGAATGTATTTTAATTAATTTTATAAACTTTTAAATTAATAATTATATAAGTTTTTAGTGGTTTTAAAAAAATTCAAATTTATAATTACTAAAATAAATAAATTTAATCATCATTAGATTAGATGAGCAGAAAAGTACTACTTCATAGCAGCAGTTCAATCACCTTTTATTGATTACTGGTAAACGGTCTCTATCACTAGCGCTAGTGCATCTCCTTAATGAAGAAAAAAAAATTAATCCTGGGGGTCCCATAATCAGTGAAAATCAGAATTTTTTATGTCAAGACAAAACAACAAGTATGTAGATGTGACTAAAAGCTTAACTTGCTTTCCACACTTGCTCTAATGGCGGACCTACTTTCTGCTTGACCACATCTTCTTGGTAATGTTTTTTTTTTTTTTTTCCCCTGAAGAAAAACTTGTCATCCACGAGGTCTTACGAATAATTAATTAAACGTTATTATTTGCGATTAATTAAGAATTATGATGTCTTTCTCCCTCTGTTAGCATGCGGGCTGACGCCTGGTGATCACAAGGACTTGTTTTGTAAACTTATACCAAGTCCAAACCTCTCCCCTGGGGCAAAAAAAAAAAAAAAAAACCCTAAAAATGGAAATGCCCTTTTCCTAAAATTGGAGAATTTCTTATTTTGAGTTATGTTTCCCGACAAATTTAAGCCAAAATTATATTAAGAAAAGGGTTCTTCAAAACACATAAGATTGAACCATCCATGGTATACAAGGGTACAAAGGAGAGGTGTTTACCGAAGTTTCTTGGTAAGCTAAAATTGAAAAGTTCGCAAATTGGAACTTGAAACGGGAAGAACTGGTCTAACGAAGATCGGGGTCAGTGGCGGTGGAAACGAAGTGTCGGAGCATTAAAGCTCTAGTAGTGCTCTACAGCATCTCTGTCACCGTCGCTCGCTCATCTTTTTTGACTGCAGAAAATCAACGTGGACTGAAATATTCCAACGTTGCAGTCTCCAAAAGGAAAGGAGAGGAGAAAAGAGAGAAGAGAGAAGAGATATTTGTTAGATTCCAAAATTAGTAGTCACCTGGTTTGTTGGGCATGTCAGCATATACCTTTTCGACTATCTAATGATTCCTTGCAAATACAAAGTTACCAGTTCATCATCTCCATCGTTATCAAATTTACTTTTTTTTTTTGACAGCGTCCTCCCAATGATAATGAAGCTCCAGCTCATTAGTCTTGATGGATGGTTATGTCACAAATTAAAGGTTACAGTAGTTACCGTGCTTTAATTTGGTGGCAATCTCAGCATAAGGTGATTTTTTAGGTTTTTAGTACCTTTTTTTAAATATCGGTGAAAATAACACAATTAAAAAATAATAATGAAATAATATATTTTAGTACTTCTTTTTATTTTTTTTCTTCTTATTCATTTGCTGACTATATTATTTCATTAATTGTTTTTTAAACTGTGCTATCTATTCCGGCAATATTTTTAATTAACCATGCTAATTTTATTTTTAACATAAAATAATAAAGTCAGTGTGTATAAAGAAACCTTCAAATGCAAAGCTGAGACGTCTTTTTATCTGGAAAAAGAAAATGTAAGTGAGTACTCCATCCACCGTATAAGATTCAAGGCCTTTTTTTCATGGAATAAAAAATCAATTTGTGAACTAGCAAAGAACTAAGAACGATTTTCAAGAAAGAGAGATGAGGGAATAATTAAAAAAAATTAAAAAAATCGGAGCTTTCTACTTTCCTGCGTGCAAACAAAAACAGAAACTTGCAGTGAAAAACTAACAAGACAAAGAAATTATCTTTGCACAACGTGATTTCAACTAGGATTGATTCTTACAAACATGTCGAATTCCATCCATTCATCTAGATTAACCCGAAAACTTGATTTCATAAAAATAAAATAAAATAAACCTCTAATAGTATACATTGATTTTTATAAAAACCAAGAACAAAAAAAACCCTACTTTACCTAGCATATATGCTATACAGTTGTCTTATTTTTTCCCCTCTGATGAGGGGGTGTGCTTCTTCGAGTCCAAATTACAGTGACCAAAAAGACTATACCATTCAAATCCCTTATTTATCTTGAACTTTCATCATCTCTGGCTCCTCCAAGGCCTCGCTTATTACCTCCTTCCTCTTCCCCAAATACATCTTGACATAGAAGTTCAAAAACAGGAACAAGATAGCCCCATTGAGCACGGAATTGAACCACCATGCTCCAATCCCATTACACCCACCTTTCATAAAATGCAGCGAAAGCACCCCAACATGGCAAGCAACATTGCATCCCAACAGCACAATCTGGCAATTCAGCACAAAAGGAAAACAAGCACTAGGCAAACCAACCGCTGTCCAGAATCTGTACCCGTAAATAACAGAGTACACCAAAGTTGCTATTAGAATCGCCAGCACTTGAAAGGATTGGGAGAATTCAAGCCATAAAAAGGACATGAAGGTCAGTATAGAATTGTTGACAAGCTGGAAAGAAACCAGCTTACGTAACCTCAGGATTGTGAAAAAGGTTCGGAACATATGGAGATATCGTGACAAGTAGTACATGTAAGACCAGAAAAAGACACGGCCTGAAGGACGAGTTCCCAGAGGGAAACAAAGAAGCCATTGAAACGGGGTTTTTGATCTACGCCAAAACCACCGCGTTTCTTGGATCTCGGCGGCGGTTGAGAGGAGGATCCCGGAGAAAATGACGGCGGAGATTAAGGCCATAAAGAGGCTGTACGCGGCTGGGATTGGACCGAGAGGGACAGTACGGCCACGTTTAATAAAGATTTGTAAGAAAAGATGGACTAATGCGCAAAACGTTAGATAAAAGGCTATGGAGGTCAAGAGAAAAGACCAAGTAGAGCCCCATGATTGGATGTGGCTCCATCGGAAAGTAACTATAGAGGGGTGTTGGGAGAGGTAGTAGATTAGTGTTTGCGTGATCATGGAGATTACTGGCGGTGGAGGAGGATTAGAAGGTGGAGGTGAGGGTTTGGAGAGGAGGAGCACCACCGTTGTTGTGGTTGGTTTTGTGGTTCGGTCATACAGTCTTTTCTTTTCTCTTCTTTTAGAGAAGAAACATGTTTTTGATGGGAGGTGGGCGAGGATTAAAATAAGATGAGTAGTTGGTTAGAATGAATGGTGGACAGGACGCGTTGGAGAAAAAATCAGATGTTTGCGCTGATGAATTTCTATTGTATACTACTGCACGTGTACAAAACTACAAGTACAACAGCATTGATCGGATGAACATTTATGAGAGATTTGCTAGAATATTCTTACTAATTACGTCGCGGATCAATATTAATGTTTTTAAAAATATATTAAAAATATAAATAATTTTTTAATAATTTCATTCAACCTAACAAAGTAGATTAATTTTAAAATCCACTCCTCAAGTTTTTAACTTAACCGTACGGGAGTTAGTTTAATTTAAATAAATTAATTTTATAGGTCTAAGTATAACTTTGATGATCAGTAAAAAATATAATTTAACTTTTTAAAAAACTTTAAAATGCCTATTTTTCTTTAAAAATATTGAGACGATGATAAATTGGATTGATTTTACCCTGTCCACAACGACCCGGGCCATGAACTCTATTGGTTTGAATAACTTTTTTTTATTTTTTTATTTAATTATATGATAAAAACATATATTTATAAAATTAAGTAACAACCTAAAAATAGACATTTATTTAAAACAATTATCCCTAGAAAGCAAATAAAAATTAATGCACTCAATTTCTCAACCAATCTAATATTAAATTGATAAAATCAAAAAGGAATAAATAAAAAAAAATAAAAAAAACATATCATATTAATGGGTAAACTTGTTAAACCTGTAAATCAGGTAAGCCGAGCTAGTACGTCAAACCCGTGAATTGAGTTATAGACTTCACTAAGATTATAATTTGCTTTTTTAATCTATTTTTTATTTAACTACATGATTAAAAAAAATTATGAAATCAAACAGTAACCCAATATCAAGATTTTTTTTATCACGATAACCTTATAAAAGGCAAAACAAAACCAATTATGAAACTTAATTTTCAATTAAACCTGTATCTAAGGGTTAAAAATAAAACTAATTTTAAAAAATAAAACTTGTCAGACCTACGAACCAAGTCAATTAGTCAAACCTGTGAAAAAAATATAACTTTTTTCTAAAATTATTTTTTCTAACTATATGAGAAATAATAGACAATAAAAAATTTAGGTTCGATTTTAAAAAAAAGCACCCTACCAAACTTGTAAACCAGAGCAATCCTAGTTACCTTGTTAAACCCGCAAACCATGCTAACTTTATAGAAAGGTAAAATAAAAGAAAAAAAAATTATGAAGTTAAATTTTCAACCATTACAACATTAAAAGATGAAATCGAAAAAAAAATCATGAAAAAAAATTCAAAAACATAAAGAAAAAAGAAAAATAACAGTGAAAGGGCTGAAATGAAAAGCAAAAACTTATTGTTATGTAAAAAAAATGAAAATTAAGGATGAAAAAAAAAACACTGAGTACGCGATAATTATAAAGAAAGCTAGATGGCGTGGGGTTTTTACTATAGCTCTAGACACATATTATTGTGGGTTACGACAATGAAATTTACTTGGGCATGGTGTGTAATTAAGAGGATCATGAGGGCGTTTTAGTATTGTCACATTATCTTTTCTATTTTTTTATTCAAAAAGATGTTGACGCGTGTTTCACACGCCCTAGCAAGTGGATGGTGCCCGTGTCATTAAAGAGGCAGATGAAATGTCTCTCGGTGGTCAAATCTGGTCATTCACCGTTTAGATAGATGTGTAGACGTGTTCTCTTTCACATGATACGGCACGTGTAGACATATCATAATTAGATTGTCGCTGGTGATCGATTGTTTGTGTTTTTTTCTTTCTCATAACAACTAAAGTGTATAATTATCCTTAATTCATTTGTTTTTTTGTTTGGATCTGACATGATTATCAAACTCAAGAGACTTAAAATATTCTTTATACTTTTTAATATATTTTTTTACAGTTAAAAAAATATGATAATGAATCAGTACGAATCACAGGCTAATATACTAGCTGAAACACTATAACAAATAGGACAATTAGTTTTTTTTTTCTTTTCTAATTCTATGACAATAAAAAGGGGGTTATTTTTCTTTGTTTAATTCAAGGTCCAACAGATATTTCCTGATAAACAAAAATAAAAAAATTGGGTGGGGTTGAAATAAAAAAAAAAAATTAGCACAATCTTCGTTGCATTAATTATCCTTTCATAATCTTGAAGATGGAATACACCAACATAATTAAGTTTAATTTTTTACTGGGAAACCAAACAGAATTACTAGAATGTGGTCAAATTTGTATCGTCTCTCTAATGCTTCGTTTTGTAGTCTAATTTTGCCTTCTTTAATGTCATAGCAGGGACCCGAACCATCATAAATTTTGGCATTGAATTGGACAGGCTAATAAAAACCTGTCTCTCGTTAGGTATATATAGAGCAATTGTTTAATCGACAACGAAGGACCATCTGATTTTTATTTGGTTTCGAATTGTAGTGGGGGGTTTGTTTTAAAATATTTTTTTAAAAATATATTAAAATAATATATATATATATATATTTAATTTTTAAAATTTATTTTTAATATTAACCTATCAAAATAATTTAAGAATATAAAAAAAATAATTGTTTTTTCAAAAAAATAAATTTTAAGCAACACTCATTTATCCATACTCCCAGACGAGGGCAATTGTCAATTAGATTTGAATTTTTGTGTTGAACTTGTCCAATGATTTTGTTTTACTAGCTAAATGCTGCTTGTTTTTACGTTTTAAAAGTGCTTTTTAAAAAAATTAAAATTTATTTATTATTTTTTACTTTAAATTAATATTTTTTTATGTTTTCAGATCAATTTGATGCACTCATATTAAAAATAATTTTTTATTTTTTCGAGTGAAAAATACTTTGAAAAGCAACAATAAAAACACTCTCATACAGGCAAACAAGAAAAAAAAATATTAATTTCCCAAACTTAAAAAATAGGAAAGGCAAAACTAATTGAAACATGAGATCCCAAAAAAAAAAAGAGAAAAATAAAAGAAATATGCCTAAAAAATCATTTTTGTTCCCCTTGGCTTGATAAATAATAATTCCTTAACTATCATACCTGCTTTGAATAAAAAAGAAGTATAAATATCATCGTGTGTTCACCAATATCGATGTTTTATTGTGTAAAATATTATTCCCAAATAATTTACTGATAAAATACGTCCGTTGAAATAATACTTGTCAATAATTCTATTATTTATTGCTAATTTTATAGGTAAAAAAAAATAAAAAAACTAATAATTTTACAGATAAAAAATACACATCAAAAAAATAATTCCCGCATCATTTTAGTGATATTTCCCTCAAGAAAATTGTCGTATAAAAAAAAATACCGTATGCCAAATTTGTTTCAACATTTTTGTGCGCAGACTTCCACCTGCGTACAAGCTAGTCGTTGTCAATTGATTTAAAAATACAGTAGGAATCACGATTCTGTGTTCGTTTTTATACCAAACTGAGTGTGATTGACGGGAGGGAAGTCAAATATAAGAGTACTTAATAAATTAACAATTAATTTCGTGCGGCTGTGACTATTGCAACTCTTTATACCTAACTGTTACGGCAGTATTTATTTTTGTATTTTAAAAAATTTTGAAATTTAAAATTAATATTTTTTAATAATTTCAAATCATTTTAATGTTTTAATATTAAAAATAATTTTTTAAAAAATAAAAAAATATTTTAAAAAATAATTATAACTACCATTCAAATTTGATGCAGCAGTACTGTTGTTGAACTTGGAAGAAGGATGCGATAAAAGAATCAGAGAAGAGTGTCGAGGCCTCAAGGAAGGACAGAGCAGCTGTGGAGAGCAGAGCTATCACAGCAGAGCAGAGCAGAGCTATCATATCACTCCATGAACATGGTGCCACTTGATAATTAGGCTGTTTATTTCTGCCTTTTAAAAGTATTTTTAATAAAATTTAAAATTTTTTTATTTTTTTATTAACTTCAAATTAATATATTTTTAGTGTTTTTAAATTATTTTGATATGCTGATATCAAAAATGATTTTTAAAAAATAAAAAAACATCATTAGCATATATTTTAGCATGAAAAACTATTTAAAAAGTAACTACAACCACACTGCTAAACAAACCTAAAAAAATTGCCAGGTTACAAGGTTAAAAACAAATTCTCTCTCTTTTTTTTTTTTTTTTTTTGACGAGTAGAGTAATGCATGCTTGTCAACAAAAGACAGAAAACCCATTAGTTATGGTATGACCGACCGAGCAAAGTAGACTGGAAAGAGAGAAAAATTTGCATCGACTTTATTGTCTTGAATTCTGACTCCTTCCTTTTCTTCCATTGGAGTCCGCTCTCTTGGGCCTTAGCTAGAATATTACATGCATGTATCAAAATAAAGATTGTTAATTTCATTTCATTTCATCTAAAATAAAAGAAACATTTCATATCAATTCATAATAAAATAATTTTCATTTTATTTTAAATCTTGGTCCGTTTTCAATTTTTCAAATAAATTTCTGTCAGAATATTCCAGTTTCATTTCACATGTTTCATTTCGGACTTGAAAAACCGTTAAATCAAATTGATATTTTGTTTAAGTTGAATTACTTTAAGTTAAAGTTCTATTTAGTCTTGACTATTTATGAATATTTTAAATTTTGAAATTATATTTGTTGGACATTGTGTTTGTATTGCATAATTTATAATTAATTTATTTTGAATTTGAATTATGTTTGTTGAATTATATATATATAGTACAACCCGAAATGACACTCCAAAATCAAAATATTTCATTCCAATTGAAAAAATAAAATACCTATCAAAACAGAAGTGATAACCTTGGTAAAAATCACGAGTTGACTCGTAAAATCGTACGATTTTACAAGTCAACATGTATATAACATGTAAAATCGGGTTAAAAACTAGAAATCAATCAAACTCGGTTAAAATCGATAAAACTCGTAAAATCATACCGATTTTACGAGTTTGACAAAAGTTCAAAAATTTACTGTCTCCCTGTCCGAGTCTCCCACCACTCCACTCCACAATCCTCACTCCTAAGTCTCCCTTTTCCTCATTGCTCAAATCTTAAATTTTCAACCTTAGCAGACTAACACCAGCATCAGAGGATCTTAGGTATGGAGAAGCCTTATACTGTATTTTACGTTGGGAAGGCATGATCAGAGGATCGAAACAATGGGAAGACAGGGGTAGACAATGAGGAATCAAATGAGTAAAATAAAAGATAGGAATATTTATAGAGAGAAAGGGGAGAATACTGTGTTTTAGACTAACCATTGTTAACTACAAAGAGAGACGACAAAGACTCGGAGAGAGAACTTGAATACATGTCTTGCTTGGTGGGATATTTAGACATTATTTCTAGAACTTGTCACTAACGTAAAAAAGGTGGAAGGTAAGGTGGCATGAGACAAAATTAATGTCATTTTGTAGGCTTTTGTTCTCCTTGTCACGGGTTCACTGTATTGGTCTCTATTTTTTTTTTAAGTTGGTGATATACCTTAGAAGGTTGTATAAAACCTACCCTCTATAAAATGTTCTGAAACTCTATCAATAAAACATAGTTGTTCAATCTTATTTTTTTTCTTTTCGTATGTGATTGAAAGTTTAATTTTACATTTCATTATGTGATGACTTGAAAGTTTAATTTAGAATTGAATTTTTAATTTAACCATATAAAATATTAACACAACAAAATCAGGTTGATTCAATCAGGATTTTAGTAGTTTATCTAACTCCACTCAACTTGATTCAATTAGGAATTTAACCATATACATATATGCTCCTTTTTTTTTTTGTATTTTGCCAACTCTCTACACGATACATCCTTATTGATGTATAAATTGATTCTTAAACAAATTGTTTGTTTTAGATTTGTTAATTTTTAGTTAATGAATTTCTATAGACATAATTGTATTGTATTATATTTTTAAGTTATTTAAACCGTATATGAATTTTTATTTGAATTATGTATTTTAAGGTGTTTGGATATTTGTATTATTTATTTTACTTTTATTTTAATTGTATTATATTATTATTTACTATTTGATTGAAATTGTTAATATATAATTAATTAAAATATTTTTATTTTTATTTTATAATTTTATAATTCTAGTTTATAATATGAGTTTATATTTTATATTTTATATCATGTTAAAAAAATATTTTTGACATACTTCATCACATGTTCTCTCTATGACAGGATGTCGGCTAACAGGCTCGCCTCAAGGTCCATCCAATTAAAAGGCACAATCCAAAACCTATAGAAGCAAACATCAAACGGTTCAATGATTTGATCACGTCTTTTCAAAATTCGTGACCGTGTGATCCTTTAGAATAGAATCAGTCAAATACAGTTATGCCACACCCAAAACAAATCCCTTTCTTCGCTTACCAGGAAAAATCTCAGGAAGGTTAGGTATCGCCCATCCAGAATCTTCCAGGCAAACTTCTCTTTATTTCCTTTTTAATAATAGCAGTAATATTAAACTCTCAAAGACTCCTTATTCTCCAGAAAAGAAAAGGGAAACTATAAAAAAAACTCTGTTTTTTCTTCTCTCTCTTGATCAGGGTGAGTGAAGTTTTGCTTTGACTGTTTTATTGCTTGTGGTTTATGTATGATTTGGGTTGTTTTTAGAGGATTTTAATGTATTTTTGTCTCTAGTTGATTGTTTTTACATGTTTACCATGATCTGTTTTCTGCTGGGATTTATAAAGTTGTAAACTTTTAATGGTTTTCATGGCTTTGACATGTTGAATTACGATGTTCTTGTGATCCGACTGTAACGGGTCATTTTTTTATTTTTTTTAATTGTTTTAGGTTTATGAGATTTTGAGTTTTTGGTTATCTTGTGATTCATTGTACTGGGTCAATTTACCCTGATCAGGTTGTTTTATGCTAGATTTGTGGAATAGGGTCAATTTTAGTTTTTGATTAATTGTAAATGAAGATTGCAAGTTTTTTTTTTTCTTTTTTTGAGGTTATTTGTGTTTTGGGTTTTAGATTTGAAGCATGAAAATTGTTATCATGGTGGTAATTGAAGATGTTATGTGATTACAGGCTGTTGATTTTGAGAGTTTTTGGATAAAGAGAATGGAAAGTGGATTTGCGGAATCGACAAGTGTGCCCCCAGAAAGGTCGTCTTACTCGAGCAATAATGGCAATGATGCTGGTGATTTTGAATGCAATATTTGCTTTGAATTAGCTCGAGACCCGATTGTAACTCTTTGTGGTCATCTCTATTGTTGGCCTTGTCTGTACCAATGGTTACACCTCCACTCGCATTCCCATGAATGCCCAGTTTGCAAGGCCATCATACAAGAGGAGAAACTGGTTCCTCTTTATGGTAGAGGGAATTCACAGTCTGACCCTCGATCTAAATCGTATCCGGGGATTGATATTCCCACTCGCCCATCTGGACAAAGGCCGGAAACTGCCCCTCCTCCGGATGCCAATAATTCACCCAATTTTGGGTTCGGGATGGCGGGAGGATATATGCCAACGGCCGCTATAAGGAGTGGTAACTTTACTTTTTCAACTGCTTTTGGCGGTCTGTCTCATTTCCCGTCTTTTTTTAATGTCCAGTTTCAAGGGTTCCCAGATGCTACTGTCTATGGAACAACATCTGGATTTCCGTATGGATTTCATGGTTTTCACGGCCACCATGCACACCGGTTCCCTCCAGCTACTATTCGAGGGCAGCGGGCCGATAATGTTTTGAAAAATCTCTTCTTTTTTATCGGTTTTTTGGTGGTAATCGCCCTGCTCTGGTGGTAAATCAACGATTTGCCCTTTGAACTTCAACTGATATTTAGTCCTTTCGAATTGTCTTTGTTGTATCTGTGCATATACGTAATCTGGGTTAGTTATACTTAGGTAAATTCTATAATGCTTAAAGTTTTTTTGAAGGATTCTTACGTTTCCACAAGAACCTGCAGTCATGGAGCATGATTAATTATATATGGATGTAGGTTTTCCAACTATTCTATGACTTGTTATCTAATCTCAAAGGAGGTACTGTTCTTTTTTTTGTTTTTTTAACTGGTCTTCACTCCTATGCCGGCAAATGGAGTTCTTTTATTCTAGCATAGAAAATTTGTTTTTGATAAAATAACATAATTTTTAAAAATATTTTAAAAAATAATACAAATTTCAAAAGTTAAATTTGAGCGTAATTTGCAACCATCTCAAATTATAAAATAGATTATTACAATTTACAATAAAGTGGAAAAGACTCTGAAAGTACTAAAACTTTAATAATAACATTAATGAATATAGTGAGTCACACAAGTCATTCTAAAGAGTTGGATCTCGCTTACTATATGGTAGTTGGTTATTATGAGGTAGTTTATGTGTCTATTTTATTTATTATTGATGGTTTTATTTGATTTTTTTGAATTTGTTATGCCAAGATTTTTTTATAATATTAGTAGGGTTATTATTGGAGTTTTTGATATGTTTTTAGGTTTTTTTTTGAGTTTTTCCTCTCATTCTTGCAATTTGTAAAGTGAAAAAAAGATTAAAAAATAAAGTAAATAAAGAAAAGTGAAAAACACACTGAAATTCTAGCGATGACACTATTGGTATCGGAAACAGATGACCAATGATGATCGAAATTCAGTAGCATCGTATGATTCGTTGTTGATGTCCAAGCTGGCCTCTAGATAATTAAATGTTGAGTGGCATCATATGATTCGTTGTTGATGTCCAAGCTGGCCTTCCAATCTGTCTTCATCCAGATTTGTTTACTCTTGAGAAATTATGTTCTGTTCCTTGGAAATTTCATCTTCGTCCTGATTTTCTTAATTTTTTATGAATAATCAAAGTATCATTTATGCAATATTTAGAAAAAAATATTTTCAAATTTAAAACTTCATTTTAATTTGTTTCATAGAAAATAAATAAATGGTAGGATGTCAATTTCACTTGATCTAAATTTGGATTTTCATTAGAACTTGACGTGACTTGATTGGGGTAGATGATGGGTTCATTCACATTGTCACTTGATTTCGTTTTTCAACCTTTATTTTTATTTTATTTTTCAATGTAATTGATAAATTTTCATTTTATAACCTATGAATGATTTTTAGAATTATATGTATAAATTTGAGTTTTTTTACTATACTTTATGGTTAATTTTATGTTTCATAAATGATGAAATAGTTTGTTTTTAAACGAATTAGGTCAGTATTGTATGGTAGATAAATTATTCCACGCAATTTGATCTGTTCTTCTCGTAAAGCGGTATGGGTATCCTTGACGAGACGATGGACAAAACATTTAGAGCCATCTCTAGATGCAATACAAGGAAACGGTATATTTTATGCAGATTTATTTTATATATATTTTTTAATTAAACATGTTTATATATTTTTATATATTTATATTTTTTATTATTAAAGTGGGTGTCTGGGCCAGCTTGCGAGCATCTCGACTAATTCCACGAGCCTTGAAGTTAACGACTATATAAGTCTCCAGTGACCATCATACTAGCAACCACATGGCTCAAATCTGAGATCACAGGAAAAATAAATCTCTTGATTCCAATCTCTTATTACTGAACCACCTACTACTATATGGTTTATTTATTTATCTTTTCCAACATGAAAAAGGTACCTTTATACGTTGGAAAAAAAAATAATGAACTTTGTAAAGTTTTATAGTTACAATGTGTTTACTAAGTAATGATATAACTAGCAATGAAATTAGTTTTTTTAAAAAGAAAAATGAAAAAAAGAAAGTAATTAAAAAGAAAGATGATAAAATTAAAAATGAGTTAGCTTGAAAATTGAAAAACACAAAAGTGCATAAACACCCAACATTGGATCGATTTGTATTTGAACATTTTTTTTTTCTAGCTGGTCTTTTTTTTTTAAAAAAAAAGGACAAAATATTAATATTTTGATTCTTTAACTGACACAGATCTAAATATTTATAAGTAGGTACAAGGCAAGGATAATTTCCAGGAAAGAGAATATGATAATTTTATAGTAAGACCAAGACTTAATTTTATTTTTTATTTTTTTATAGAACCACAAATAAAATATGTACAAATTCTAGAGAAATATAATTGTTTTTAAAAGGGGACCAAGTCCCCACTTGCCCCTGTCTGCGCCCTGGTCTATGAGCATGAGCTAGTCAAATCAAATGGATTAATATTTTAAACAACCCTTCATGCAACTTGTTACTTACATGAACATAAATACAATTATATAATATTTTACTTTTTTTTTTTTTAAAAAAAAAGTTTCAAGTTTAGTTCTTGTTAAAACGAAAGAAAGTTGGTAGTGGAATGATAGTAAAACTGGCCAAGTTTTTATTTTTCTGTTCTACCAAGTTCTCGAGCCCTATCTCTTGGGCCTTGATGTTGGCCTTTTTTATTTTTATTTTTTAATTTTTTTTTATTATCATTGAAATGCACTATACAAACAATAATTGAAATGATATTTAAATTATTATACAATTTTGTTATGGTTCTTAAATAATATTATATATTTTTTTATATAAATATTAATAATTTATTTTTCAATTATTATATACCTAATGTTAAAAAATAAAAAAAAATTACTCATGAATATTTAATAAATATAAGATTTATATTTTTTTATTTATTTCAAACATGATTTTATCATATTTATTATTTCTTTATATCATGAGAAGTTTTTATTTTTAAAAATTACTTACAATAAAAAAATGCTTTTGTTTAAACAATAGAGAGATGCATTGGTAAGAAAATGAAGTTTAGATTGAAGAAATACATTTTTTTTCTATGATTTTGTTCATTGTCCTCCGCGCAAATATGTTTTTTTATAATTATTTCATCAAATAACAATTGAATTCTAAAAAATATGGTTATTGGACCAATAAGAGTCATGATCTAAATTATAAGTTGAACTAATTAGCTAGTTTGATATGAGTTTATCCAAAACATCATCGATCTAATATTGATTTTATAAAAAAAAATTGAATCAACCTCCTTTTATTTTATTAAAAAAAACTAATTTTTTATCAAGTCAACCAAGTCACAAATATACCTACCAAGTTAGTAAAGCCTCATTAAATTAACT
This sequence comes from Populus nigra, assembly GCF_951802175.1. Classification (NCBI taxonomy): domain Eukaryota; kingdom Viridiplantae; phylum Streptophyta; class Magnoliopsida; order Malpighiales; family Salicaceae; genus Populus; species Populus nigra. The sequence continues at coordinate 12,698,953 of NC_084865.1, read as the reverse complement.
TCTACTCAGTTTACTTTGAAACCTAACCTGGTCTATAGAACGGATTAATAGGTTAGCAGGTTGAGCCAAAGGGCTTGACAAGATTTAATAATATAAAAAATGAATTTGAAATTATTAATTTTTTTATAAAAAATAATTTTATAGTTTATAATTAAATAAAAAAAATTAACAAGCTCCTCATGTGATGCGATTATATATCTTAATACATATTTTTATCTTAACTTATCAACTTAATTTTCGATTAGAGCTGAGAATTTTTATAATATTTTTTGTCACATATAATTATCATTTAATTTTTATAATTAAAATGTTTCTTAATATTGGAAGCGCTGGCAACCCCTGTAATTTTTTTTCACTGAAAAAAAAACTTTTAACCTTATCCACAGTAGTACATCTCGGACATCTGAGTATCTGACTAGTAACTCACTGCGTCCACGCTTTTTTTTTTTAAAAAAAAACCCAAACACGTCGACAAAAGGGAAGAAAAGGAAACTCTAAACTTACCGAGTCCAAGTAAACATGTACTCTGTTTTGTCCTTGATGCGAGAAGAAATAAGTATAATATGACTAGCTGTTTATTTTGGACCATTTGACAGCGGGCTGAATTCCATGATCGTACAAAAACAAAACCGTGTCAAGATCAAGGCCTCAAAGTCTTCTTGCTGATGGAATTCCTTAATGCAAAACCAGTTGCTTTCAGCATGTACTGTGTGATCCATCGCCTTCCTTCCTCCTCTTATTCAGCCTGTTTTCACTTTACTTGCGATCTCTCTGTTAGTAGCTTTGTAATGTAAACCTTCATCCAAAGTCATGGAGAGAGAGAACCCATGACGGAATGGTTAGGCAGATCTTGGGCAATTGTCATTTGGGAGTCAATTGCAGGCACTTGCTTAGTATAATAGAATTGTAAAAGCTTTGACTCGAGCTTTCTTCTTAGCTTATAATACAGTGAAGCTGACACCTTTCACAAATGCCAAATACTTTCGAAGAAATTAAATTAAAAAACTCAAATCTATGACCGCAAATACGTTGGTCTGGAAATGAGAGCTGAATTATAAAATCCTCTTGTCTTTTTCACCTATAAGCTCCGTATGCAACCAAATATTATACGCGCTTGGGCACTGGCACAACTACTCTTACAGATCCCTATTAAATTCTCTTGAAAACTCTCAATCCATTTTCTAGACAACGAGTTCTGCGTTTTTCTGCTGACTTTTTGGCCTCCCCTTGACCCACTTGGTGTCGGTAACGAAACGTGGGGTGACTATGATCAACGAGTTCAGTAAAATCTTCGGTAAAATTAAACTACTACCATAAACTTAAAAAGAATTTAGGTGCAGAATTTACATGAGTTGACGAATTCTTTCTTCATAGAATTATAATAGTGTCGACTGAGTTGAAGCCTGACAGCACAGGATAGCCCATCGTTGTGAAGATTTGAACATGCATGCTTTCATGGAGGTCATTTGAAGTGACTACCTTAATAATTGGAAATTGTTTGTGAGTTTGTCATGTGTTGCACATGGAAATGTTGCCTCAATGAATCCATAATAATGAAGTGTTGCCACCTTTTTCGTTATGTCGATAGTTCTATAAAGACAAAACTGTAACTTTAATCTAATCTTAACAATCTTCCAAGAATCAAGTTTTAAGTCCCTCTAGTTGCTGTTTCCTTTCCTTTTTTTTTTTTAAAAAAATAATCATATTTAAATATCATAAAAAAAAGGAATTATGTTTAATTAACTGTTAACCGAATGTAAAATGTAAATCAGAGCTTTTGAAAATTGAAACTTGATTTAGATGGTAAATGAATTTGCTTCTAATGGAGTACAATATATCTTCTCTTGAACTCAAATTCAAGTGAATTCCATGAAGAAATTTTTCATAATTAAGATATATATATATCACTAACATGTACGTGATCAAAAGTATTAAATGTAAGATATTAACTCGCATAAAGCTTACTTTTATTGATTAGTGTTTGTCTAACCTACATATATATATATATATATTTTTTTTTTCGTTGACGATCACAGATATTCTTGAGTCATTCTTTAGATATAGAGATTAAGTTGATTTTTTTTATTAATTTTTTCTTATAAACAACATATTGCAAAATAGCGCTAAGAAAGAGGCATACAAGAAAACAAAAGCTAAACTCTAGAAACAAAAGTTCCGCAATAAACAAAGATCCATGACTGGTAACAAAAAAAACCTCAAATTCTAAACCATATATAAAATCACTTCTTCCCTGCAAAGAACTTCAACTAGTAATATCTAGAAGGCAACAATAATAGCTTCCAAAAACAACAACAATGACGCTATAAAGATAGGATGGATGGAACCTGAAGATGATTCCAGCAAGAAAAAAAATCCTAAGAAGTTATAGTCAGGCCACAAAGTCACACCTTGTTCTGCAAATCTATCGGACATGTGGTTATCATCACGCAAAACATTGGAAAAAGACACAAAATCTAAAATTAGAAGAAAAACGAGCTACAAGGATAAAAAGCTCATGAAATTTTCATGTTTTATTATGTGGCTTATTCATTTAATTAACAATATTAATAGAGACAGATTGAAAGATGAGTTTTACTCCAGAAAAAGTCTTTCTCGTGAAGAGTACTTCATCTTTTTTTTTATTCGGTTAAAAACGAATTAGCTGGTCTTTGGTGGATTTGGCGTCGACATAACTTCCATGTTTTTGGAGATCCTAATGTTGGAGATGATTGCCTATTGAGAAGAACCCAATGCTTAGCCGAGGAATGCAACTTGGTTTGGAGAGGACAACAAACTTTGCAAACTCCCATGTTGATGGCAGTAACATGGATGAGACCGGATACAGACTTTGTGAAACTGGATGTAGATGATAGCTTGCTTGGCAGCCCATGTAGAATTGGTCTTGGGGGTCTCATTAGAACTGCTTCAGATTTGTTTTTAGTAGGCTTCAAAAGATTTGCAGGCATTGATTAATTATAACCCGCTCCCTAATTACTGGCTCTAAAACATGGTCTTCTTCTAGCCTGGGATCGAGGTTATAGAAAGATTTTAGTTTGACTCAGATTCGAAGGAAGCCATTTGGCTTATAGTTGTTGATAATGTTGATTTCCACAGATATAGTGCTCTGATTCAGACATTAGAAACCTGTCGTCAAGGGATTTAGAAGCCAGAATTTCTCATACGTACAAGGAAGGCCATGCTTGTGCTGACTATTTGGCGAAGCTAGCAGCGAAGGGCTCGAATGCTTTAATCATTTAGGATTTGCCCCCACCATGAATGAGTCACTTTCTTCAGCAGATCTTATGGGTCTTTCTTTCTATAGATATCCGTAGTTTTTCTTTCTCCTTTTCCATTATACCAAAAAAAGAAAAAATAAAGCAGTTATACCAAGTTCTCCCTTCAATCTCGGCCAAGTTTTCTCTCTTTATCATTACGATAGCTAACTAAGCTACGTGTAACTGCATCTGTCCCCCTAAAATCGCGACGTGGCAATCTTTTTGACATGGTCGTTCCCGGTGATTAAGTTTTTTGGCAGATGGGAGCCGGACAATCAGGTGATGTGGTCGGGTTTTTGGATATAAATTTCGGGCTTGTAATGAAATGATCATCAATAGAAAACGACGGGTCTCTGGGTTCCAAATGATCCACCAAATTCCCGGAACTAATGAAATTGTGTAGTAGTGGTACTAACATGCATATATATTCCTTTAACCTCCAAATTAATTAATCATCTGCATTAATTTGCCTTTTCATTACGATGATACCAGGCTTCTTTAAAATACAACAATGCTAAATATTAAAAACAATAAAAATTAAATATTTGAATAAAATCAATGATATTTAATAAAGATATTAAATTAGCTTAAGTTTGCATAGCAAATATTTTTAAGTTTTTTATCCTCGATAAATAGTTAGTGTAGAAATAATTTCCTCACCAGAATTCGTCAATGGTTAACATGGAAGGTGGATGGAGCTTTTCTTCGACGTGGATGGATGAACTAAAAAGAAAGGGCCCAGAAAGTTGAAATATCTCTATATTTAGCAGAAATAAATTCTTTTAATAATAATAACAAGATTAGATGGCTAAAATTCAGGCAGCACCAACACGCAGTAGACATAAGAGTACGAATTGTCTTAAATCTTGATGAATCCACAAGATTAAAATATCCGCAAATCGAATGTTACTTTCAAAAGCTGGCCTGTTGAGGCAAGCAAAGTCTGTGGCCTCAGCACTTTACTGTACCAAATTTCTCCCTTTCTCGTCTAAGATCCTTCAGTTACTGATTTATTTGAAGTAATAGCAGATAATATAATATTCATAAATACTTTCTTATCTTGTCAATTGCTAAATATGGTCAGTGGTTAAAGTTTTGCTTGAAAAATTACAGTGAGAGAATCTGCACATTTCTCACCATTTATATTTGGGCTTAGGTTTTGAAGCACATTAAACAAACGTGTGGCTGCACTTTGACTTGGTTCAAAATCCCTGACTCTTCTATCTATGCTTCCTAGCATTTTCCCTTTTATTACAAGTATATATAACGCACCTCCAACTTGGATTCAAAGCCGAGATGTGGGCATGTCTCCTCTCTTTCTAAAAGCTTAGAACTAAATCAACTCAATCTCTCTTTCATTTTTCTAGATCTCCCTTCCTTTGTCCGAAACATGTTCAAACTAGGACTAAAATCACCTCCACCATCATCCTCACCACACCACCTCCTCCCCCTCCTACTCCTCTCTATAATCATAATCAATTCCACCGCCACAGCCACCGCCAATGCTAAAGGATTCAAAGAAGCCCCACAATTCTACAACTCTCCATCATGTCCTTCAATCTCCACACAAGACATGTGCTCACAACAAGCAGTGCATGTGGCCATGACTCTTGACTTCCCTTATCTCCGCGGCACTATGGCAGCTATTTTTTCCATCCTCCAACACTCTTCCTGCCCGGAAAATATTCGTTTCCACTTCATTTCCTCCCCCTCCTCTACCCACCTCCATGAAACCATTACCTCCTCCTTCCCTTACCTCCGTTCCCAAATCTACTCTTTCGATACCAACCCCGTGTCCGGCCTCATCTCCACCTCCATCCGCTCGGCCCTTGACTCTCCTCTTAACTATGCTCGCAATTATCTAGCCAACATCCTCCCTCCTTGCGTCCCAAAAGTCGTCTACTTGGACTCCGATTTAGTCCTAGTAGACGACATTGCATCACTAGCAGCTACACCTCTCGGTACCGGAACAGTGTTAGCAGCACCAGAATATTGTAATGCTAACTTTACCACATACTTTACGCCCACATTCTGGGCAAACCCTATGCTTTCCTTAACATTTTCCGGACGCAATGCCTGTTATTTTAACACAGGAGTGATGGTCATTGATTTAGAGAGATGGAGAGAAGGAGATTACACAACAAAAATAGTTGAATGGATGGAGCTTCAAAAGAGGATGAGGATTTACGAGCTGGGTTCATTGCCTCCGTTCTTGTTAGTTTTTGCAGGGAATATTGCTGCCGTGGATCATAAATGGAATCAACATGGTCTTGGTGGGGATAATTTCAGAGGTCTTTGTAGGAATTTGCATCCTGGTCCGGTTAGTCTTTTGCATTGGAGTGGTAAAGGGAAGCCTTGGGTTCGCTTAGATGCCAACAGGCCATGCCCTTTAGATGCATTATGGGCTCCTTACGATCTCTTGCGGACACCGTTTGCTCTTGAATCTTAGATTTCAGCAATTTGTATAAATTTTCCAATAATAAAGACAGATGGGAAACAGGGAAGATGTTCATAGGTTATACGCCCATCAACAGACCTTACAGTAATTTCATCTTTTTTTCTATTTCATCTTTTTTTCTTTCTATTTTTGGGTTTTGCTTTGTACCGGAGTACATAGTAGGAGCTCGTAAGTAGTACTGTGAAGAGGGAATTACAGAAAAGATAGATCAGAGTTCCTTTTTATATATTTTTGTGCTGTTCATTGCTGTGATTTGTGTTTCTGAGTATGCAATTTTTCTTGTACAGCAGCACAGGCCGGATCGATTTCTTAGTTGGTTTCAAATGATTAGTAGCTAATTCCCAAATTGTTTCATTAACAGTGTAAATTGTCTAAGTATTTGGTGAATGTTTAAGATTAAGCGTTAGGTAGGCAAGCAATTAGGAAGGTGTTTTAGTGCTTCTGTTAACTAACAAATTAGCACTAGCTAAGACATAGCGATACCAAAATAATATAAATATTTTAACAAGCCAGCAATTAGAAAGGCAATGACGAATCCAGGACGTGGTGCTTGAAGTTGCAAGATTGTGTAATTTCTAATTCAGAGGGGTTATTTTGTAGAACTTATTTGAAATTAAACACAACATCAGGGGGGATTTTGAAAATCACTAAGACTCTGTGGGACCAAGGACCCTCTCTCAAAATTCGTCTCAGGGAGTCGCATCACGTAGACAGAGTGTGGGGATTCTTTAATTTTTTTTTTTAACTCAAAAGCAACTTTCAAGCCGTAACCCGCGTTCAAATTGATTAACGAGTCTGTGATCTTCAATTATTATTATTAATGTCTCTCTTGTTTTTTTAATATAAAAAAAGACCTAAAATCCGAACATCAGATTTGAATTTGCGTATATCATTTCTCATTTGACTCTATAATCTTTCTTTTTCATTTTTTTTTTGTCATTACATTTATAAGGTAAGAGATTCGAAGCAAAGGTTTAGTTTTATCCAAGAATGAGTATTATAGAATTAAATGTTTATTTTTTTTATTAATACACTGGACCAATTTGTGCATACCTCGACTAATCTCACAGGTTTTAAAGTTAACAACCATATAAGCCTCCAATAGTCATTATATTAGCAACCACAGTTGCTTAAACTTGAAATCATATGAAGAGTAAATTTTTTAATTCCAAACTTTTACTACTAAATCACCTATTAGATGGTAATTAAATGCCTATTGTTAACCTCAAAGGGCATGGTATTTCTCACCACAATGAGATTAGTAGTTAAATCAGAGAAATTTAAGAGATTGTTTTGGTAGTTCAATAAATTCATTTTTTTAAATTAAAATTCCAAGACTACCATTCATAAAGATTTATCAAGATTCTTTGAATGTATAAATTGATTTGCAAGTTCATTCTTTAAACGCGTTCATTCTTAAAAGCATTTAAAGAATGGGATTATTTTTAATTGTTGGATCAAGATTCCGTGGATATTAAAGCATTTATAGAATTAGGTTCTTATAACCAGAGAATAAATATCGACTTATAGAGGTAATTAATTATGCTATTTTTAAAACATTAACGACAACGATGATAATAAATATAAATGATGAGTTAATTTACAGCTTGTTTTAGGGATTTACAATCCAGTTATAGAATAAGAAAACAAGTTAATTAGGAATAACTTATAATATAAATTAATTTCGTTTGTTAACGGTAATATTAAAAATCTAATATATTTACTTTCCACTTGATCTTGATATTTGAAGATATATATAATAATATGAGGGAAAAGGTATAACTGTATAAGAGCACGTAGTGCTGGTTCCTAATTTTTCTTATTATTTCTTGAGAGGAATTTTCCTCCTCCAATTCATATGAATAATAATAATTAAAAAAACCCGAAGAAGAAAATAAATGGATGGCAGATCCCATTCCTATGTTCTACATGCAATAATTTCTACCTCTTGAGATTGGATACTCCTACAATATTAGATGTAGTGTAATTATTTTCATCGCTGCTTTTCTTGATATGCTTCTTCTGTATATTTTTCCTTTCCTTTTGGGATCTTTTTGTCTGGCCAAAGCCGAACACTGGCTGTTTGACCACATGATTAAACTTCGTTTCTCTTTAAACTGTAAATTCTACATTGGTGGCAAAGCCTCCCGTTCGTTTTTGATTAATGACAGTGGGGCAGATTACATGATTATTTCGAGTTTGATATTACCGTGGTGAAAAGTGTTTTTTATGTGTATTTTTTTGTTTAAATATGTATTAAATTTTACCAGCAAAAGGTTTCATCAATTGCTGCCAAGTTTCATCAAAAGTGCATGTCTGCAATTATTATTATTTTTTTAGAAAATATGGGACAATATATCCATAGCTGCAAGTGTATTAGAAGTCCAATTACTGGCTACTACGCATTAGCTATTAGAATTCTATAAATTGTTTCTTCAAAGGGTTGCTTGAAAAAAGAAAAATGCGTCCTACGATCATATTCAAATCATAGTATATATACTTATAATAATGTTTGACTGTTTATTTATTATGATGAACATGTAAAAGTGAGATTGCCAAATTAATAATCTGTAGGAAAAAAATAGTGAATCCGTATCACTTGGTCATGGTGTAGTGCCAATGGCCGAACTGTTCGGTCTTCCTTCTCTAGTTTTGGTTTTAAATACTTTGTTGTAGTGCAAAATTTGGCAACTTCTAGACATATACAATTTTCTAATCAATGCTCCAAATTTCCAAGTATTGCTAGCTGTTAATATATAAAGACAATAATATGATTTCGACCCACCAATGTAGTAGGGTTTATTTTTTAGTTTATTGAGCGATTAAATTGACCTTTAACTACAAAAATGAGTGGTACGAAAATTCACGATTGATTTGACGGGTTGGATAGATTTTTAGTATTAAACTTATATATTTTAAAAAATTATTAGAATTTTTTACTTTAATTTAAATTAAATTAAATTAATAATATTATAATAATCTTATTTATAAAATCATGATTGACTTGACAAGTTAATTTGAGGCCTGAATAAATTTAAAAAAATAAAAAAAAGATTGACTCGATCAGACTCAATTAATAACCCAGGTCAACTTGGGATAAACACAAGTCAAAAATCTATTTATCTTTTTTAAAATATTTTTTTGATCAAAATAAAATTTCTTTGATTATTTTTATCATTACTTGTTTTAGTTGAACAATATAAAAATTTAAAAGTTTTTACAAATATATTTTAGAAATAAAAAATAAAAAATATTATCTTTAAAAATATCAATTTTTTGTATCTCCTATTATATCTATGTCTCTTTATTTTGAACCAAACACTTTTTTATCTTTATCTTTATTTTTTTATCTCAAAAAATAAATAAATTCTATGTTCTAGTACCAGAACTCGGACAAAGCCTTTATTTGGTATTGCGTTCTGAGTGGAGGTTGAGCAAAATTTGAAATTTTATTTTTTGTTTAAAATTAATTATATATATATATATATATTTTTTGAATTGTTTTAATGTGCTGATATAAAAAATAATTTTAAAAAAAGTTATTTTAATATATTTACAAATAAAAAATATTTTAAAAAAAAACAACACTACTGCATTAATAAGCACTTCATAAAGTCAACATCATTACCACATGAAACCACGGTTCCCCCTACGTTGTTGATTCAAGAAGACTCTTAGACAAAATAAAATAAAAGATTTTCAACTCTCTGGTGCCCGAAAAAATAATATTAACAAGCAAAAAACAGAATGATGTCGGTGACTTGGACCGCCCTAAATAATCAACCTCCAACAAAAACAAAACAAGAGTAAAAATCATGGAAGTCAGAACTAGTAGAGAACTAGCATAGGTTGCAAAAAAACCACCAACTATAAACAAGGGGACATCCAATCCAAGCAGTTGGATTTGAATCTAGCCTAACCACGTACGGTTTTAAGTTGAAATGATCATGGGATGCATGGATCAGTTCAACTGCACATCACATTACGTGACCAAGAAACCCAGTAGGGTTAAATCACAGCTTGCTAATTGAGTCTTAATTTCCTGAAGCCAGCAGTGATTGATGCTAATGGAAGTTGTTCTTCTTCTTTAATCTTTTCTGTCCTCTCTAGGTGTCCCCGGCAATCTAGTCACTGTGCCTGCGAGATCTTTCGCTCAACAGCGACCTTCTTGCTGCAATTATAGGGGTTAGGAGTCAACTCATAGGGATTACGAATTTTCTAATTAATTATTTAGCCTAGATCGTTCTTTGCTAGGCATAGACTAATGTTAAAGGAGCTAGACTCTCAATGCGAGTCAACTCATCAGTTATCTAAAGCTTAATTCATGTATAGCAAGATCTTAAACGGGGAATCATGAATATTAAGAATAATATTTTGTGCACGCTGATGAGCTGAAACCATGGTGAAATCGTACTAACTTAAACTTCAATTAGTTTAATAATTGATGGTTCGAAATTAAATAGCCTACAGAATTTACAGTAGGCGAGGCAAGAGCTGTGCTCCTACTTCTACAAAACCACAAGATCAATTATGAAAATATAATTTCTCTAAAGTACTGATCTCTCCTAGTCTATAGTTGGCGTTGTTTTCTTCGTCTACACATACGAGAGGACCACTGAATACAAGGCAATTGACTGCGTAAAGGAAACGGCTGAGAAATGTAGCCTTCTAGTGGCCGGTGGGCACATTTAGCCCGCCTACCTTAAGCATATACTATATAGTTTCTTTGGAGAAATAAGGGAAGAAATATTGGTAGCATACTGTAGTGTTGACTTGAACATAACGAAGCTATTTCTAAGCAGCCTTTGGGTAGTTTTTGTTTTCTTATATCACCAACTAAAAATAAATATTATTTTGAAGCCTTTACAAAAATAAAATAAAAAAAATTGAGAAAATAAAGCTCAAACGCAATACCAAATAATATTTTAGTTAAATAACTTCTGCTTTTTTCACTGATCTCATGTATAATTACATTTCAAATTTTGATTTTGTAAAAGTTAAAATAACTTGTTTTTTATTCATAAATAGTTTATTTATTTATTTATTTTGCATGCATAAATCTATCTAATAAAATTTTTAAGAAAACATATATTTTAAAAAAGTAACTAAAATTATTTTTAAAAAACCGTAACCACAAAAAAGTACTACCACGGCCAAGCCAAATACGCACTTAGTTTATTGTTACTTTGCCAAAAAAACTAAGGGAGATTGACAAGTAACTATACATTGATATTGATTGTCCAACGAAATCAAATCAAAGGTTGATTAGGAACAGGAAAATTGAAATTAAAGAGAAGTGTTAGTGTAAAATAGAAGCATTGACTCGTTGAGCTTCAACTAATAAATCACTAAATGACGAACACACCAAACGCCTTAAGTTTGCAATCCTGTCTCCCTCACACACATGACACATGCACTTCCATGTGAGCTGTTCTAACTTCTAACACACGATCGACTATGACATCTACATCGTTAATTGATTACCTCAAATTATTAAAGAGGGCTTTGTTGCATTAATTGTATCTTCACTCGATTCAACATTTTGTGTGTATTTTATATGTAAAGAGGGCCTGTGATTTGATCTACATTAAAGGCACGAAAGGTTCTTAACTAAATTCTTGTTTCGCAATCTAGTTCTTATATTGATAACTACTTTAAGTATGTGGTATTTTGATTAAAATATTATTTGTTTAAAATTTGATTTTTTAAATTTAAAATCAACTTTTTTTAATATTGTTTTATAATTTCGATGTCAATTTTTTTTAAAAAATATTATTTTAATATATTACCAAATAAAAAATACATTAAAACTATGAAGTGAAACCTATATACAGGAGACAGATTCTAGCTGGAGGAGAATAACCTAATTTCTTTTGGGATGAAAATGATTTTGTGAGGAAACGTTTTAGCTTCAACATTAGTTTAATTAAATACTGTTAGATTTGTGTTGTTACAATTTTTTTTCTGTAAAGGGTTTTTGTTTTTAAATGTCACACAGTTACGCTATCATATATCAATAATCTTGAAACAATATTAATATTATGAATGATTATTCAAGAAACGAGGGAGTAATAAATGCTATCTTATATAAAAAAACTCGTATCAATAGATGATCAGCAGATTGACATGTTAATTGTCTAATTTATAATAATAAACTGATGTATAATGTGTTGAGGTGTTAATTGATATGATGATTGCTATGTTATTTAGTCGTTTGTAAATATTTTTGTTTTTTTAGTTTAATGTGAGTGTCTGAGCCAACATACCCGTACCTCGATTAATTTTATGAGCCCTGAAATTAACGATTATATAAATTTTCAGTGATTATTATATAAGCAATCACAAGGCTCGAATTTGAGTTCATAAAAGAAACAAACTTTTTAGTTTCAAATTTTATGAGAGAGAGAGAGAGAGATACATGAAGAAATCCAGAAGAAAAAGGAGAATAGGAACGGGCTGTCGTTGTGGATTGTAATCTTCACATCTCTGGGCCCGCACTAAGAGGCCCTCTCCAATGAGCTTAAGTGGGCAAAGCTAGCAGTGATGGGTAATATTAGGATGTTGCCTGTCCATGCTGGCAAAAGTAATGGGCCAAACTAAAACATTTGGTATTATATTTATCTTAGCTCAAGGAGCCTAACAGGTATCCTGCATGAAAAATTCTCCCAATTTATTATGTCAAAACCCACCAGAGCCTGTTTATTTTAAAATTTTAAAAATATTTTTATTTTTTTTAAGTTAAGTTTTTAAATTATTTTAATGGGATGATATAAAATAACATTTCCAAAAATAAAAAAACTTTAAAAAATCAATACATTCAAGTTAAGGCAATCTATTTTTAAAAGCCAATCCACAAAGAAAAACATGTCAATTCAAGGTTTTGATCAATCAATGTGAATTGAAAAGGTGATAGGATATAAATCAGCGATGTCATTTCTCTCTTCTTGCCACTTTATTATTATCTCGAGCTACTCGCTTATTGATACAAACTATACATACCAATCCGTTAATAAAGCAACGAACACATCATTGTTTATGATTGTCGACAGAAACAATTCCTTAAAAACGAAAAAAAAAATACAAGCTCATATACCGGATTGATGATAATTGATGCTCTACTCGAAAGATTAAATCTCAAAATTGCAACACAATTTGCAATCAAGAAATAGCAGCTTTACTTGCATCCACGTAGTCTCCGTAGTAGCATTCTTCATGGTCCACCCTTTTCTCGAGGAAGTATCGGTAGTAAATGTACTGCAAAATGATCTATTACAAAGCTTGTTAAGGTATCAATAGAATGATCATCAGTAACATTGTTATTTAAGCCATGTCCAATTGCTTGCTTGGAGAAATTCTCCTGTGAAATATGTAGGTTTTCTTTTTGGTTTGTGATGAAAAAAGCCATTCTGCAATGTATGATTAATTAGCAAGGATACAAAAAAGTCGAGCGCCACGCAGACTGCAGCATCCAGCAACCATGGCATATTCGGTTTGATGCTATCCCACTCAGTGGTTCTAACAACAATACTGTATTCATGAGGAGAAAGGCTTGTCAGTACACACTAACCAGTTCAATGTGCGTGTGAGGGAAAGAGAAAACAGAAAGAGACCTTAGCACATAAGTGAGGTTGGCCACCAACGCAAAGACGAACATGAGAGGATTCAAGCCCTATATAAATTTCATTTTGAGAAAAAGGGTTATGCTATTAGTATGGATAATTCAAGATGCTTCAATGGCAGAAAAGAAATACATAAGAACATTGTATATAAGAGCATCACCTCAACACTCCCTCTTTTAATCTGGTCAAAGAAATTACAACAACGTTGGATTAGAAGCAAGCTAATCATAGTCTTGTAACTTGGAAGTTAATCAGTGTTAATCACACTCACATTTAACCATATTTGGGGGATCCGGCCACCCATGTAGATAGCTGCCATTAGCCATCCTAACCATTGTCCAAACGCACTGTGATCCGTGCCGCCACCTTCCTGGTGATATATAGACCACAGCATGTAAGAACTTAGCTAGCACAGCAAAAAATTACTTGGCTTAAGAATTTGGTTAAGTATTTGCAATCATTACTGATCATACATGTAAAAGTCTTCGTCCAGTGTATCCAATGTAGGCTTGTGTCAAAGCCTTGCTTTGCAGAGGCAGGTTGAGGGATGTAGCAAGAAATGTTCCATAGCCAGCCTGGAAAAATCGCCATGGCACCACAAATATAAGAAAGCTGAGCAGAACCATTTGTATATTTTCCATTTCCTAGAGCAACGTATATATATTTTTATTGGATTGAATGCTCACCGATCGTGGAATTGGTCTAGGCTGACTAACAGTGCTAGTAGAAGAAACTGGGGCTGCAACCTCATCATCTGAGGATGATTCATTGTCAAGTCCCACAGCTGATGGACCACTTTTGGCTGCCCTAAGGTAACTTCTAAATGGTGGAGTATTACTACCGGCCATAGATCTAGCTGACCTGAAACCAAAAGAAACAAAAAGAAATTAATTAGGAAATATGACTAATTATTTGGTTAATGATATTCTCCTATAACAAATTTCTTTACACAAAATAAATGTTCAGCATTATAAAATGTGCATACATATAATAAAAATCTCTACGAGGGGTTGCTCTTGGAGAAGCCTTGGGTATGGAAATGCCTGAACGATCAGCTGACTTGGGCTTCAATGGGTCTTGGTCATCATCAACCTAAAAGACAAAACAATAACAAGCCATCCTTTGGTATGTAAACATGACATTCAAAGAAGGCTGAAAGAAAGAGGTAAGAAATGGAAAGGAAACAATACTTGTTGATTATCTTTGGTTTTCCTGCATCTACACCACCTGTAGACATGATCGTAGTATAGACCCTGCAACACTAGTACTACAGTACTTGTTGTGTAGAGCTGTAAATTAAACATGAAAAGATTACACAACATTATGCATTCTGTACATGAGATCAACAAAGCAAACAATGTCCGTAGTAGTTTTTTGGTGGAAAAAACCAGAAGTAATTAGGTATCTAATGATAATCACTCAATTAAAAAACTTAAATTGTCTCGTAAAGGAAAAAAATTAAGATCTCGTTTGTTTGTTTGCTGGAAAATAATTTCTTTTTATAAAATGAATTATGAAAAAGTAAATTCCAGAAAAATAAATTATTTTTTAATGTTTGATAGTGTAATAAAAAATAAATTAAAAAATAACTTATTAATATTTTATTTTTCTCAAGTTTATTAAAATAATAAAAAACAAATCTTATAAATTAAAAAATTGAATGAGAATAAAATTGAAAAAAAATAATTTCATAAATTATCTCAAATAAAATAAATAATAATTAAAATAATAGAGATTAAATCTAAAAAATCTAAAAAAATAAAAGATTAAGAAATTAAAATAATAATAATTAATATTCCATAAATTAATTCAAATAAAATAAATAACAATCAAAATAATAAGGATCAAATTTGATAGATAAAAAATTTCAATTAAAAAATATAAGAAAAAAGCAAATAATAATTATAAAAATAGGAACCAAATTAATATAAAAATTAAATTTTAAGAGATGAAATTCAAAAATAAATATTCAAAACAATATATATATATATATATATATATAAAACAATTAAAAGTTTAAAGATTAAATTTGATATAATCAGTAAATAATAGATATTTTTAAATTTTTTATATTTTTCAAGAAACAAACATGGCCTAGCCTAATAAGTATATAATCTACCTCATCAATGTGCAAGCTAAGGTAGGAATTAGGATAAAGCTACATTTTTAAGTATTTTACCTCATTATTGTGCAACCTACGCGTAAAAATTAAAAAGTAAGATAAGCATGTTCTGTAACTCTAAAATTTCATTTAGTTTTTTAAAAACATTAAATTAATATTTTTTTAAGGTTTTCTATAATTTTAATATAATAATATTAAAAATTAAAAAAAGTTATTTTAATTTATTTTAAAATAAAATATTTTTAAAAAATATAATAGACCTAAATACTTAACACATTATAATGCAATAAATTAACATACAAATGGGGTGGTGTGTATGACGAAATTAATAATAAAGATGTCTGGAAGGGGAAAAAAACGATTGTAGGGATGAAAGGTTATGCTTTTTTATCATTCAACTTATATTCGTAAAAAGTTTTTGGCCTGTAATGATCCTGTAGTGTTTGATGGGACCAGCCCTGTCAAATCATGCACCTCTGGTTCTTATCAGTACAAGGTTATATTTGCAACAAAGGCCAGATTAAATCACAATTACTGATATATTGGAGGTTCATTTTGCAATATTCAAGTGAAAGTTATGGACCGTTGAATTGAGATGTCACTTACCACAGCAGTGTAATATTGGGTTGGCAACTGCATCCAGCAAAAAAAAAAAGAATTGGTATAGCAGTATTTTTATATGATCCAGACAGAAGTAATAATGGATAAGTTGACACGTAGTAATCTTGAGAGATAGTGGGTGCAGGCACAGGCAGCCAATACTCGAGGCCATTTCTATGGAGGACCACCACTACCAATTCTAGTTCTATGGCTCTCTTTAATTTACTCAGCCTAACCACTCACCGTTGCTGGCTCCAGTAAGCAGCCCACCAGATTAAAGATGTCTCTGCACCAGGAAAAAAGATTGATATTTAAATAAACAAAATACAATAAGAAATTCAAAGTTTTGTTTAATATAGCATGTTGATATGTGCAGTTCATACAAATCATCAAAATTAAAATTTGGTTATGGCTTGTGTTTTGTCTTTTTACTTTTTAAGTGCAGTGTTGCAACATGAAACATGAGGTTCTGTGCCTGTGAATGCGATAATTATTGTTTTTTAAAGTGGTTTTTATTGAAAAATATAATAAAATAATATTTTTTTAATTTTTAAAAAGAATTTTTAACATGAAAAAACAAGCTCTTGGAATCGGAGGAACGTATGTGTGTCTGTGCAGAGAAGATGACTGACCCGGCAACCCAAGTGAGGAGAAAAGCAAGAGAAACTCCATGGCTGGACTTTGTGCGAAAGTTGGTGATGATTTGAGGGATTTCTGCAACTCCCCAACACACCAGACTAATGAGGCCAAAAGTGAAAGAGAACTCATCTTTTAGACTGCAAAGGCAATCCTTGAAGTACTTCTCTACCCAGCGAACACAAGGTTTCTGTTCCTTAACACAGTAAGCTAGAGACATGGCCACCTCTCTCTCTCTCTCTGGGATATTTGAGTGTTTTAGTTGGTGAGACAAAAGGAGGAGAACAAAAGTTGAAAATATCACTACAAACTCTAGTTCTATTAAATATATTACAAGACGCTAGAGCGACTACTACTACAGATATATATATATATAGAGAGGAAGTGATCAAAGATTAGTCAAAATCCTTAATAGAAGCGAAAACGTCTTATGTTTTTCTTCTACGAGGGTCGATTTGTGAAACAAAAACTCGGAGACATAAATATATCATCTTGCATGTCGGACGCCGCATATTCTCCTTTGTTAGATAGTTCTATGCTCGAAGTTTGAATGGATTTATCTAATTTTAGAGTTACTTATATTTGTAAGAAAAAATGAGGGCCGTTAATTTTTATTTTTATTTTTATTTTTGTACTGATATGTTTACGCATATTCTTCTAGTTGATTTTTGATGCTTTGGATTGGCATAGCCAAAAGCCCATTTGAGGGTGAACATGACTTAATGTGAAAAAAACAAAATGAAAATAGTTGCAGAGTGACAGTAGCATGATGACATCTTCTGCCATAATTTATGTACAGCTATTGTTCTTTCTTCTTCTTTTTTACAACTTGTGGCCATTGTTTGATTCACAGTTTACACACTTGATGAAAACTTTTGTTTCTAGCTAGTACTCGTTTGTTTTTGGCTTCTCATAATTTTTTTAATTACCCACTTGCATTGTTAAAGTTTTTGACTGGACTCATTCTTCCTCCTTTAATTTATTAATTTACTCTAAATTCAGGCACTGGTGCATGTATGGATTCCATTTTGTTGTCTGTAACATCATCTGAAGGCTTAACATTTGGATCATTTGCATACAACTTGATTCATCTAGTAGTTGTATAAAGCATGAGCTATATCATTTCTCTACCTGGGATTATTTTATCAATTTCTTTGTTTGAGGATATCTGATGCATCACACCTCTTCGATATGCTCAAAAAGCCGTCCACTTCTTACAGCTCGCAGTCCACTGTACAGGGCAGTGGCTAGACAATCATTCAAGTGCATTTCACATAGAACAATTCCAAGCAGAAATGATTTTATGCCAATATACTCAAAACCAACCATTCCATGCGGTTCAGTTATCAAATTACACAAAACATACTGCTTTTGGATGATTTTTTACTCGAAAGACTGGGTACGTTATAACATAATTGAACTAATTTCCCTTCTTAATCAAACATCAAATGGATCTACTGTTTTAAAAGACATTTATAAATACATGGAATACCAGCCGTGGACTGACATATCTGTACCGAATTCTACAGGCTAAATCAATCACGAGTAACATGGAAAAGAACTCGCTCGATCTCTCTTTCTGATCCCCTACTGTGAATTATACTCGTTATAAAGACCAAGTTCAACGAAGATAAATGACAAAACCATGATATGAAATCACCCTTTATTTGCTCATGGCTTGAACATGCCCTAGAACACATCCAGGTTCATGTGCTCCTATGAATCTCAAAATCCTAATTCATACCCAGTTCATTTTCTTGGATCAATCATTCAGTTCAACGTTTTAAATTTTGATAGAAGGCCTCATGGTGGGAGAAAATCAAATGCCAAATCTAAGGAGGGCATTGCTATAAATATGCAAAAGTGAAGGCCTGTTTGTTCAAGATTAAAATACAGGTAATATCTGGACATGAAATTTTGTGAGACCCAACTAGAAGGCAATAGAGTGGACAAGGATGGACAAGGATGGATGATCTAATCCTCAAAGACAAACAGTAAAAAAGTAAAAGGCAGCGACGGTGCGCTGCAAGCTGGTGAATCCAAACCCAATACACGTCTGTCTCAATCTCTTGGGCTTATCGTTTCATGTCTATCCATGCTTCTTAAAGCTGTCATCATACTTCCCTTCACCATCGTTCTCGATCTGCGGACTTGAACTGTTACACTTTTTTTGTCCTAAGTTTAGTGGCGGCATGCAGTCAAGTGAGTCGGGGTGCATGCACATTTTCGAGTCTCCATTATTCCTTGTTAGGCGTGCCTATGTGTTCTTATTCGTGGAAATAAAATCATGACTTGTTATACCAGGGGATAGATTAACAAAGGCATGATCGTGTAATAAAAAAGTTGATAATAGTTACGAGAGTCATGAAACAAAATTGCATCGGTATATTTTTATAAGAAAAAAATGTTGTTAAATAAAATTTATGAGTATAAATTTTTTATAATACAAACATACAAATATTTTCGAATAGTAATCTAAAATTAGATTTCATCGGATCAATTGCATCGGATCAAATTGAATTTTCTCACATCTTAAATGAAAAAAATATTGCTTTTTACATCAATTTTAGTCCTTTAACTTTCAATTTTTTTGAATAGTAATTTAAAATTAGATTTCATAAAATTAATCTTGAATTCAATATTAGAATATTTTATGACACATTGGATAATCAATAGCATACAAATGAAAACATATCTCAACATATAAAAGCATGGCAACATAATCAATAGGGATGGAATTGCAAAAAAATAAAGTTTAATGACTAGAATGCAAAAGCAATTCAGGTACCTGAAATAAATAAAAAAAGTTGTGAACAATCAAATGAGTTTAGGTGCATCTTGCATACATAGTGAAACACTCAACTCATTTCATAACAAGAAAATCAATAAATACAAATGAAAATATCGAGGGAATATTTTTGTCGGTATATACCGAGGGAATTACAGTGGGAAAAAAATTAATGATTTACCAACAGAATTACCGACGAAAGAAATTCCGTCGGTAAATTCGTTGATAAAACTGTGAGCATTGTTCATCATGTCAAATACAAAGGGAATCACCGACAGAATTTTCTATCGGTATTTTCTAGAGAGCTCCAGAACTGTTTACTTTCCAATTGCACTGTTAATTGTTGTTCTTTATCGACAAAATCATCGTTGGATTGAAAAGTCACCGGTGTTATTTGATGGTTTTCTGAAAAAAATCAATTAATTTAAAATTTTTATTTAAATATTATAGACGGAATCACCGACGGATTGAAAAATCATCGGTGATTGTTGGCGGTTTTTGAAAACATTTTACAAAATTAAAAATTTAAATTAAATATTACCGATGGAATTACCGACAGAATAATTAAAAAATATTAATATTCAATTATCCGTCGGTAAATCCGTCGTTAACGCGCCTCAATAAAAAGTTTGGATCCCCTTATTTCATAAGAGATAAACTCATTTCTTATTATTCTTCTTCTTCTTCTTCTTCTTCATTATATGTAAAAAACATCAATATCTATTTCTTTCTCTTCTTTTCTCTCCTTATCTCCTTCTCTTTCCCTCCATGCTCGGGGTATGTCTTCTTCTTCTTTCTTCTTTTATCTTCTTAGTTTTTTTTTAATTAATATGCTTTACGATTTTTTCTCTCTCCTTAGCTTCACTTACAACTACATTAAGGTAAGATTTTTCTTTTTTTCTTTTTTTTTTTCATGATTGTTTTCACTATATTTGTTTTTTATTTTATTTTTAATTTTTTTTGTTCTTAATAATTGTATAAATGTTGTTGTGAGATTTTTTTTTTCATATGAGATCAATTTTTAGTTGATTTATTTATAGGGATTTTTAAATTTTTAGCAATTGCAAGTTCATTTTTTTCATATGAATTGTTTTAGTTGAATTTATTTTTTCATTTTATTTATTTGTTGCAAATTGTTTTGAGTTGATTTTCTTATTTTTTTTCCAAGCATTTTGAGTATATATTATAGAGTGTTGATTTATGTTAATTTAATTATTTTTTAATTTTTTAAAATAATTTTTTAAAAATGTTTTTATATAATTACTGATGGAATTTCCGTCGGTATATCCCTCGGTAATTCCATTGATAATAAAAAATATTATTACCGACGTGTCTGTTCTGTCAGTAAATCCGTCGGTAATAATATACCAACGGAATTACCGACGAACGATTCATCGACAAATCATTTACGTTTGTGATTCCGTCGGTAATATAATTACCGATGGAATATGTGTCTTACATCGACAGAAAAATTCCGTCGGTAAAACTTTTAAATCTTGTAGTGTTTAGTTATAATGTATAAGAACGATAAATTAATTTCATAATTATTTATGTAAGAAAATCACTTCAATTTAAAAATTGAAACTATTGAATAAAACTCTTGAATATAATTTTATATTATTCTATAATACATTAAATAAAATCCTTTTACATTTAAAATCTACTTAGAAAGTTTTCGTCTTTCTTTTTTTTAACTCTAGTATTTCATAAAAAAAATTGGAGTATTATCGTGTTTCTTAACCATTCCTGAAGTGTTGTGTTGTGGCTCTATGATGTGTTTTTATATTATTTGATAACAATAATCTCAAGGGATTGGTTTGGTGCAAGGTTGTCAATCCTGTTTTGGTTAGTGTTTTGTTTTTCCAATTGAAATAGTATGTTTCAGTTTTGGAGTATTTTGATATGCCGTTTCGAGTGTACTATTGATATATATATATATATATATATATATATATATATATATATATCAATTCAACAAACATAATTTCAATTCAAATACAAAAATAAACTAACTTGAAATTTTGCAATTCAAATTTCAAACATAAGTAAAAAAAAGGGAGTTGAACTGATATGACTCGATCACTCAACGAGTTCACAAACAACCTAGATAACTGGTAAAATATTGTTTGACTAAAAAAAATTTTAAGATAACATTTTTTTTGAAAAAAAATATTGAGGCAACAACATATTGAATCAACTCAGGTTAACCTTTTAAATCTGTGACCTAGGTCAGGATACCATGAAAACCCCAAATAAAGCAAATTAAAAAAAATTATAAGCTTTCTTACCAATAAATCTATTTTTTATTGATGAAATTGGAAAAAAAAGTTAATCTAAAAAAAACACAATAAAGTAACTTTTCTAAACAAAATTCTGAATTTGAACAAAATTATGAAAGTACCACCAATAGCCTCATAAGGTTTTTTTAAACTATGATTACCCTAAAATTTTAACCTGAGATATAAAAATATGCAAGGAGACTTCTCCTAAAGTTTTAGCTCAATTCAACGATCATATTGAAAGATATAATTGATCTAATAAAATTAGATAATATTTTTTTTAAAAAAATCACTATTTGGTTTGAACGGAACGGAGCCTTAATGTTTGGGTTGAAATTTGGGCAAAATTTTTAAAATAGACCGAGATTTTGAACAAGATAAAATTTGTTCTAATTTATTTTGTTTTTCAAACTGAAACGAGATATATCGGTTGTTTAAACAAAACAGAACAAAATTGATAACATGTGGTTAAAAAAGTTTACTCCTTAACTTCATGAGTTAAAACCTTGGCCATTCAAATAAAAAAAAATCAGAAAACATTAAAAAAAAATCATATTTCTTTTATTGGTTTATAAAAAACATTGTAAAACACTTAAAAATTTTAAATGTAAATTCAATTTCTTTTAAAGCTAAACATCCTTTTGAGAACGCATCAAACATGATTTCAAATCAATACTAAATAGGCAATTAGTTAGGTTAATTAGGTTACAGCTCAAATCCATTGATGTGGAAAATTAAAAGACTAAGATTAAAAAAAAAAAAGGGTAGAGAAAAAGTAAAGGATTCGTCACCGAATTTCATCTACTTTAAAGGCAGAACTTATTGTTTACATTGATGCTGGCCATGATTTCAACAGTCAGCATTTAAGTCTTCGTCTTTAGTCTTTTTCTAGCCCTTGTGATGGCAAAAGGCTACCATTTCGAGGTATTGCAATTCCTTGAGATCGGTAAACTCCTTGTGAGCGTGAAAGACACGTCTGATGACATTTAACAACTTGGCTTGCACCATATGCTTCTCCTACGTCACTCGAGCGTGTCATGCTGTCTTAGGGTTTCTTTCCTCCACTAAAAAAACAGACCTAAAAGTGTTTTATGGGTCACCTAAACGGCTAAACGTGCTTCTGCCTACATTTGTTGTATATCAGCTCCCTCCTCCTCTACATTTTCAGGCAGTTTTAATAATCAACTTAATTTGGCTTTATAAAATATAGTTAATCTTCTAATAAAGACTCCCGAGGGAGGACAACCTGTGGCTTCTCTCTAGCTCTCGGAATTTCAATTCATTTTTTAGCGATAGAAAAAACAAGAAACTCTGACAGTTTAAGTAATTTAAAAATAGTAGAAACTGTGAACTAAAAGCAGCAAAATATTTTTTAAAATTTTATTTTGGAAGCATTTCTGATTCTTACGTGACAAAAGATAAAAATTAAATTATTGATTTCATATTTATATTATTATTATTATCCCAATGACTAACCATTTATATATAAAAAATATTTTCAAACTTTAATGGCACAAATAAGAAAAAAGAGCTTGACACTAATTCATTTTCTTTAACCACTAATAGAAAATTAACATGAAAACATCAACGAATAACATTTGCTCGCTATTTTTTGATGAAAATAGCATCCACAAATTTTCATCAATAATTTTCAATAGAAATAATGATAGAATTTGTTATTTTTTTATATTAATTTTTAAGCATTACACACACACACACAATCTTAAATAGACTATCCATACTTAAATCTATTAAAACGATTTGTGATGCTAGTGTTGGGTTGGTTGCCATTAATGTGCAACAACCATTGACAATTGCAGCAGCTGCAACTGCAGCTGGAGTTGCACCAACCATGTGCACTCATCCAAGATGTCAAAGGTTGGCAGCCATCATTGTTGAAGAAGAGCTGGAGTTGGCAGCCACCATTATTGACAAAAGAGCAAGAGGAGCTGCCATGGATACTTATAAATAGAGGCATACATTAAAGAGCAAAATGAGAGAGTTGAGAGAGGGAAAGTAGAGCTAAAGATGTGAGAAATGTAGGAGAGAGTGGGCTGCCAAGGCAGACAGCAGTAGCTACCATTGCAGCACTAAGAAAAGAGAAATGGAGTGAGGTTGAGAGTTGTCAAAGAGGGGATGATTCCTCCTTCTCTATTGTTGTAAATCTTGTACTCTTTCTATATAATGCAATGGCTTCTCCCGTGGATGTAGGTGGTTTGTCAAACCACGTTAAATATTATATCAGTGTGCTTAGCCTTCAATGGATAAATATCAGAATATTACCGGTCGGAATTCCCTACGGCTAGCTCTTAATCACTCCAACTCGAGTGTATGAAAAATCATGTTTACACTCAATGTAGCATTTGGTGGACACCATCATTACGAAAATTGAGATAGAATTGGAAGAATCAGTGAGATAATAAAAGATAACGTCAAATAATATTTTTTCCCACCAAACTTAATTGTGATATTTGATCCGAAAATATTGGAGGATCTGATGAGATCGAATTTGCTTATCTTTTGGGAGGGATTTCGTTTACTTCGAACAAAAAAAGAAAAAGAAAAAGAAAAAGAAGAGAATATGCAAATATACTGAACATGGGGAGGCATGTGTGTTTGACACTATATATATGGAGCGTGCAAGTTACAAAAAATATATTGAAGGGTAGTGGTCAATCAATTCTTGGATTAATGCTTTAGGAAGTTGCCGTGCAATTTCCCATACCGAATGGCATACGTTGCCAGTCATCTTCTCTGCAGTACTGCCATTTCGTTGCAACTTCCACTGTTGAATATTTTTATTTCAAAATAAATACGATGCTTGCTTTCCCCTATCTATTTAAACCCTTGCATGCCCGGTTGTTACTTTATAACTTCTTACATATATATATATATATATATATTTCGTTTTCACTTCCCTCATGGAAACTGAAAGAGCTTCAAAATCTTTCAAGTGGTTCTCTAACAAGGGTCTCAGGTTAAGCCTCCATCGTCGTAGATCAAAGTCTTGCTCAACATCAAGTTCCCCTAACTCTCCTATGTCTCCATGTACACCAAAAAAAGATGGCACTAAAGAAGATGAGCTTAGAGAAGTTTTTCGTTGTTTCGATAGTGATGGTGATGGAAGGATCTCAGCCCTAGAACTTAGGGCATACTTTGGATCCATAGGGGAGTACATGTCACATGAAGAGGCACAGTTGGCGATCAATGATCTCGATGCAGACCAGGACAACTTGTTGGACTTCCAGGATTTTTTGAGGCTAATGAAGAGGGAGGCTAATGATAATACTGATGATCTCAAAATGGCCTTTGAAATGTTCGAAATGGAGAAGGGATCGGGATACATAACTCCTAAGGGCTTGCAAAGGATGCTGCGTCGTCTAGGAGATGCGAAGTCGTACGATGAGTGCGTGGCCATGATTCAGGTTTTTGATATTGATGGTAATGGAGTTCTTGATTTTTACGAGTTTAATCAAATGATGGCTTGATTTGGAACTTTGAATTTGTAAATAATATCCAATAAAAAAAGAGAATTTGCTAGCTTGATTCTCATGATATATATTTACATCTATATGATGATAAAAGAGGACAAAAAAACAGAGAGAATCCTTTCCTTTTGTCCTTGTGTTTGAGAATCCCTTGTTGGCGTGAGTCAAAAGAATAGAGACCAAACAATCCAACAGTTATGCCTGTGGTGTAAGGTGGAATCAAATTCGGAAACAAAGCATAACTTACGTTTGATTAATACCATTTTTATTATTATTCGTAGTATTTATATTTTTCTTTTATCATTTTCTTATTCATAATCTCGTTGACAGATCTATATTATGTCTTGGACTATCAAAATATAATTAATTAATGGATATTATTATCCCTCGATCGATGAAGCAAATTGGAGTTCGAAAATGAGTTTCCAACTTCATATGTTTTAGTGTGTTCTTGAAGTGATCTTGATCACGAGGGTGGGAGAGCGATAGGAAAGCATTTATGGTGGTTTACAAACAAACACAAAGGGAGGATTTATAATAAAGAAAAACAAATTTATTTCGCTCAATAATTTAGAACATAAACAAGGAGTGGAGGACACTTTCCTTTTCAAACTCTCAAACATACTTTCTTATTCTTCTTCTTACTCCCACGGTGATCACTATATATGTTATATAACATAAGCTATTTATAGATAAACTTGACAATGTAAAATCATTAATTACAAATACGACTAAAAACTCTAAATTTCAAATTAATATGGTAGCCATTGTTGAAACTTTGATTTCTATTAGAAAATTATTAAATATAAATAAAATATTTTCTCGCAATTTTTGTATGTACATATAGAAATTTTCTATTGGTGACTACATTATGAAATACAATTGGAAATGAAAGAATGAAAAAAAATTACGTGTTATTATTACATACAAAATTACCAAGAAAATATACTCGTATACTCATAAGTGAATTCATCAATAATATTTAAATTATAACTTTACATATGACCCCATGTCCCACCTATTTATCCTGAAGAAAATAGCACACGACACCCACATATTTTTTTTTATAAATCAAACTCTCATCATCACAAATTCAACCATCACAACACTTAATCTATTAGTATCCCTGTTCTAGTTTAATTTTTTTTTAAGATTCACCACATCAAGTAAAGAAAATTACCTATTTTTTGTTGTAATTCATTTTTTAAAATGTTGATTTTCTTGGCATTTTGATATAGTAATGTAGTTTGTTTTTGTGTTTACTTGTTTTATAGCTTCTTCCCGTAGAAATTTGTTATATGAATATATGATTTGTATATGTTGGAGTTTGTTTGAGATTTAAAAAATATATATTTGTTTGTCACTTGATGAAATTGAGTTTGATTTTGTAACTTATGTGTTTTATAATGAAATAAATAATAGCTTACTTAATGGGCATGTTTCATATTTTATCAATTTTATTGTTATGTTGAAAATTTTAGTAAATTTGAAGGAATTTGAATTTTTTTAGAGAATTGGTAATGATTTAAGAATAGTGTTAAAATAGATTGAATAAGTTTGAGTTAAAACAAATTATAGCTAATTAGTTGGGTACCGATAATTTGCTTATTTCACATAATTAATTAATACATGTTATCATCAATATTCTATATAGGTTTCATACAAGTAATGGATGATCGTTCTTGAATGTATCGAGTTTCAGTCGAAGGGGTGTGCACAATACAAGATTTAACAGTTTCATCGACGGATTTTCTCCGTCGGCGTAAGACACATATTGCGTCGGTAATTAATTTACCAACAAAATCACCGACAAAAATTCTCCGTCGGTGAATCTTTCATCGGTAATTTTTTGTCCATCTGTAAATTCGTTAGTAATAAAAAAATATTATTACTGACGGAACAGGCGCGTTAGAAAACATTTACCCACTTCATTTCATCGGTATATCTCTCGAAAAATACCATTGGTAATTATTTAAAAATATTTTAAAAAAATTCATTTTATAAAATTATAAAATAATTAAATTAACATAAATCAACACTCCGTAATATATACTCAAAATGCTTGGATAAAAGAATAAGAAAATCAACTCAAACAAATTTGCAACAAATAAATAAAACAAAAAAATAAATTTAACTAAAAAAATTCATATGAAAAAAATGAAGTTGCAATTGCTAAAAATTTATAAATCCTATAAATAAATCAACTAAAAATTGATCTCATATGAAAAAAAATCTCATAACAACATTTATATAATTATTAAAAACAAAAACAATTAAAAATAAAATAAAAAACAAATATAGTGAAAAAAATCATGAAAAAAAAGAAAAAAAATACTACCTTAATGTAGTTGCAAGTGAAGCTAAGGAGAGAGAGAAAATTTCATAAAGCATATTAATTAAAAAAACTAAGAGGATAAAAGAAGAAAGAAGAAGAAGACATACCCGAGCATGGAGAAAAAGAGAAGAAGATGAGGATAGAAGAGAAGAGAAAGAAATAAATATTGATGTTTTTTTACATATAGTAAAGAAGAAGAAGAAGAAATGAATCTGTCTCTTGTGAAATAAGGGGATTTAGGCTTTTTATGGGGGCGCGTTAACAATGGAATTACCGACGGATAATTAAATATTAATAATATTTAATTATCCGTCGGTAATTCCATATGTAATATTTAATTTAAATTTTCAATTTCATAAATAGTTTTCAGAAACCGCCAACAATCACTAATGATTTTTCAATCCATTAGTAATTCCGTCGGTAATATTTAAATGAAAATTTTAAATTAATTGAATTTTTTCAGAAAACCGTCAAATAACACCGATGACTTTTCAATCCGTCGGCAATTTTATCCGTAAAGAACAACAATTAACAGTGCAATTGGAAAGTGAACAGTTCTGGAGCTCTCTGAAAAATACTGACGGAAAATTCCTTCGGTGATTCCCTTTGTAATTGACATGATGAATAGTGTTCACAGTTTACCAACGAAATTGTCGACGGAAGGTAAAAATGACATGTCATCATTTTTTTTTTGCATTGTTTTAATTTTTTTCCTACTGTAATTCCCTCGGTATATACCAAGGAAATATTTTCATCGGTAAAATCCCTCGAAAATTTACCGATAGAAATATTCCCTCCATATTTCCATTTGTATTTATCGATTTTCTGGTAGTGACATGATGAATTATTGTAATGGGGTTAAGAGTTTTATTAATTATGTACTATCTAATCCAAGAGATATTAGTGGGGGCAGTATTAGATGTCTATGTAAAATGTGTAAAAATAAAAAATTTCTTGATTCAGATATTGTAACGGTGCATCTTCTATAAAATAAATTCTTGGAGAAATACTTGTGTTGGTTTACACACGGAAAATCATGTTTCTTATGAGATCATAATAAAAATGATGGTTGAGTTAATTTTTAGTTCTAGCAACATGTATGGTGTTGTAAATGATCATAATAATTGTTGTAGAAATATGGGTATGAATCCAATAAAAATGAATCGAGTGATAGTGCTGACCCAGTCTCCGAGCCCCTGACAACGGACATCGTACCACTGCTGACCTTGCTTTCCCAGTCGCCGGAGCCCCTGACAACAGGCATCTTTACAGTGAAGTGAAGGCAACTGTCCCAAGTGTAGTCAATACGTGAGCTCTGGCGAAGTTTCCAAGCAATTTCCAAGCAATGTATTTTATACGATCAGTCAAACTCGTCATTAACTTTCGTTGGATGATTCCAATGTCACTATATTTATTTTTTTAAAAAATAAATTTCTTTTTTTAAGTGGAAATAATGATTATTTTTTAAAATATTTTTTATTTTAAAATATATTAAAAAAAAATTTAAAAAAAAATTATTTTTAAAATTAGTACATTAAAATAATATAAAAATATATTAATTTAAAATAAAAAAATAAAAAATGCTTTTCAATGATAGTGCTGAACACTCTAACCATAGTGCTTTCTGCGTTTTGCTTCTCTCGACACAAAAATAAAGTCCGAGAATAGAGGTTATTTTGTTTTTTTATTGCGACATCATATCTTTTAAAAAATAAGTGGTGGTACGAATATTTTTTTTCTTTGTTTTTTTTACACTGAAAGTACTAAAATAACTTTATAGACAAAACGGAACAAACTTTTGACTAGGAGCTTTGTCGTTATTTTCTTTTTAAATAAATAGTAAAAGTACTTCAATGCTTTTGGTATCAAATTACTTTCAAATTTAAAAAAAATAAAAAAATTAAAATAAAATGATAAGAAATAAAATTAAAAAAATAATAAAAAAGAACAACAATCAAGAAAATAAATATCATATTTAATATAAAAACAAAATAAAATCAAACAAAAATAGTACAGATAAAAAAAATATATAGAAAAAGAATCCAAAACAAAAAGAAATAAATCAAAAGAAAACAGATCATAATTGAATTTTTGCTTCATTATTTTTTTTATCAAAATAATATTATTTTTACTTCTTAACTGGATAAAAAATCAAGTGATTAGTATGGGAAAAGTAACTCTATATAATATAAATAATTTAACTCACTATTTTGTTTAACATACTTGAATATAATTTGAAAAAAAAAGTTTAAGGAATATACATGAGAAATCGTTTGCAATTTAACCCTGGAGTTAAATTTTTTAAGTCATTGGCACATGGATATATTTGTATTTTCATATTAATTTTTTTCTATAATTATAGGGTTTGTTAAGGGTGAGAACATAATTTACCATTTAATTATTATTGTTTTAGTTGAGAAAGTTGTCGGTGTGTATTGTGCATATACTAGCAAGTTAGGAGGTGCTATGTATTTTGGGTGACACGTGCGGTGTTTCCTGCAAGTAAAAAAAATATCTTTATGATGTCATTTTGTTTGCCACCATGTCCTCTTCTTTTATAGATGGCCATGTCATTTAAAAATAATCGGTTTATCACTAATGATCCTTTTTCTTTCTCTTTTTTATTTTTCTCTCCTACCCCAAAAAACTAAACATGTCTCTAATTTTTGTTGGTGTTTCATAATCCATCATCTTAAGTTTGATTTTTGATTTTAGTAATTTTCTTTTTAAAAAAAGTTTTATTTGTTTTTAATTTTGTTCTTCAATTCTAATTTGTGTATATAATGTTTTTTTATTCAGTCTTTCTACTTTTGATTTTTTTTTTGCTCTTTTGTCAAAGTTTTTATAATTTTTTATTTTATCTTTCAAATTAAATTTATGATTTTTTTCAATAGTAATGATATTTGTTTCAATTTGGTCATTCTTCTTTTAATTTCTTATTTGTTTTTTTTGCTCCAAATTTT
The DNA here is from genome assembly GCF_951802175.1 of Populus nigra. Lineage (NCBI taxonomy): Eukaryota > Viridiplantae > Streptophyta > Magnoliopsida > Malpighiales > Salicaceae > Populus > Populus nigra. The sequence goes on along the minus strand of NC_084865.1, from coordinate 12,668,390 downwards.
TTATAGTTTTTAATTTTATCCTTCAAATTAAGTTTATGATTTTTTTATTTCAATAATAATAATAGTAATAGTAATAATGACAATGATATAAACAATATTAATAATGATACTTATAGTGATGATAATGTTAATAATGGTGGTAGTAATACTAATAATAATAGTGGTGGTGGTGGTGTTAATATTAGTGCTAATAATTGCAACAATGATAACAATTATAATAATAATACTATTAACAGTAATAATAATGGTAATAATAGCATGTTATAATAATAGTAGTAGTGATTATAACAGTAATAATAATAAAAACAATGATAATAGCGATAAAAATAAAAATAATGATAATATTAGTGGTGGTAGTAGTAATAATAATAATTATAACAATAGTATTATTAATAATAAAAATGATAATAATAATAGCAACAATGGCAGTGTTAGTAATCACGATGATGATAATAATAATAATAATAAAAATAATATTACTTATTGATAATAGTAGTAATAATGATAACTGTAATGATAGTGATAGTAATAAGAATGATAATAATAACGATGGGAATTGTAATAATTATAATAATAATAGTGATAATTTTTTATTTGATGTTAAATTTATTAAGAATTGAGTTTCACTGTTTTTGTATATATAGTATTTTCAATCTAAAAACCTGGATTTTACATCATGCCTTCTGTGTTGAAAAAAACCCAACATTGAAGCTGAAGCATGGTTCCAATAATATATTTCAATAATAAAAAAAAAAGGTGAAACAAACAATATTTGCTTTCACGACAAGAAATGTTTCACAATCAATCCTTTGTTTGGACCAAATTAAGGTAGGCCTTGTTGTTTATCAAATACCCAAACCTTTCTTTTGCTTTCTTTTCTTTACTATTAGGGAAAACCATGCCACCAGCTTTGGTCCATTGGATGAAGCTTCAATATCAGCCGGATTTGGCTTCAAACTTTTTGCTTCGTTCTTTTTTTTTTTTTATATATATATATAATAATCAAGGAATATACTAGAATAATCATTTAGAAGGTGACCAAAGCGAAGAAGAACGAGAAGGTATCTGTTACAAAACCTGAAAATTACTAAAAGCAGAGTAAAGTTGAAAAACAAAAACATAAAAATTTAAAAAACACTCAAATAAGCTTTTTTGAAAACGTGCGCCACCCGTATTTTTTAAAAAATTAATTTTTTTAATATTTTGAATCGTTTTGATGCACTAATCTTAAAAATAATTTTTTTAAAATAAAAAAAATATCATTTTAATGTATTTTATAATAAAAAACACTTTAAAAAATACTAAAAGCAGAGTAAAGTTGAAAAACAAAAACATAAAAATTTAAAAAACACTCAAATAAGCTTTTTTGAAAACGTGCGCCACCCACATTTTTAAAAAAATTAATTTTTTTAATATTTTGAATCGTTTTGATGCGCTAATCTTAAAAATAATTTTTTAAAAATAAAAAAAATATCATTTTAATATATTTTATAATAAAAAACACTTTAAAAAATAACCACAACTATACTTTCAAAAAAACTGACAGTCAACCATGAAAAATCTAAACACTACTCAGATCAATATATATCACTCTATTGCACTTACTGTTTGATATTAAAATAAAAAAAATATTCAAATTGATTAACAGAAATGAAAACTAATTACTTTGACCTCCCAAATTATATATATATTTGTTTTATAAGTAATCCATCTAGATTTGGATCAATCGTTTCATCTATAATAAATTATTTTCCTACGGTTTTGGATGACCCTGTATATTATAATAAATTATTTTCCTACAGTTTTAGACATATGATTTGTTATCCGCACATTAGAGAGAGAGAGAGAGAGATGTACAAACTTAGATTTTCAAGTCCAGAAGCCTTTGATTTTTTTTTATTTGTTTTGTTTTTAATTGAATTTTTAATTAATATCCTCTTTCTTTTAAAAATTATTTAGTTTAACTATTTTTTAAATGGTAATAAATATCCAATATAAATAATTAAAATATAAAATAAAAAGGATATCTAAGATAAATTATTTGTATTTATATTTATCTTTTACATTTTACTGAAAAAATTAACTTCTTATTTTAGTTTTTAATTAGAGCTTACAAATTATTTTTTGATTTATCAATTAATATGTTTTTTAATTTATTATATTAAATAAATATATTATTTTATATTTTTCATTTCACAAATTCCTTGATATATATATAAAACATATCTATAGTGATATACATTTCCTTTACGAAAAGAAAAAAATCAAATGAAATTGAAGTAACGATATTCAGGTTCAAGTGTAAGAAAGCCCAAGCCTATAAATCGACCATTACGGCAACAAAGCCCAAAATAACGTTTTCCGCTCACATGGGAATAGAATTTGATAGGAAGGAGGAACCATAAGGCCACATGGACTGCCACGTGGTTTACCATTAGCTCAGTCTACATGGTACAGTCAGCCAGTCTCCTTCCAATTCGTCTCATATTCCTTCCAAGAGAGAGAGAGAGAGAGACAGACAGAGAGGGATTTGTCAAGAAAGAAGAAGGAAGATCATATGATTCTTGAAAGTTGATTTCTTGTCAAAAAGGAAAGAAATCTGAAACGGGATTAACAGAGATGGCTTCAAGTTTTAATGTATATAACTCAACATCATTAGCAGTTGCAGAAGCTATAGAATCAAGATCTAGCAGGGCTCGAGCTAGTTTTCAATGGGGTGGAACCATCTTTGCTATGTGAGTTCTCAATTTTTTTAGCCTTTCATACTTTAAAGTCCGTTTTCATCTTTAATTTTCACCATCAATGTTAACTGATTGCTCAAAAGAAGGAAAATCATGTCTTGTTATATACTTTACTTCATCGAATTATCATACTGCACTTTTTCCTGTGTCATATTGGTGGGGTTGTATAGGAATCTATGAGAAGTTAGACTTTTTATGACCTATAGTGCTTGTGAATACTATGGTTTGGGAGTAAATGCTTCATATTAAGTGGTGATTCATTTTGTATAGTTAACCACCGCAAGTTGGATTTATGCTGTGTTTCTATACGACTTTCTAGTTTAGTAGCTTTGATGATAACACGTAAACCCTTTCTTGGTTGCTCTTCCAATTTGGATAAGTGAGTGCATCGAGTATTTTTGGAGAATTCATTGCTTGTGCCTCACTAAAAAACTGGATTGTTTGTGCTGATTAAAAAAATAAAAATACTAGGAGTAGTAGTACTTTTTTGTGGCGGATTATAAAAAACCTAATGGGATTTTATCTGGTTGATGCTGTTCAAAAGGCTATCGAAGTTCAAACAACTTGTTTCTCATTGATTCTAACAAAGGATGCCATAACTTGCAAATGCTTCGATCAGGAGGCATAACAACATTACAGTCTTGTCATTTTCACTCTCTCTGAACATAAACATACTATTGTTTACATGGTCTCCCTGGTTTTTAGTGTTGAAGTCTGAATATTAGTCTATTTATTGTTTTAGCAATTTCTTATTCAAGGAATTGGACTTTTTTTTTGCCATTTCCAACAGATTCTTGTTGATCCTGAATCGAGTAGGACGGAAATCATCTGTGCAGACTACCCTTCTTGTATTCTATTTGCTCACAAGTTTCCCAACAGTGTTGTTCAAAGTTTTAAGGTGCTTGCATAGTTTCATAATCATAACTTTGGTTGATTTGCATTTTTTTCAGCCAATGATTCACTAAAAGTACTAATACTTTTATTCAGAGGACAATTTGGTTACTGGATTGCTTTTCTTGCTATTGCGGCAAACCTATTCTTTCCTGAAGCCTTTCCAGGTTTGCATTATTCTTGAATATGATAATTATTTTATCCTTCGCATCGACATTTGAAATTTTTGCATCAACAATTGTACTTTTTGCTTACGAACTGCAGTTTCTCGTTTTATCCTATTTGTCATCTCGCCTGACCGGCTGGTAGATGGATTGCGCAATAGCATTGCTGGTGCTATCTTCTGTCTCCTGATTGGAATTTCATCTGTCATAATGGAGATTCGAGAAATTGCAGGAAACAGGATTCGTGAATGTAGTTTTCTCTGCTGGGGTTATTGTCTTGCTATATCCTTCGTGTTCTTCTTCACAATCAATTATCTATGCTTAGGAACTTGGTAGAAATAACCTCCACCAAGAAAGCGCACCCCCTTTCATCTCAAATTATGCACCCGGGGAATCATTTTCTTGACCAGTGCCTTTGCTGACTTGAAACAGCTTAAATCTCATGCCTTGATTATTCTGTATAAGAGCTGTACGTGTTTTCTATGTTTTGAGAACAGAAGAAGTTAAAATGAGAAGAAAGTGGTTCGTTCACTCTATCAAGTTACTGCATCAAGATATAGATTACTATGTATTGGTATTTATTGTTTAGTTTAATTATAAATTTGTCCTTAAAAGAAAAGGCAATGAAATAAGCATTAGGGGTAAGATTGTTTTGGCTTTGGCTCAGAGAAGATGATGAAGGATTGTTTATTTTTTAGGGTTCCCTTCTGGCTATTTTTTTTTAACCCCCCTTCTTCTCAAAATATCGCCCCTCCATTGCATGTTGTTTGTGCACTTATTTATAGGTGGGAAATCTTGTCGTTTTCTCTAATTGCTTAGTCAAATATCTGTATCTTAATTTTAAAAACTTTAAGCAATATCAACGTCGATGAGAAAAAAATCAATAAAAAAACCTTTGAAATTTAAATCTTTTTGAGACGACATTTAAAAAATATAAATATATTAAAAATATAATTTTTTAGATTTTCATTGATTTTGTTATTTTTGGTTTTTTTAAAAAATTTATAAAAAGATTGGGTCAAAAATTAGGTTGTAATTCAATTATTTTTTAATTTATAAATAATCTATAAAATTACAATTTTTTTTTAATTTTTTCTCTATTATTTTTTTTAATCTTTTAAATTTTATTTTTATTCTTTTATTTGCTATTTATTTTGTTTGAAATTATTTTTTTAATTGTTTTTTATTAAAATTTTATTCTCTTTCAATTATTTCCTATTAAATTTTATCTTTATTGTTTCTTTTGCAATATTTTTTATTAATATTTTTTTTTACGATTTCACCATTCAAAATTAAGTTTGTTGAGAGTTAAGTTTTTTTTATCGAACTCGGGTCTAAGATTTCAAAAGTTTTAGATGTTAATTATTTTTTCATCTATAAATAATATATTAAATTACAAATATTTTTTAATTTCACCTCATACTATTTTTAAATTTATAAATAATTTATCAAATTATAATTTTTTTTTAAATTTCTCCCCTATGATTTTTTTTTCTTTCAAATTTGATATTTATTCTTTTAATTATTATTTATTTTGTTGGGGATTATTTTTTTAATTGTTTTTTTTTCAAATTTCATCATCTTTCAGTTTTTTTATCAGATTTTATCTTTTTTGTTTTTGTTTTTTTTTACAAGTTTTTTTATTAATATTTTTTCCTCGATTTTGCCCTTAAAAAATAAATTTTTTAAGAGTTAAAGTTCTTGATTGAACTCAAGTTCAAGGTTTCACAAACTGCAAATTTTAGAGATTAAACTTTGATAAAAAGATTCGCCTGGGTTTGTTTTTGTTTTTTTAAGTTAATGTTTTTTTTAATTTTGTTTATTTTTTTAAGGTTTTTTTTCTTAGTTTTTGCAGTTTAATTTTATTGAGTTAACTCTCTATAATATTTTTTAATTTTACCTCTATTATTTTTTAATATCTAAATAATCTATCAAATTACAAATGTTTCTCAATTTAATCATTTATATTTTTTTTTTATCTTTCAAATTTGATACTCATCTTTTTAATAGCTATTTATTTTGTCTAGGATCTATTTTGTTTTTTCAAATTTAGGTATTTTTTCTATCAAACTTTATTCTTATTTTTTTTTTGCAGTTTTTTTTTAATATCTTTTGCAAGTTATTTTTTAAATAATTTCTCAATTATTTTATCATTTAAAATTAAATTGGTTGAAAGTTGAACCTGGATTTATACTTTTTTTCATATTTTTTTTTCAACTTATTTATTGTTGTTATATTTTTTTATATTATTTAAATTACTATTTAAACAAATGCTTGGTGCTTAGATTGTTTTTTATCCTAATATTTCTTTTACATCAAAAACAATTTTGCTCGGCCGTGGCGAAACGTGAGCAGTGAAACCTATTATATTTGGGTCAAACTAGAGTAAGAGGGTCCCAGCCTCCTTGGCATTCTTGTAGAAAAACATGGTGGGCCTAGCCCATCACAATATTAGATATATTGTTGGGCTTGGATCAGATTGATTAAGCAATTAATTGCTTTTGGACTTCTAGATGGTCGTCGTTCGTTAAGAAAAGAAAAGGCATTTGGTGGGTCCACCTGGTTTCCTTAACTTGATTGTTGTTAACTACCTACGGTGTTCTGTGGGGTAAATATTTTTTTTAACAAAAAAAAATTAATTATTTCGATTTTTAATGTATTTTTTATGTAAAAAAATTTCAATATAATTTTTTTAAGTATAAATAAATAATTTTATTTACATATATAATTAAATAAATCAAGAACTATCTATATTATATTAATAAATAAAAAAATAATTAACGATAACTAAGATTTAATTAAAAAATTAAAAGATTAATTTAAATTAAGATATTTAATCTTATAACATGAGTCATTTAGCCGATTATGTGTTAAATGCGTTTTAGTAAAATTAATTTTTTTATTTAATCAAATAATAGTAAAAATAGATACATATATAAAATTAATTAAATAAAATTAAAGTGAAAAAAAATCAGTAAGGTTGTACTTAATAGAAAAATTATCTATTTTTTATTTTTAAAAATAAATTTTATTTATATAGAAATTTTAAAAATAAAGATCAATTACAATATTCTCTTTAAAAACTAAATAATATAAAATAATTAAAAAATAACCGTAATTTAAAAATAATAAATAAAAAATAGAGTATTAATATAAATATAAATTAAAAAAATTATTTAAAAAAACACATAGAAAACATCAATTTAAAAAAGAGCAAAATTATAAAAATTACAAAAAAAAAGACAATGCGTGCCTGATCCATTTTGAAAGGGTCTGCATGTGGGGGCCTTTATCTTTTTTAAAATCTAGATAACACCTTGTTTAATTTTTCTAAATTATGGTTGAAAAATCAGGGTTCATGATTTTTTAATCTAAAAATATATTTTTAACCTATGTTTCACCCAAATTACTTGGAAAAGACTCTAAACATCCTGATAAACTCTTTAATGACCTCAAATAACTTAAAAAGCTACAACTTAAAAAGCTGCACAAAAACTCAAAATCAATCTGAAATATAATATCTTCCTGAGCTTAGAAATGATTTTAAAGCATTTTCAAGGTGGAAAAAACATCTAAGTGGAGCTTATCTTTTCTCTCCTTTAATGGCTAGAATTATTGTCAAAATTAATTTTCTTTCTTTACCATTAAAATTCAGCAATTCTTTTCTCTCCTTTCAAATCAAAAAATTAAAAATAAAAAAAAATATATCAAAATTAATTGCAAAAATTATTGACATATCTAATAAATATAATTTGAAAAGTTCGAGGATTAAAGCAAATTTTTTTGATCTTTTTTTATATTGAACCCTTTTCTTTTGAATTTGTTATGATTAACAAATTTAAATTAATTTTTTTTTATTGGTCCTTTTTTTTATTTTGTTCTTGATTAATAAATTTTAATTAATTTCTTTTTAATTTGACTCTAAAAAATATAATAGGGCAAAAAAAAAAAAACCACAACCAAAATAATAATAAAAATCTCATCAGTGAGTCCACATTTCAAAAGTGGGTGAACAGTGTTAATTGTTGGAATTATGTGCTTCTTTTTCCACTGACCGGGCTGCTTCCAGGAGGCCGCGGCTCCAATGTGCACAAATAGGATGTCAGTCCAAAGTCAAATGCAGCGGCTGCCTTTTTAACTCGTTTTGCTGGTTTTCAGCAAAAGGAAAGGATGGAGCAATAGGAATATATAGTTTTGTTTTGAAGGATTGTGTCTGCTTTTGTCATAGCTGGGAGGTGAAGGAAGATCACGTTAGCCTGGAAACAATGCTAAAATATATTTTCTTCCATGATTCAATATCTTAAATATGTTTTTTTTATTCATTGGTGACAATCTTTGCTTTGGTAAACCCATGTTCTGATTTGATTATTCCTCTAATCTTACCGTTCAAGGATTGGTTTAGGTTGGAAATGCAGCATTTTACTTTAATATACATAATCAAGCACCATCCCTCCACCTCTGTTTCGCTGGTTCACTCTTGTGAAAAGATATGAAATGCTCTGGCTAAGCGCGTAGTTATAAAATCTAGTTTGACTCGGTAAGTTGATTTGAAGTCCAGATAACTTAGAATCTTGACCGAGTTTTATATTAATTTTGGTTAAACTCGAGTGCCTCGCAAGATCAATCCAGTATAATCTGGGTGAGACTAGCTTATTATATTTTTTTAATAAACAAAAGGGTCGTTTTGTATCAGGGATGCAAATCCCTGTTCCCCTTCTTCCCTTATTCTTCATTTAATAAACAAAAATGCATACCATGGTTGATTATAAAAACTAGATCGCTGCTCCTTTTCTGCATTGCAGCTCGCATCTCCAGCGACAAGCTTCAAATCTTTGCTCCGAGAAGCAGTTAAAGCATTAATAAACTCTGCTGGAGACCGATTGAAACCAATGAAGAAATCCCGCCTTCGACGATGCTCATGCATCTTCTTTATAGAGTTACATATCAATTCATCACAAGCAGTAATTTCTTTGTGTGCTGGTCAAGTACGCATCAAGGTCCTTTTGTAATGGTGAAGGAACATCTACTATAAAATCATAGCAAGTAGTTCCACCTGGGCAATTCCCTGAGAGCTTGATCTTATGTTTCAAATGAATTCGTTGTGGAGGAGTTAAATGCAGACTTATCTTCTGTGAAACCAGAGAGAAGGTGTTTGTCGAGGATGAAACCTAGACCCGAGGGGATCCTTAGCGTGAGAAATCCCATTTCAGTAATCAGTGATGACTTGTAGCTCAACTTTCTTCTTTTTTTAGTTTACCCGAGTCAAACCAATTGACGTGGCTATTTAACTGAGTTAATTTTAGATCGAGTTTAATAACTAAATATTAATATGCTGTTTATTTTTTTTGTTTGATAATGAATTTGAGTCCATTTAAAAAATATATTTGATTTAAAAAATATTAAATATATTATTATAAAAAATATTTTAATATATTTTCAAAAAAATAATAATTTTAAACACCAACTACACGGTAATACCAAACGCATAATCTTTCATGAATTTCTCTTTCATGAATTTCAATGTGCAGTTATATGAAGAATCTTTCTTCTTTTTTAAGAAAAAAGTTCCTCGTGCAACGTCTCTGCTTTGCCTGAATAGATATCCATTCCTCTTGAACTGTATTTTGCCATTCACACATTTAGTTCTTTCCCAAATCAACATGAGCTTCCGTTCTGTTGTTTCTCCTTTTGCTCTCTTCATTCTTTATTGCTGTTCTTTGATTCAAGCTCAGCAGCCTTACGTGGGGAAAGGTACAACAAAATGTTCAAACACAGAAAATTCCGCTCTGGGGTATTCTTGCAATGGCCTGAACAAGAGTTGCCAAGCTTATCTGATCTTCAGATCCCAGCCTCCTTACACTACTGTTGCCTCCATATCTACTCTTTTGGGTTCAGACCCATCTCAACTCTCTCAAATAAATTCAGTTTCTGAGACTACATCATTTCCAACAAACCAGTTGGTGCTGGTTCCTGTCAACTGCTCATGTTCAGGCGATTATTTTCAGGCAAACGCATCTTATATTGTTCAATCAGGTAACACTCCTTTCTTGATTGCTAATAACACTTATCAAGGCCTCTCAACCTGTCAAGCTATCCGGAGTCAAAAGGGTACACGAACTGTCGATATATTTGCTGGTGAAACACTCACTGTTCCTCTTAGATGTGCCTGTCCTACAAAGAACCAGAGTGATTTAGGTATCAGGTATCTGTTAAGTTACTTAGTCACATGGGGCGATACAGTTTCAACTGCTGGTGTACGATTTGGTGCAGATATCGGGAGAGCTCTTGAAGCTAATGAAATCAGTGAGAAAAATCCCATGATTTACCCCTTCACAACACTCCTAATTCCTTTAAAAAACCCACCAAGAAGTTCACAAACTGTAGTGCCACCTCCACCTCCAGCTTCACCTTCACCTTCACCTCCATCACCGTCTCCAAACTCCGACAAAAGCTCAAACAAAACATGGATTTATGTTTTCGTTGGGGCTGTTGGAGGAATTGTTCTTACACTAGTCATTGGAACCATTATTTTCTTCATGCTCTTCCGAAAAAGTAAGAAGCAACCGGGTCCAATTATCGTGTCACAAAGCTTTGAGGCACATGAGAAACCACTCAACAGGAAGTTGGATGAAGAACCTCAGGATTTGTTAGAGAGTGTTTATAGCATAGCTCAATCCATCAAAGTCTACAACTATGAAGATCTGAAAGCTGCAACAGATAACTTCAGTCCCAGTTGTTGGATCAAAGGGTCTGTTTTTCGTGGTCTAATCAATGGTGATTTCGCTGCCATTAAGAAGATGAACGGAGACGTGTCCAAGGAGATAGATTTATTGAATAAGATCAACCACTCTAATCTAATTCGCCTCTCTGGTGTTTGTTTCAATGATGGGCATTGGTACCTGGTTTACGAGTATGCTGCCAATGGACCATTGAGTGATTGGATTTATGTTAGCAGCAACGAAGGAAAGTTTTTGAAATGGACACAAAGGATACAGATTGCTACGGATGTAGCTACAGGGCTTAACTATCTACATAGTTTTACTAACTATCCTCATGTCCACAAGGATATAAAGAGCAGCAACATACTTCTTGATAATGATTTAAGGGCTAAGATTGCAAACTTTTCTCTGGCAAGGTCAACAGATGGGCCGGAAGGTGAATTTGCATTGACAAGGCACATCGTTGGGACTAAAGGTTACATGGCTCCCGAGTACTTGGAAAATGGTATTATCTGTCCAAAACTTGATGTCTATGCATTTGGAATTCTCACACTGGAGATAATGACTGGGAAAGAAGTTGCTGCTTTATACAGAGAGGAAAACAGGGAGCTATCTGATGTTTTAAATGGTGTTCTTTCTGAGGAAGGTGGGCTGGAGGAGAGTCTGAGTCAACTTATTGATCCTTCAATGCAAGGGAATTATCCTTCAGGACTCGCCGTTTTAATGGTCAGATTGATTGATAGTTGCTTGAATAAAAATCCAGCAGGTCGCCCAGCCATGGATGAAATCGTGCAGTCTCTCTCAGGAATTTTGATTACTTCTCTGGCCTGGGAATTGTCAAACAACACATCTAGCTACCATAGTTCGAATTAGAGCTCTCAAGAGCAAGGAAGCTGAAGTGAATTCTTTCACCAACTATATACCTTTCGGAAACTCTTGTCATTATCCATCTCCGGTTTTCCATCTAATGGTTATAGAATGCAGTAGAAAATATTTCTTTTCCTGTATAGCGACACTTGAAATCGTTAATCTAGAACTTCTATGATCATAGTTGAAACAAGCTACATATCTTAGCAACTTTTTTAGTAGATTACAGTTCATGTTTTGAATCTGGGGCCAACCAAGGTTGATATGCTTAGAAATTCCTTCTGTCAATCTCATGATATAGACAACGAATTATGTAATGCTGCTATAATGAATACCGTGAAGCAGAGTTCAACAGATTACAATTTTTTTTTTTGATAAAATAACACAATGCATACAAATATTTAAGGAAATAATATAATTTAAAGAGTTGCAAGTGTAATATGCTATTCTCTCGAATCACAAAATTATTGGACACAAGATGTAAGATCCAAAATTTTGATCCAAACCCAGATCTAAGTTAGCCCAAACCCAACCTAAGTTAACCTAGATATATAAGGAAAAGTTGCAATAATTCTTATGGCCGTCGTAACCCTCTCCTCATAAAACTAAGAATTTTAGTTTTTGATCTTGAGTTTTTTATTCAAGAAAGGTAGAAGTAACAAGTAAGTGGTTCTATTTCATGTTACTTCGATTATAATTTGTTTAAGGAATTATTAAAAGAAGAGATTAGGGTTTTTAAGGATTTGAAGTTTATGTTGTTAAAATTAATTTATAATTATTAAGGGTTTTGTCACAACCCGAATCTCGGGTCCTTGACCAGCAACATAGAAGCGGTGTCGAAAGGACACCCTACTTACGCTAAACCTTAGAACGAACATATAAAAAAAACAAGTTATTTAAAAATACGCAGCATTTTATAATCTTCAGAAATATTATATTATTCAAAACTAATGAAACCCCGAAGGTGACCAGATGACACCCGAAAGTGACCACTGTGGGATGATCAGTCGCCACAGGCTGATGTCTCTCTTATCAGCTAAGTATACAGAATACTATATGCACATAGGCTAACAACTCTCTGTTAGCATGAAGTTACTAACAAGTCCTATATCAAGACATAATAGATATTTATAGAATCATCAAAGAAATGTATATCACATCAAATAGAATTTAGTTTAACAGAATACAAGTGTAAATTCAAGAATAAATGAGTACTCGAAAAATAGAGTAACATATACAGATATTCAAGAGATTAACTAGTCGTACTCATCATATAATCAATATATATATCACACTCACCCGAAAAATATATAATTAAAAGGAATGTCAGATGAAAGACTCGAAAATTCTATTGAAGATCATTAGGAGAACCTACAACAATATACAAAAATATACTAAAAAACAACCCAAAAAACACAAATAAAAGATCCTAATGCATAAAATAAAACCAGGTTTAGTATCCTAAGTTTAGGGACTAAAACGATAATTTTCCAAAACAGGGACCAAAATGTAATTTTACCAAATTTGGAGGACCAAATTGTAAATACATAACCATACTGAAATTTCACCTATAAAACATCATCAATTATGTCTAGAACAAACCAGGGACCGAACTATAATTTTCATAAAGTTTAGGGACTAAAATGTAAATTCCCAAAATTGAGGGACCAAACTGAAAATATTCCAAATCAATTATCAGACTGAGATTCATCATCCTTAACCTCATAATAACACTGTACAGATCTCAAAACACATTTAGGGGTCAAACTAAGTTTTTCAAAGTTTAGGAATTAAACTGTAATTTTCATAAATCAAGGACCAAAATAAAATTTGGTCATCTTCAACCTGAAGACCATTCTGTCCAAATTTTTCAGCAAGGATGAAATGAAATTCTTAACCCATAAAAAAAATTTAATTTAAACAAATCAACTCACAAATTCTTATTTCTAACAACATACTAATCAATCACCTAACATTAAACCATTAATAATCATAAATCAATCTTAACAACAAAAGCTTCAAATCCTTATAAACCGTAATCTCTTCTTTAATCATTCCATAAACAAACTATAATTGAAAGTAATATGAAAGAGAACCATTTACTTGCTACTTCCACCTTTCTTGAACCAAAAACTCAAGATAAAAATATAAAATCTTTGGTTTGATGAGGAGAGGGTCACGATGGCCACAAGAATTAGAAGAGAGAAAAGTAATTCATTTGAAACTTTTTCTTATATACCTAAGTTAACTTAAGTTGGGTTTGGGCTGATTTGAGCTTAGGTTTGGGCCCAAAGTTTGGGTCTTACGGGTTTAATGTTAAGTGATTGATTTTAAGTATGTTGTTAGCAATAAGGATTGTGAGTTGATTTGGTTAGATTGATTTTTATGAGTTAAGAAATTCATTTCAACCTTGTTGGAAATTCTGGACAGAATGGTCTTGAGGTTGAAGATAATGAAATTTTATTTTGGTCCTTGATGTATGATAAATTACAGTTTAGTCCCTAACTTTGGAAAAATTATTATTTGATCCCTAATTATATTTTGGGATTCTTGGCAGTGTTATTATTAGGTTGAGGATGATGAATCTCAGTTTGATAATTGATTTGGAATATTTTTAGTTTGGTCCCTTAATTTTGAGAATTTTCATTTTAGTCCCCAAACTTTAAACAAACTATAGTTTGGCCCCTGGTTTGTTCTATATAGAATTGAGGATGGTTTATGGGTGAAATTTCAGTATGGTTATGTATTTAAAGTTTGGTCCAGTTTTGGTAAATTTACGTTTTGGTCATGTTTTGGAAAATTATCGTTTTAGTCGCTAAACCTAGGACACTAAACCTGGTTTTCTTTTATGCATTGAAATCTTTTATTTGTGTTGTTTTGAGAATATATTTCGTATATTTATTGTAAGTTCTCTTAACGATTCTCAATAGGTTTTTCGGATCTTTCATCTGATATTCCTTTTAATCTATATTTTTTTTTCAGGTAAGTGAAATAATCTTTAATATGCATATAATATAAATAAATATGTATGTTGATTATATTATAAGTACGACTTGTTAATCTCTTGAATATTTATATATGTTGCTCTATTTTTCGAGTGCTCATTTATTCTTAAATTTGCACTTGTATTCTGTTGAACTAAATTCTATTTGATATGATATACATTTCTTTGATGATTCTACGTATATCTATTATGCCTTGATATAGGACTTGTCAGTAACTTCATGCTAACGTAGAGTAGTTAGTCTATGTGCACATAATATTCTGTATACCTAGTTGGTGAGAGAGACACAACCTGTGGCGACTGATTATCCCACAATGGTCACCTTTAGGTGTCATCTGGTCACTTTTGAGTTTCATCTGGTCACCTTCGGGTGTTATCTGATTTTTGACATGTATTCCACTATTTTATGATAATATGTTTAGTATGTATATGTATATGTATATCAAGATAAATCAATTTGCAAACTATTAATATGTAAAATATCTAAAATGTATATTAAATGTTATTTCCTTAATGAGTTGGTTGAACTCACCCCTCATTCTTAATATTATTTCAGGTTCTTAGTTTCTGATAGCAGGTGGACTTTGTAGAGTGTTCCTGCTTCTTCAGTTTTGGTCAGCATGCCTTACTTGTTTTGCGAGGCTTTCCTTTTAGTTTTGATTCGATGTTTTAGACACTCCAATGTTACCTTATTTTAATTAAGTTTGGATTTTGACAATGTAATGAGTATCATGGATTATTGTTTTTGTTTTAATTACTGATGAGAAGTTTTGAATTATCATTTAGTTTCGTTAGTTTTGAATAAAATAATATTTTTAAGATTATAAAATGCTGCGTATTTTTAAATAACTTGTTCTTTAGATATGTCCGTTCTGAAGCTTAGCGTAGGTGGGGTGTCTTTCTGATGCCACTCCTACATTGCCGGTCATGGATCCGAGATTCAGGTCGTAACATAAGATTCAATAAAAAAGAGGAGAAAGAAAAAGACCTATAAATCACACCGAAACTCTGATGATGACACCATCGGTACCGTTAGAAAGATCTCAACAAGCCGAATCCAACGATACCAAAAAAGGTCACCAATGGTGATCATAATGGACCACATGAATGGGCCAAAGACAAGGGAGCTCTGACTGTCACAACCTGATTCCCGGATCCATGACCGATATATAGAAAAAGGTCCCCTTTCAAGTTCTTTACCTATGCAAATCTAAACATTCAGACATACCTTTTCATTTTAACTCAATCAAAGCTCTACATAACATTTGATATCATAATAATTCCATAATATAAATTAATATCTTAATACAATCCTTAATACAAATTCATTAAATGTGAAGTACTAACTAAACATAAGGAATACCATTAATTATAATCAAAAGAGCAGGTTCTAGAAGTCCAATAAAAATGACTTGCTAACAAAGCTACATGCATGAAAATGATAAATAATGAGAGGGTAAGTTCAAAAACTTAGTGAGTAAATAACATTCAATATACACTTATAAGGTAATACAATAAAAATGAATATATATAAGTTTGGCTTTATGCTTTTACAGGAGAATTTCACAAGTAAGTCATAATAAGAAATATCATCAGGTAAGGCTCATTAGAAAATCAAAATGCAGTGAGCATGACGCTCCAAACTATGAAATGATCAATCACTATAGGTTGGTGACTCTCTCGACCAACTAGGATTCAGAACTACGATGTGCACAAAGACTAACACTACCCCTGTTAGCATGAGTATTCTGATTTGCATACCACATGGTCATAATCAAACAAATAGAATCATTATTATAACCTCAACTCATGCAATTAATCAAATAAGAAGCTATCAATTCAGATATATATAATATCTCATATCAAGAAATCAGTCTCAATGAATGATTATGCTTTATCATAAACAAGAGATAATAAGCACTATATACTACCAAAAAGCATGATCCATTTCATATTAACAATTCAAACATCTATATTATTCCTCTTGCATATGGAATATTACTCACTCATCTGACTTAAAAGTAGAATGAACATAGAAACATATATCGATGGAATCCTATTAATGCTTATTAAATGAAATATCTAGAGTATATGAATATGAAAGAAGACATACTCAAAACGACTTGAAGTAGATAACATAAGAGATTACAACTCTAAGATTAAAGACCAAAACATAATTATAAAAACAAAACGAATTCCACTCGATCGTTCCCAAATATATCTCAAACTAATAGAACATAAAAAAGTCGTTCAACCTTCATTGTTAGGTCAACCGATCGACTGAAACTTACCAAATGGTTGACCAAAACTTACCAACCGGTTGACCAAAACTAGTCAAGTCAACCGGTCGACTAGTTGAACGAGATTTTAGAATCCCGATCCACTAGTCTCTCCAAAAATGACAGATCTCTAATTCAACTAACACCTCAAAACCCTACAACAATTAACCCTTAGCACTTTAATTAACCCATCAATTAAACTAAAAAACATAAACTTTAAAATCCTAAATCTTAATTAATTCAAAACCATAGCTAATAACAACAATTATACATATCAAGGTATAAATCTTCCCTTAAACACTTATTTTCTCTAACCTCCTTCTCTTTCCTTTATCTTTCCCTCTCCTTTCTTCTTTTTCTTTTCCTCTCTCAGTTCTCTCTTCAATTTCTGATTTCTCTTAATCTTCTTTTGTTTATCTCTTTCTATTTATATTTATCAATAATTATATAATTACCAAATTACCCCTTACCCATTTATACCTATTATCTATTCTTCCAAGGGCATTGTTGCCATTTCCTATTAAAACCTTTCTTTTCTTTCAAAATATTACATTGACAACTTTAGATGGATGGTGTGGTCCACTCCGTTTACCGCTGTGTTTATTATTTTTTTATTTCTCTCTCTCTCATCTTTCACAAATTACAAGGAGGAGAGGAGAGAGAAAAAAAAACAAAGAAAGAAAAAGAAAAAAAAACCCTGAAGGCACACCGAAACTCTAATGATAACATCACCAGTATTGTTGAAAAGATCCCGATAAGATAAATCTAATGACACTAAAGAAGGTTATAAACGATGAATAGAGTGGGCCACACGAGCTGTTCAAAGGTGTTGGGACTCACTTGCCTTTGGGCTGCTCGCGTGGCCCACTCCGATCAACGTTGATGACCTTCATTAGTATTATTAGATTCGTCTTGTCAAGATCTTTGCAACAGTATCAGTGGTGTCGTCATTGAAGTTTTGGTATGCTTTCGAGGTTTTTTTTTCCTTTCATTTTGCTCTCTCCTCTCTCTTTATTGAATTATATCCAACAATTTTGCAATTTGAGATAGTTGCAAATGGAACTCGCGACTCGCGACTCATAACTCATAAATTTCATATGCGACTCTCTAAATTGTGTTATTTCTCTAAATATTTTTTTACACTGGATTATTTTATCAATTTTTTTACTATGCTAGAATCCCAAAAAACTCCTGAGTTCCTAGTGCTCACATTTTCTCATTTCAATTTTCAAGCAAGTCTTCAGAAAAGATTTCCATAGAAAAATGAATCGGCTTCTTCTTAGTCTCCTGTTTTTCTTCTCTATACCTCCATGTTTTGATGCCCAATAAAGTTATTCAGGAAACAATCATGGATTGCGATAACTGCGATGCAACTTTCGCATTTTCAGCTTTCCTTTACACCAAAAATGGTAAGAATCAATCCTGCCAAGCCTTTCTCATCTACAAATTTCATCGTCCTTATAACACAATCTCTAGCATTTCAAACCTCCTATCTTCAGACCCGCCTGAGCTTACTCGAATCAACAATTTCTCAAGTTCCCCTGGTAAGAGGTAATAGTTCCTGCTCAGGGCAATACTATCGGGCCAACACCTCCTACACAATTCCAAGTATCTATAATACATATTTTACAATTGCAAACTACACTTTCGAGGGTCTAGCCACCTTTAACTCTCGTATACGTGAAAACAATTGCAACAAATTTAGTTTGGATGTCGGTATGAAACCGTGGGTGCTACTCTGATGTGCTTGACCTACAAGCAATTAAACCAAAAATAGCACCATTTAATCCTGAAGGGTAGCTTAACTGGTCAGGTTTTAGGTTTACTTCTTAATGATTATGAGTTCGAGTGCTCTCAAGGCTACTAAAAGCTTACATGGTTATTAACTTTAGGGTCCGTGAACATCCACGTTAATAAAAAAATAATAAAAATTGCACCATCTATTAAGTTACTTGGTCAGTTGGGTTGATAAAGTTCATATGTCAGTGAGAGATTCAATGCGAGCATAGAGAGTGTAATCTATGCAAAATAGGTTCACTGAAGATGATCCAATTGTTTTTCCTTCTACCACAATTCTTATTCCAATTTCAAATGAACATTCACTATCCACCACCACCCAATTCTTCTCCTTTCACTCCATTTCATCGGACTCAAGTAAAGGATTTGAAAGAACGATTATAATTGGAATTTCCTTGCTAGTCCTCTCCTCTGTTTTCCCTATGGTATTGTTGCTTTACAAGAAGAAAATTTTTGGAGTTAGAAAGGAGAAAAGAAATTCACTTTGTCTGAAGAATTCCTACATGACGTTGCTGAGGGTACATTAGGGGTTGAAAATCTGCAAATTTAAGGAAGTAAGGGTGGCTACCAAATATTTCAACACCCAAAGTAGGTTTCAGTTGTCGACTCAGGGTTATCGGTGGACAATTAGTAGCGATAAAAAAGATGAGCAAATATGCGTCTGATAAGGTGACTTTGCTGAGAAAGATCAACCACTTCAATTTGATAAGGCCCTATACTGCATTGAGAGTTAGAATTTTAGGATTCAGATTTTCCTTGGATGTTGCTAATGGGCTTCACTACTTCACTGATCCTACATGCGTGCACAAGCGCATCTGTAGCAATGTTCTGCTCAACAGACATTTAAAGGCTAAAATTGGCAACTTCAGCCTTGCACATTCATTAAAGGAAGAAGAATATATGAGTTCTTCAATGAGGTTGGCTTTGGGGGGAAAAGCTTACGCGACACCTGAGTATGTAGAATATGGCTTGGTGACTCCTGAGATTTATGTATATGCTTTTGGGGTTGTTCTGCTGGAATTGGTCACCAGAAAGGAAGCAGTTTTTCCATACAGGATGGAAAAGAAATGCAATTATCAGAAGCAATAGTTTCAATTATGGAGGAAGATGATGGAGAAATTGAACTTGGCAGACTTATAGAACCTTGTCTGATGGCAAAGCACAGTATGAAACTTTTCCTGTGAATGGTGAAGTTGAATCTGTTAGGTTGGTTACCATTAATGTGCAACAACCCACAATTGCAGCAGCCACCATTGTCAAAGAAGATGGCTGCAATGGTGGGTTGTTGGTGGCAGCCAACAACCATTGTCTAATGTCAAAGTTTGGTAAGTTTGGCAGCCACTATTATTGATAAAAGAACAAGTGGAGCAGCACCATGAAATGCCTATAAATAGAGGCATTATGTGAGAGCAAAATGTGAGAGTTGTGAGAGTGAGGGAAAACGTGAAGTGAAGAGAAAGAGGAGCTTCTGCCATTAGCAGCAGCCCTGCTGCCATATCCAGCAGAGTGTGTGAGCTGGGAGTTGAGTGATACTCCTCAATGTATTTATTGTATCCTTTCTCTATCCCTAAATAATATAGGCTCTCTCCCGTGGATGTAGGCGTTTTGTCGAACCATGTAAAATATTGTGCCAGTGTGCTTAACCCTCCATTGAGCAAATATCAGTACACCACCGGTCCGCGCATGGGGTGCCGGAATTCCCCAACACTTGGTATCAGAGCACATGGTTTAAAGTGGTGTTTGATTTTTGCTCAAAAATGAAAGTTGTCAAAATTGTGTTTTGACCATACCACTGTGTAGAGGAGGAAGAGATGAAGCCACTGGTGAAAACGACGTCAAAATCAGACATCGGACATGGCCGCACTCTCCATCACTCTCCGGCAAGGCGTCTGCCCACGCGCGCAGACGCGCCCCACGCGTCTTCTTCACCCGGATGAGTTGACTCGATCCGAATACCAGTTGACCCGACCCATGTGACTGACCCAGATAAGGATGACGCCAGCATGACGTAAAGTGACGTCATCATGCACAGTAGACATGCGAGGGATGACATTAGCATGATGTAAGTGTGACATCATCATGTATAGTAGCATGGTCCATGATGACATCAGCCTGATGTAATGGTGACGCCATCATGCAAAGTAGGCATGCCATGTCAGCAACCACGTCATCGACCAGTCAGCAGACATGTCAGCAAAGTGGGACCCCACATCATCAGCCGCGAGCCGAGCCGAATTGGAGCCGAGCTGAGCCGCGAGCCGAGGGATAAGATTCTGTGCAGCAGAGTCTACGTGCAACCGGATCTGAGATTGAATTTGGGCTGTTCATCAGGCCAGAATTGTTTTGATCAAATCTTAGCCGTCTGAAATGCGATTTGGACGATTTCAGACTTGTTTCCAGCTAATTTGATCGTTCCGGATGCAATGGTATGGTCTAATCATTGAGATTTGAGACCGAAAGTGGTGGTGGTGAATTAACAAAAGAGATTTCCCGATCAGGAGGCATTTGAAGGTCATCATGGTGGTCGATGGAGATGAATAAGAAGAATGTACACATGTTTACCCAATTACATGTGCTGAACTGTTAAGTGGGGAGAAATTTAACTGTCTTGAGGGAAGGTAAAATTGGGACACTCTAGACACCCGATCATGTAGATAATTTGAGGTGAAGAGTGGAAATTGACGAAGACCAATCTTGACGAATCTAAGAACTGATAATCTCGCCAGATGTTGAGAAATCATGTATTAAACTAGTATATTCCAGATAACTTGTAAAGGAAAGCCGGGACAAAGCTAGCAAATGGTTGTATATACGGAAAGACAGTACGATGATAGATATGGCCTGAGAAGTTCTGTCTAGAAGATTGGGTTTTAAGCGGGACCAGTGTGACCCCTCCAATCTTTCCTGGGAACTTGCTTAGTGGAAGGATTATCCATACGGTACTATTTTTGTATATATAGCAGTTTGTAATGAAACGGTTGAAGACTAGCAGGATGACGGCACAAGGGAACAGTTGGGTTCCGAAGGTTCAAGGATCTGATGGAGTGGTGATTTCTCTAATGAAGTTAGATTCGGTGACTGTGATTTCTTCAAGGGTAGAATTGATGAAGACCCTAATAATGGAAGAGAAATACAGCAAGGGGATAAAGATTGGCACCCTATTTTGACTTGGACAGGTGTTGTGACAGGATGAGCTGCTGTCAAACATAAGCAAGGAATAGGGAGAAATCTGGAGAACAAAAATTGCACGAGGGCACGCGGAGATTGTGCAGGAGTACCCGTAGGATCCAATAAGGTACTGTAATGAGACAACAGGTGCAAGGAGAAGAAGTGTTTCCAGATGAAGCTCAGAGCAGAGACTGTTAAAGTTTGTACAACAAGAAGTCTCTTATGCTCTTGATGAAGACAACAGGCGAAGACCTTTCCAATGCATGCAAGGATGGAAAGAGAGCTGTTGTAGAGGCACCTAATTGAGGGGGTGCAAACGCCTGTGATAAAAGGCGACCGCCTATGATGAAAGACGAAGACACCAAAGAGAGTTGGTGTAGGTGGAGCTATCAAACAGAAAGGCGTAAAAGCTCCAAACATAGAAATCGAGGTGGAGGATTGCGAGGAGTATACCGCAACTTTCTCTTTCTATGTAGTCAGTGGCAGTAATCTCTCCCATAGGGCACATGGTGGTAGAGAATTTTGGAGCCACTTTGAAGCATCTCAGCTGAAGAGGATGCGACCGCCCCATGACAACGGGCGAAGACGCCTTAGAGAGAAGGTGTGAAGGCCGTGATAGAAGCCCCAGTTCAGACCGCCGCATGGTGACGAGCGGAAACACCGAAGGAGAAGGTGTGTGGGCCACGATGTAAGCTCAGTTCAGAACGCCCTAGAGCCAATGTGATGGCTAGACATGAGTGGACAGGTGTATAGCCAATGAAGTGGCTATGATGAGTATGGAGATAAATGCAGGATTGACTTTCATGGATATTGCCCCCATGCTAAAGATCAATGAGCTAGAAGACATTTGCCTTGGACAATAAGTGTGTGACTTGTGGAGCATTAAGACGCGGTTGCTATGAAGGAGCAGAGGGCATGCGCAGGTTCCGGGAACGAGTTAACTCTTGTCAAGGTGGTGAGCTTGGTAATAGCATTGTAATACTCAGAGTATGAAGATATATATGGATCAACCTTTAATGGGCTGCCCCCATAGGTGAAGGTGGAGAGCTACCTGGACTCTTACGACTAAGAGCGAGAGACTCAAGGAGAAGTAAGGTGTGGTTCCTAGGGTGGAACAGAGAGCAGACGCAACTCCTGGATGAGTAGACTCTTGGAAGAGTGGTGAGCTCGTGATCATATTGAGATACTCAGATAATGACTGTCGCACTTGGAAATAGAAATTTCCATTTGAGGGGGTGTTGTAAGCCTTGGTGTAAGGCTTGATGAATCATTCCAAACCGAGCATGGTTGATACGCTCGAAGGGGAATGTTGTGTTCCAGAGACAAGCGTTAACACTCTTCAGATGTGATGTGGGAGACTATCTGGTTGTAGTGATCCTTTTGTGTGAGAAAAGGTGTGCTTTGGTAACTCTGATGATTAAAAGGTTTGACGAGTACCTGTAAATTCGGCCACAGACGCTCTCAGAATGGTAAGCTTGGAAGAGTTGCAAGATGCAAGCTTGTGCTGAAGAAGCAAGAGGACAGTTGCCCCACATGAATGGCAAAGGGGGTGATTGTTAGGTTGGTTGCCATTAATGTGCAACAACCCACAATTGCAGCAGCCACCATTGTCAAAGAAGATGGCTGCAATGGTGGGTTGTTGGTGGCAGCCAACAACCATTGTCTAATGTCAAAGTTTGGTAAGTTTGGCAGCCACCATTATTGATAAAAGAACAAGTGGAGCAGCACCATGAAATGTCTATAAATAGAGGCATTATGTGAGAGCAAAATGTGAGAGTTGTGAGAGTGAGGGAAAACGTGAAGTGAAGAGAAAGAGGAGTTGCTGCCATGGGCAGCAGCCCTGCTGCCATATACAGCAGAGTGTGTGAGCTGGGAGTTGAGTGATCCTCCTCCATGTATTTATTGTATCCTTTCTCTATCCCTAAATAATATAGACTCTCTCCCGTGGATGTAGGCGTTTTGCCGAACCATGTAAAATATTGTATCAGTGTGCTTAACCCTTCGTTGAGCAAATATCAGTACACCACCGGTCCGCGCATGGGGTGCCGGAATTCCCCAACAGAATCTAGCCTGCTTGGAACAAGAACCAGAAAGCAGACCAAGTATGGCTGAAAAAGTCTCCTCACCACTGAAGGTTCAAGTCAATGTCTGGTATAAATGTGGACCTATCCAGCGTTCGGTTGACAGATGCTGTAGCATGTATATGTTCCAAAAAAGATGTATTTTACTGTCTATTATGTTGTTTATTGAAAATAAGCTAGAATATAAACTCATTAGGAGGTCAGGTATTTCTTTTATCCGCACAATAAAACAATCCATAACCAAAACTGAAAAAGGGCTAGTGTACAAGGATTTTTAAAGCATGAAATATTAGTAGGAAAAGATCTACATGGACTTGTCTGTCCTGTTACTTCCATGCTAAATCAACGAGCTGTGACAGGGCTGATGAGCCGAGTAAAATCTTCCGTTTCCACCTCAGAAGTCCACCTTTCTAATGTCTCTGGAGATGACTGGGTGAGAACTGTGAGGTTGAAGACAATCTCTGCCATGCTTGGCCTTTCTGAAGACTTTTCCAGTGTGCACAACCTAGCCAAGGTTGCCAAGCTCATGGCACTATCAATGGGATAAAATCTCTCCAAGTTGGGATCCATCCACTTTCTTAACCTCTCCTCTCTTTTCTCTTCCATTTCCAAGACATCTTTGATTTCCCTGCACAAAAGAACAATCTCGCCTTTTTCTTTGGTTACCATGGCCTTCTTTCCAGAAAGCAACCCTAACAAAACAACTCCAAACTCAAATACATCATCTTTAGGCATCATCGAGTCTGTGGCAGCTCTAGCCATTGAGAAATTTGCTATCTTTGCCCGAAATGTGGAATCGAGAAGAATATTACTCGTTCGAATATCCTTGTGAACGGTTCTTGGTTGAGTATGTTCATGCAAGTATTGCAGGCCGTTGGCCACATCTAGTGCTACTTGCATCCTTTGCTTCCAAGTGAGGAAACCCACGGAGCTTGAGGAAGATTCAGACTTGGGATGCAACCACTTGTCCAGTGACCCGTTTTCTGCATATTCGTAGACCAAGAAGCGATTGCCTTCTCTATCAAAGTCAGATGACATCCCCATTAGTTTCACCAGATTTGCATGACTGACTTTCTGCAAAATCTTTAGCTCTTCCGTGACATCATCCTTGGTTTTCTTCACTGCTAAGACACAGCCATTGATGTTGGCCCTGTATACTGATCCTCCTATCTTGTAGTGTTCGTGTAGATCCATGGTTCCCTCCATAATTGCTTTAACCTCATAAATTATTGACTTGCCCAGACAACCTGAAACCCCTGGAAGCAGCTTATCCGGCTTGATCTTTGCCTCAAAACTCTCAAATTTCACAGGTTCCTTCGTTTGAATGACATCGCTGGTCTCCAAACAGGAACCAGTACGATCCAAAGCTTTGGTTGCCTTATATGAACAACGCTTGTGGATCAGAAAAGCAACCAAAGGACAGGTAAAAAAAGTGCTTGCTATGCTTGCAGCAACAATGACAATCCAAAGATGCTTAGATCCTCTTCTTTCAGGAGTGAGGTATGGTTGAGAGAGAACTGGTAACTTGGACACAGGGATCACTATCGGGTTATAGACTGCAGCATTAAAGTTATCATAGTTGTTTTCAATCACAATATTACGTTCAGATGCATTAAGCATAGCAGCTACTTTCTTGAGATCATCACCAGGTTGCCACACATAAGTAATGAGATGTTCAATCCCATTCTCCAAATGAGTCCTTGAAGGGCACTTACAGAACAGAGGAAATATAACCTTGTCACCAGCATGCAAGAGGGTTGGAGTCAGACTGCGGTTCAAAGCTTCCACCTCTTGCCAACGGGTGAGGTTCTCAAATGAAATAGTTGAAACCGAGTAGATGCTATCACCTTGCTGGATTTGGTAGGTGATATTGACAAAAGATTGGCTACCAGTGCAACCACAACGTACAGGTACAAGCAAGAGTTGATTTGGAAATAATGGGGTGTCCTCAGACACCAGGTTACTGGCACTTGCTATTAGCGTACGACTGATCCCAAATAGATGAGAAATCTTTCCGAGGTCCAAAAAATCTGGTGGCTGGGCAAGGTAACTAATATAAGTAGGACATGAGGTAGGTGAATCAACAGGGCATGAAAAATTTGTGCCGGGTGGAGCTTGTGTTGTGACATAGGTGGAGAAAAATACAAGAACCAAGAAAAATAGAGCTTGAGTGAAAAAGGAAGAGAGCAAAGAAATTGCCATGGCCATAAGCTTGAATGATTAGACTCTGAAAGAATTTGTCATATGAACTAGATAAAAACATCATTTTGCCAACTCTCGCTTAAGGTTGATGGAAAAGCTAAACAGCATTGTTAGCTTGGAGTTTTTGTTCCAAGTAAGTTAGATTTTATTGTAATGAATATACAAGAGGCCTTGTCTTTAGCTTTGATTTGAATGATTCTCTTGGTTACTTCTGCTTGATGTAGACATCATATAAAAAATTGTGCCTGGAGTACATATTATATGATGGGCTGACATGTTAATACACCTAAAGGAAGAATCATGACAAAAGCTCCTATAATTGTCTATTTTTTTTAGTTTAATTCCGTTTTCTGCTTAGAAATCAGAAGCCTTGTTAGTCACCCTACTATTTTAACACAGAGCCCACAGGGACGGCAATGAGTTGCATTTATTACTAATTCTATAAAGTCAGTGGGCCAATGCTTTAGTGAACAACTAATTTGATGGCTCCTCCAGGACTGTCTATACAGAGATTTCCCAACTACTACAGCATCAGAATCTGATAAAAATAATCTTTTTATAGAGTTAACTCGGTCCAAAAGTATGCCTACACGCTGCCTTAGTTGTAAGAAATATCCAATCAAGTTAGTTTACATATGTTGCAAAACAATCAGGACAGCCAACACACGAAAGACAAATGCACATATGAAAGGATTTTCCAGTTTAATGATTTGCGACCAAAACAAAGGATCAAATATCTCTTTCACATTGTGTCCTCGAGTGGCTTGACAGAGGAGGTAATTATCCCCGTCCTAAACTATCGTTACTCTAAGAATACATGGAAGAATATAAATTCCATTTTCTTTTTCTCAATATAGAAGGCTGTTAGTAGTAATAAGCAAAGAAAAGCAGTGTAGAGAAAACTCACATGTAGCTCATTAGTTTTCTGCTGGGAAGGAACGATGTTACGCAATAAGAGACTGAATTGCACATGTTCGCAGCTAGTCACTGCTGTTCAAAGAGGTTCTCTGCATATATATATAATATATAGAATATAAATTCCATTTTCTTTTTCTCAATATATAAGGCTGTTAGTAGTAATAAGCAAAGAAAAGCAGTGTAGAGAAAACTCACATGTAGCTCATTAGTTTTCTGCCGGGAAGGAACGATGGTACGCAACAAGGGACTGTGAATTGCACATGTTCGCACCCAGTCACTGCTGTTCAAAGAGGTTCTCTGCATATATCTGTGTGTGTGTGTGTGTGTGTGTGTGTGTGTGTGTGTGTGTGAGTGCAACACCTTATACGGCATGGTAACAATGTTCAAAAACATGTATCAGGATCAAGATTTATTTAATAGCGTTCGAATTGATGCAGCGGACCACATGGTGAACCCCAGGAAGTAATGACCTCTTAGGGTCGTTTTTGTTCTTTTAGCAGAAAACCATCTTTACATAATTTATCTGAGAAAATAGTTAGAGCTTAATTGTTTTTGCAGCCACAAAGGGCAGGATGAAACACATAAACTCAAGTCCAGATGAAGAGTCAAAGGAAGAAGTCATTTTTCTATAATGTTATGATGCAATGCAAACATATGGTTTTTTAAGAGATCACTGCATATTTTCCTAATCAATAGCAAACTCTACCCGGTGCTCAGCTTAAAACAGTTAGAATAAAGACTATAAACTCTTGCGAGATCTTCAGAGTTCACTGTCCACTTATGACCATGCTGTTTATGAGAACGGACTGAATTTATTTTATCACAGCTTTCTTCTACAATGGAAGCCTCTTTCTGCTTGCCTTCCTTCCAAAGACTCTTCACAAGCAAATCTTTTGTTGCAGCATCAGGTATTAAATTTGAGTTCTTCATGTCTTCAAGAATCCTCCACGCAACTACGCAGGAGCAGCGCTCTCACATTTACAATAAACTTGGATCAATACTTTGTACATGTAAGCATCTGGTTCCACACCGTTCTGTCTAACCATTGCTAACAGTTTCTGCACGGTTTTAATATCTCCTTGTGATGCAAAGTGATACATCAATCCAGAAAATGTCCGAGTATCTGGGAATATCCCACACAAAATCATCTCTTCAAGCACATCAATGGCATCAGAATCTCTCTTGCACTTGATCAATGTTTGTAAGAGAGATGAATACCAAAACATTAGATTATATTTATTGTATTTTGTTACGGGACCACAGAGTGCTCTGTCTTCTCAGAAGACCTTTAGAGCAGAATCAGCATTCTTTGAAATACCACAGAAGTCAATAATCAATCTAATGGTGGTAAAAGGAAACCTTATTACCTTACTTCTTATATTGGTTATAAGTTGATTAACCAATTCAACCTTTCCATATTTCGCTAAAATTGTCATCATCCTTCGTACTGTATAAATCCCGGCTGATAAGCAACCCAATAGAAGTTAACACAGATCGATTTTGATATTTTCTTGGTTCTTTTTATTTTAATATTTAATGTTTAATTTTTTAAAATTGATTCTCATGTTTTATTTTTCATTTTCATTTCACATTTAATTTTTTATGAAATCAAATATTTTAATTTCAGTTATTTATTGATTAAAGATTAATATATTTATTAGATTCATGTATAAAAATTTTGATTTATAATTAGATTTTTTTTCATATGTCAGGAGTTGGAGAAATCAGTATATTCATTTTTACTTTGAACTTACTGTTTAATTTGTTTATTTAGTCCTTATATTTTTTTTTGCACGATTGCATTTTTTTTTAAGCCAAATTAAAGGATAATTGAATCAAATTTATTAACCAAGGATAAAATTAAAAGACAAAAGATCAAAGTGAAAAAGGCACCACAAATGGATAATGCTTTCAAATTTATCACATAAAATTTATTTTAGTCCTTAAACTTTACAAATTATATCTACTTAATCTCTCAATAGTTTTCCAATTCAATTTTGGTACAAATTTTTATTTTTATTAGTTTTTAGTTCCTAGTTTTTTAGAGGAGAGAAAGAGTGCTGAATCCTAGTAGTAAAGAGAAAAAATCAGTTTTGACATCGATTTTAGCCACCAAAATGATTGATGTTGGTGTCAAATAATTTCCTGTGGTAAGAAAAGTACTATATAGTTGTTTTTTTTCCCCTTAAAATTGTCTAAAATACTAGATCTAAGTTCTGGAAGATTTTTTTATCTTGGATTAATTTTCAGGTTTTTATGTGGTTTTTGATTTTTCATGCCTATCTATAGGTTTGTCAAGGTGTTTAAACTATTTTTAAGGTGTTTTTATATAAAAAGGGAGGGGGGGGGGGGTTTAAAAAATTGGTTTTTAGATTAAAATAACATAGATCTTATTTGTTTTAGTCACCATTATAGCCGGAATTTGAAGAATATCAAATGACATGTTGTCTGGATATTTTTTTTTCAAAAAATATTAGGGTAGACATATTGTCTGCCCCTATTATATTTTTTTAAAAAATAAGACCAGTGTGCAAACCCATTCTATTTAGTTATGCCCAGTAGCGTTTGATCCTTTTTTTTTGTAATTTTGCTTTTTTTAAAAAAATCATGCTTTTTTTATGTGTTTTTTTAAATAATATTTTAATTTATATTTAAATTAATGTCCATTCTCTCTTATTTTTATTTTTTGTATTTAGCCTTTTTTAAATATTATTTTTTAAATTATTTTGTATGTATTTAATTTTTGAAGAAATTATTCTAAATCATCTATAATTTTTTTATATATAATTGAACTTTATTTTAAAAATAAAAATTATTTATTTTTGGATAGTTTTTCTAATAAGTACAACCTTATATTTATTAAAAAAAATAATTTTAATAGATAGTCATTGTATAAACTTTTCAATTTATACTTAATATTTTTTATGTAAAAAAACATATAAAAAGTTACATGTTATATATTTTTTGTTGGAAAAATGCAAGTCAACTATTTTAATAAATAGTCATTGGTAGATAATTTGTGATTTATTTAATTAGATGCATGTAGAAGCTTTTCAATTTATATTTGGTATTTTCATGTAAAAAAACATATAAAAAAATTACATGTTCTTCTATTTTTTGGTTAAAAATAATATCTAACTTGTAACGAGAAACAACACGAGTCAAATAAACAGTGAAGACTAAATAATGTGATTAGATTAGCCAGCATGAAATGACACCATCTAATACGTTTCTCAAGTGCATTATTAAATATGGCTGTCGTGTTGATAATAATGTGATTCTTCAAAGTGAACAATGGAGAGCAAGGAAATGATGTAAAGAAAACATTCTTATATGTTCAATCTTCTGAATAGTTTCGACAGCTTGTTGGTGCCAAACTTTAAAGATTTTTACAATAATTGCGCAAAGGCAATTTCATTTTTATTGCTTGTAAAGCCTCCTGGTGTTTTCATTTTTTATGTCGGTCTTTGACTTTTGATAGTGTAGATTTTTTTATGGCAGGGGTGAGGGAGGTATTGTGCGAGAAAATACCCATTGTAGCTATAACTATCCAGTCATTATATCAAACAGGAAAGTTTCCCGTCATCCGAATGTGGTCGAGGGTTGTCCGGAGGCCATATTTCAGCACTGCCTGGTTACCTACCCTGAACCCTTCTCCATAAGCCGGCGACTCATCTGACTCGATCTGGTGTTTGAAAAACTCACCAAGTTTCTTCTCAAAGTCAGACTGCTGCCCCTTCTTTGATGATGGTGGTGGTGGTGAGGATGAAGACGACGAAGCACCTTCATTTCCGGAACTAGAATAAATCTCGGAATCCAGCCACATGTGAGCCAGCACCTGGCATATGCCTTCTTCAACGTCTGGACGGAGGTTGGGATAGCCTGTCAAAGACCAAATTTGTACTACTTAGCTGACCATACAAAAAAGAGGAATAGACACGTTCATATATGTCAAAGGACGGACAAACCTTTAAGTCGAAGCCATGCATGCATCATCTCATGAGCCAGAATCGAACCAGTCAACAACCTGTGTATGTATGGAATGCAGTGCGTGTTTGAGATTATGTTAAATGTTGTTTTTTAAAGTATTTTTTATTTAAAAATACTTCATAATAATTTTTTTATATATATTTTTAATTTTTTTTTATATTAACATATCAAAACAATACAAAAATATAAAATTAAAAGAAATAATTTAAAAAAAAAACACAGGAGAACACAAAAACAAACACAGCAGTAAAGGATGCATACAAGTAAATTCTCAATATCACGAACGATAATGAGTTTGACAAGTGATCAACGCAAATAAATGATAATACCTGGGAAGGCCATACAGAATGAGAATTGCAGTCACTTCACACCTACGGCTTAGCCTATAAGATTCTGTTATTATGTCTATGGAACGTTGTTCTGCCCCAATCCTTGGCCTCCTCGAAACCTGATTATTGGGGTTAAATAAATACAGAATTCCAATCTAACAAACAAAACAGTAGTTTAAGCAGGACTTGTGAAGGGAAAAATTACTGTTGTAACAGTTTGTTCTTCCGACAAGCAGAGCCCTCTGGTTTCGGGCAAGTGATGATGACCCTGACCACAAATATGTAAGAAATGAAAATAAAAACAAGAAGAAAGAGTTTAAATATTGACGGCCATGATACATCAGCCTTACATTCTTTTCTCCCTCCATGGCCTCATTTAGGGCTGTTCTCTCAACCAAAAGTAAAGGAATTTCCTGCTCCACCTTCATATTTAAACCTTCATAAAATTCTCGTATTTCAAAGTAAAGAGGTTGGCATTCAAGAGTATCCACTACTGCAGAGTCTAGACACTCTAGACACAGCTTCCTTCCATCATCAAGCGATAGATATCTCGTGTCCCTAGGCTGCATGGATTGGGAAAAAAACAAATATATTACTATAAAATTAAAACCATTTTTCAGAAAAAATACATTTTCTTTCTAAGATCCTTTGTTTCCCCCTCCCTTCTCTCCTATTTTGGATGAAAGGAAGGCGGTTTCAAATTCTCTCAACCAACCTCCATTCTCTCACAACAACAGCAACGAGGAGTTCCATCACGCTCATGTGAGGGGCAGTATTTTTGTTTCCAGAAAGGATGGACCTTATACTCAATGAGACCAGATGAATTTGTAGGAATCTGTACAAAAAGAGATGGAAAGAAAAATTTTTAGGTCACCAAGCAATCAAGGGGATAGATATATAGAAGCAACATGATGGAATATTAATGTTCTGGTTTTAGATGATATATCATTGAAATTAGAAGAAACCATCGTATTGTAAATTCCACATTCCCAGAGATGTTAGAATTAAACAACATATATTGTCTCCAGTTACTCTAGCAGATAGCAAAATCCAAGGTTAAATGACAGTATGACACTATCCAAAAGGTTGCACATGGACAGGTCAGGGACCCAACCCAGCACATTCCCGCACCTGTCAGCCCATGAGCTCTATAAGTTAACACAAAATGTGATCATAAAGATTACAACAGATGGACAGAAAAATTGGTTTCAGTGGTTGTTGCAGATTACTAAACCACAAAATTACTAGGATATAACTATTAATATTCATTACCTCGCAAACAAAATGTGTGTACCTAACACAGATTATAGCAGTCGAGTTGGTTATTGTTCCATCTCTAAAGATGAAAAACACTTGATCCTTATACATTACAAACTCAAATCCCACCACACCTTTATTCACCAAATGAGGTGCTTACATAACAAGTGATTCCTCCATTCGAAAGAACTCGTAGCAAAGAAAGAGCATCAGAGAACATTTCAGTGACTCTCTAAATTATTTATTTCTTTTGGATATACAACTAGCACATCTAATATTTAAGCATAACCATTGCTGACTTTAGAGGTATCAACTGATTTTTTACCAAAAAGGGCCACTGTTGGATAACTTTTAGCTACAAACATTGATTTGTCTTCAACTAAAAATAAGGATTCAACAAAAATTATTCAGGTTTGATATTTGCTATGGTTTCTCTCCACAGTAAAGCTGCTTATTATATAATCTGTTAGTCTGGTTAGAATGAAGCCCTACTATGGTTTGCAGAAGATTGGCTTCCTTGTTCAACTACTCAGCAAAGCCTTGAATCAATAATTATATACTAGACCAGAAGATGGGACTGTTATGTTTCTGTCAATAAATACTTACAAAGTTGTTGCAAACATCGCATTTTGGATGATGCTGATTCCTATAGCAGGATTTGTGATAATGACGATTCCCAGACATTGAAAACTATCACAGAAATGAATTTGAGAGTTAGTAAACAAACAAACACCAGTTACTTGATACTCCACAAAATAAAGGACATCAGTTAAGAACTCAAGCACACTGCCAATCAATTCCAGACAAGAATATCAATTCACTTGAATAAGATTTAGATTTATACCTCATAATCAGAAATTGGCAGATTGCATGCATCGCAACGAAAACAATCAGGATGCCAAACACTGTCCAGGCAACTCAAAAACCGTCCTTGACCAATCTCAGTGTTGCACCCAGCACATATCCTAGGAGCAATAAATTTTAACAATCAGATCTCTCTGAACTGTGATATGAAAAAAGAGATTTAGGGGACATGCAAGCAACATCATATCTGAAAGATATTTACATGCAATTACATGTTCAAGAATATATAGCACCTCCAATGTTTTCTTAACTAACTTCATTTGTCCCTTTGACGGAAAGATGAAAGCTCAAATGTCTGGCTAATATAATAGAGACCACATAATTTTTCTACAAACTGATCTCATAAAATACATATGAGTGCATTTTATCGCATGGGGCTATGCATTTCATTTATCACCTTAAAGAAGAAATTGTCAAGGAACCATCTCAACCCAAAAGCTTAAGCTATTAGGTGAGGTCCCAGAATATGATTTATATTATTCTATAACACATCCCCTCAAGTGAAAGCCCTTTGGGCTTGAAACTTGCACAGGCCCACATTACCTTGTGCTTAATTTTTTATCAAATAAATAGGGATGGTGAAATTCGAACTCGAGACCACTTGGTCATCAAGACTCTGATACTATATCAAGGAATCATCTCAACCCAAAAGCTTACGCTATTAGGTGAGGTCCCAGAATATGATTTATATTATTCTCTAACAGAAATCACTCTACTAAAAGAGTTTATTAAGAGGAAGAATAATTATTTATCCTTTCGAAACCTGATTTGAATGCATGTTGCACCAATGGAACTGCAGACAAATGACTGTTCTACAAAACCACAGTTACCTGTAGCTTGATGGAAAGAAGAATGCATAAGGTGGAACTACATTTCCACTGTCATATCGAGCTTGAGGAGGAGGCTCCACACTTAAACTTTCTTGAATAGCTTTGGCAAATTGCTCATCTTCTTCCAATTGAGGGTTCACATCCTTCTCATCTTCCTCTGGCTGGTGGGTCTGGTAATCTTCCTCTGACTGGTGGGTCTGGTAATCTTCCTGTGACTGGTGGGTCTGGTAATCATCCTCTGACTGGTGGGTCTGGTAATCTTCCTCTGACTGTTCTGACTCAGTATCTTCCTCTGGTTGAAATAAATTTTTTTACTTGATCATTGAACAGTGAATGAGATAAAAACAAAGGGGCATCACTGACACAATAAATCATCAACATATACAAAAGAAAAGGAAGAATGTTGCTGTCTTGACTCTGACTATGAATTTTATGAATGAAACCAGTCAGTTATTTGATAAAGCCGTGGTTCATTTTAAATGAAAAGGACTATATTATGAAACCTTTAAAATGATATATTATCCAGAATGAATTCTTTCTATTAATAGGCATGATTGAAAGCATTGTCATGTGATTTGTTGCATATTCGGCTTACATGATGCCTGATACAGAGAAAAAAAAACACAGCATAGACAGGAACCTAATTAAATTATAACCATTTTGGTATTTCTTTCTGATATCTTATCCAAAACTGCTTGAAACATTGAGTCAACAGTCATGTTGCACAGTCATTAAAAGTTTTCAAATTAAAATTGGGAGTAAGGACCTAATCAGTGCTTACAGCTTTGCAACTTACCAATTACTTTTTTCCCTTTTTGATCTTCTACAGAAAGGGAAAGTGCAATAGCACATTCAATTTCTTCTTTGTCAAAACCTGATGAATCATCCTGTACCAAGTTGTCCGTTAACATACAGTTAGCTCAGGAAAAATTTAGAACAAACTTTTAAAAGAAAGTGTCAGCATATATAAAATTATGAAGAAGATTACAACGTCCCATCTGTTTCATTAACTAATCACACAAAATTTATCCCACAAACTAGCTCCTTTCAGAGAGATTAGGCCAGCATCATATCACGGACAAGAGTAGGCCAGCATCATATCATGGACAAGAGTAGGCCAGCATCACATCATGGAGAACAGTTTTAAAAGCGCAGGGACTATGATTACCACTGATTGGCGAGGCTCATCCCGATATCTATCTTCATATCTCCTATGATAGTGCCCCTTATGGCTAGAACCTTTGAGAAACTTGGTCCACCAACGCATAGTGCAAAATGTTTTACACTAGCAGGCTGGTGAATTTTAGCCTGTTGAGTGACACATGAGTGCCAGAGAGATTCAGGATAGGAAAGAAAATCATATAGCTATTTAAGAAAACACTTACAACAACAAACTCATTTAATAAACAATTACAATTATTACAAGTTGTTAGCAGCATCAATTTGTTGAAAAGGAATAATTCCAATCTTAACGATGAATTAACGCATATTATTTAACAGGGTACGCAAAAAGGTTAAGATGTTACTGAAATCAAAGGTTAACAACACAAGTAGAAAATTGGAGCATATTTCAACAGATGCCTTGGAATTTCTAAATGTGGAGGCAGCAATTCAACCGATCATGGCAGGCATCAAGCAAAAGAGGAAGTATAATTAAGCTCACCAAATGTAGAAAAAGATAGTATCAATTAGGTCAAGAAAACAAAAGGACCTCAATCCAATCAAGAGAACTGGAAATCCATGCCAATAATAGACAATCCAGAATCACTCTCCATACAAATTTAGCCAAATTCACATATAATGTAATCAGTAGTCCCAAATATCTTACCTCATAGTCCCAAAACACCAAGCAAGGTATGACACAGTTGAAAGAAAAAACAAAAATTGAAAGAAAAACCCTTCAACTTCAGCTTGAAATCATACTGGAAGTATATGGCACAATTGTCTATCCAATCTTAAAACAGCAAGACATAAGATTCAGACAGAACCTGACCTGAAACAAATTAAGAATCTGCAGAAACAATAGAATCGGATGAATCCAAGATCAGTTACAGAACCCAATTCCCATAAATACATAGTTACCGAAAGAAGACTCTCATGACACAAAAGGTCATGGTTTTCATCATCTCTTTAACTGAAACCAATCCTGCAAAAAATACTTTTAACTTTTAACTTTGACAAAACAAAACCAGTATGTCATAGTCAGGATAAGAATTTTATAAAAAGAGATGGGATAAATAGAGAGAGACCCGAAAAAGAAAAATACTTGAATTGAATCCTACTCAAATCCTGGCTAAAAGAGGGGGGCAAAAAATGCCGACAGAGTGAGCTTTTTTGGAAATTGTGTCTAACCTTCCTTAAAACCCACAAAACCAAAGCAAAGTGAAACTGTTCTTATGATAGATTGAGAGAGGGAGGGGATGGGGGAATCAAACCCAAGGGCCAGAGTGGGGTGGTTTAGTCTGTTGAAATTCTTAACAACAACGTCTTCTACTTTTGCAAGTGGCCGGTCCTTCAGTCATTTTCCACCACAATTCGCAAAATGTCAAAGAACCCATAAATCTTTCTTGTTGGAAAAGTGACATGGAGGAACAGAGAGGGTGGTTCTTGTTGGTTTTTTGTTTTTTGTTTTTTTATCTTTCTTTGCTTTTGTGGAGTTCTGTGGATGAAGTGAGTGAGGTCTGTGCGTGTACTTGTATACCAAAATCTTTTTGTCAGTGATGATTCAAGTCAATGCATGTAGCAAAATTGTGACACTTGTCAACAAGATAACAACTTGCCTGGCCAAATTTACCAGCCATGTTTTTTTATTTCTTGCAAAACAAAAATTTCCCAGTTTGGTTTTTGATTATTGAGATTTTACATTGTGTTATTAGTTTGTTTATTGAAATTTCATAATAAAAATATTTTTATTTTAATTGAGAAGGAAAAAAAATAAAAAAAATAAATTTTAAAATAATTTTAAATTGAATTTACATAATTTTTTAAAAAAAAACATGTTTTTTTTCCTTATCATTGCTTAGGTTTATAATAATAATAAGGCCACCTGATTCCTTGCACATGTCATGTCAATTATTACTCAAAACTGAAAGCTTACCGAACTTCAATAAATTTATGAAGTTACCTAATTTTCGACCTCCATTTTCTATCTTTAACAAGAACAAGGGCCATGGATGAGGCAGCAATTTGGTTCTATACTATAATTAATGGCATTACTTTAATTATTATTATTTATTTTTTCCAATTTTTGGAATTTAATTGAATGACCATGTTTTTCACAAGTCAGGAGGGCTGATAATCTTCAATCATTGAGCTAGCTTAAAAACTCAACAGACACACAATGTGGAACTGTGCTTTACTGCCTCAACAGAGGTATTCAGAGGACTTTTGTGGGCTAAACAATCATAAACTTGCCTGCCTCCAACTTCATTCTCTTGCCAGATTCAAAAGTAAGCAGCCACATGTGTGCCATATCTCCCCAACTGTATATATCTTGGGATCTAGCGATACGTGTATGCCGATCACTACATGCGTAGCTAATGTTTTTATAACAGAAAAAAAAGTAGAAATTGATGGAAAATTAATTTGATATGAATTTATCTATTTAACTAGTATGAAGATAACCTAGACAAGTAGTAAAAATCTAGTTTAACTAAAAAAGTTTAAACAATATCTTTTTTAAAAATTACCAAAACGGCAACATATGAATCGAGTCGGGTCAACCTTTTAGATTCGTAATCGGGTCATAAAATCATGATAAGTCTGTATAAAGAAAATTTAAATAAATTATAAAGTTTAATTCTTAACCAATTTAATATTGAAAAATAAAATTAAAAAAAAAAGAATAAAAAAAAAATAAAAAACAACTCAAGTCAACTTGATTTAACCTGTTAAATCCTTGATCCGGGTCTTGAAACTAGGATAACCTATAAAAAGTAAATTGAAATAAATTATGAAATTTAATTCTCAATCAACTCAATGTTAAATGAAATTGAAAAAAAAACATAAAAAATAACTTGAGTAAACTCAAGTTAACCTACCAAACACATGATCCGGATCATGAGATTAGGGTAATCTTATCGAAAGTAAACCAAAAAAATAACCTAAGTCAACATGGGTTAACCCGCTAGGCCTGCGATTTTGATCTTGAGACTAAGATAGTCTTATAGAAAGAAAATTAAACGAATTATGAAGCTTAATTTCTAATAAATTTTGTTTAATGATATAATTAGAAGGAAAAAAAAAGCAATCTAAGAAAACGACATAATAAAACGAACCGAGTCTATCTAATTAGCTTGCAAAACCTGTGACTCGGGTCATGAGATTATGATAACTTTATAGAAAACAAACCGAAATAAATAACAAAGATTAAATTATAATCAATGCAATATTAAAGATGTTGAAAAATTAAATTGAAGAAAAAATAAAAAAAGATTAAAAAAAACTCAACTCAATTGAATTAACATGTTAAACTCGTGATATGTGTTATAAGATTGAAATAACCATATAGAAAGTAAATCATAACAAATTATAAACTAGATCTTCAATAAAAAAAACAAATATCAAAGAATAAAATTAAAGGAAAAATAGTTTTTTTATTAAAAAAAACACTATTACAAATGGAGTGAGAGCACAATAAAAACGATATATCTTTTAATTTTTGTTAATAATAATTAATGAACCTAGAAATGATTTTGAAACAAATTAACAAAAATTGCAGATCATCACCACTTACTTTGGATGAATCCTTCACTTGCCCTAGTATCATTAACAGGGGATACTGGTATGTTGTGGATGCTTCAAAGGGTGGGAAAAAATAATTCGCCGAGGAAAGCAAGCATTTCTCTGCCGACCATTTCTTTTGTAGCTTTCACACGATGTGGTGCCATGACCCTACCTTTTGTGTCTCCTTGCTTCATGTTCTTTACTTCTCATTAATCAAATTAGGTTGGGATTTAATTAAATGCGTCTTCTTGCATATATTGTGACTTTAACACCTTTACTATTATTTGGTTAGGGTTTAGAAAAGTCACAGCAATATCTTCTAGCTATATATATGCATGCTTTTAGCAGCTCTATCCAGATGATATGCGACTGGATTTTAATGATTACTAGCTACATTTGCAAACTCTCTTCATAATCATTTGTAAAATGGGTGCGTGTCGAATTTAACACCATCATCAAATTGCATTGTGCTAATTTTTTTTTAAATTAAAATAAATATTAAAACCAGTTTATACGTACATCGATTATCTCACAGACTCTGATATTAATGACCATATAAACTTTCAATAATCCTGATATTTGTGGGACTCAAACTAGTAATCTCTAAGGAGCAAATCTAAAATCTAATTAGTTAAATTATACCCCTCAAGATTTGTACTATGGTAAATTAAATTGCCTCCAACGTGCATTGACTTAAACCTATCAAATTTTTATTATTTTTTCACATATTTAGAGTCATTAAACTGTAAACTAAAATATATGAAGAAACTTAAGCAAGTGGTTTCTGATTCTAGCCCTTAATTATTAATGAATTCAGCAAATTTTGTTGGAGAGAGGTCTCCATCTTAACACCCAACATAACCTCGTGATTAATGAGTCCTGACAACAGGTGGGATGATTGGAGAACCGATATATATATATAAAAAGACACTCATTTATGACAAAGTAAAAGACGTTACCCCATCAATGGAGAAATGATAATAATACCTAGGACTCTAGGAGATAAGCTTTCTGCACGCACGGAACAAAGGTTACCATCATTTTCAAACAAGAGGTATGCTTACCATATGAGAACTTGAGGGGGGGAAAAGGAGACTTCGTGGGTCCTGAGGTCAATTGACCATGGTAACTTGCAGTCAAGGAAGATAAAACCCTAACCATCACGCACCAGCCTTTTAACCATTGACGTCAGGGCATGTGGATGACACAGAGGCCACCAGGCTGCAAGGGCGGCTGGTTCTCGGGTTTTTACTTTTTAGATGATGTTAAATTATACCTATCTGTTGTCCCATCTAACTTTTGTTCTCATGCAGAAAAAATAAGCAGCCGACAGCAGCTCGGTACACTGAATGAAATAATTGTATAAATTATATTTTACAGTCTTATTTAATAATTTAAATTATTAAATTAATATGATTATTTAATATAATATTAAATTTTAATTAATGTTATAAATTTAAATCTCATTATAATCATTTTATTTGATAAAGACAGTTTTTTAACACATTACCATAGTCAATAACATGCTTATATTTTCTTGTATGATTACAATTACTCTTGTAAAGACCTTAAATTTCAACCGTCGTATATAGACATGAGATGAAGGTCTTTCCATGTAAAAACTAGTATGGTGTTAATAAAATATTTTATTTCGGAGAACGGGAAATATAAATTCGAGTTGAGTCTAACCTACTTACCTCTTTTTTGTTTAAAAAGAGAGAGAGAGGCCGATTGGCCAGCACCTTTCCTCCTCGCTAGTATAATATAAATTCGATGACGCTGGGGTCTTCTATTGCCAATTATATATTTGAAGCAAATTATTTTAATGGTAATTAATAACCTACTTTCAAGGTAACCTTTCAAGCACAAAGAGGCATGTTATCGTTAAAATAAGTGTAGAGCCGTAGCTGGTCAGTTTTGTTTACATATGTTGGAGTATTATTGACGTGACCAAACTTTAGAAAACTGACTAAAAAATTACGTACAGATCCAACAATGTAATGATTCTTTCCAGTTCATGATTAGGTTAAACTCAACTGTTTTCCATGTCTAATTTGAACTGTAATAAGTTATAATGGCAAGTCTAGTTGATTCATATGGGCTTACGATGCATAATGCCCATGGCTTCTCAATTTCTTCTCTAATTTTCAATTTGTACAAGCCATAAAGAACAGGGATTTTAGTATTTGTACCAGCCAAGAATAAGGATTGTCAAAGCATTGTTTAAGTGGGAATCCTTGTCTTGGAATGAAATGGGTTGATATTGGTGCGAGATAGCCCATCATTAAAGATTAATTTCGAGCCTGATAAATCATTTTTATTTTCGTTGATATATATAAGAAATGTGGGATTTTTCTAAGTGGATTTTTATAACATTTACATGTACTTTAACAAAATAAACACTAAATATGTATGAAAAAAAATTTAGGTTCAAATCATAAAAATAAAGAGATGGGATTTTGGAATGGAGGAGGCTATCCCATGATGTAGTTCAAGATCCCTTAATGAAAACACACGATACAATACAACCAACCATCACAGGGATGGCAATGAGGCAATTTCGTGGCAAATTTTACCTCTCTCGTTCACTACTATAATCTTTGGATTTACCGATGAAATTTTTTATTAGTTTTTGCACTATCATTTCATTGGTAAAAAAATTACCGACGAAATCATCGATGAAAAGTCTCTATCAGTGAATCTTTCGTCGGTAGTTTGTTTTCATCGGTAAGTCCATTAGTAATAAAAAAAATATTATTACCAATGAATTTACTGACGGAAAAAAGCGACCAAAAAAAATTTCATTTCGTCGGTAATTCCCTCGGAAACAAATCATATGTAATTCCATCGGTAATTATTTAAAAATATTTTAAAAAATATATATTTTTTACAAAACTATAAAATAATTAAATTAATATTAATTAATACTCTATAATACTCAAAATGTTTGGAAAAAAGAAGAAGAAATTCAACTCAAAAAAATTTGCAACAAATAAATAACATGAAAAAATAAATTCAACTAAAAAAATTCATATGAAAAAAGTTTAAAAATCCTATAAATAAATCAACTAAAAATTGATCTCATATGAAAAAAAAATCCTACAACAACATTCATACAATTATTAAGAATAAAAACAATTAAAAATAAAATAGAAAACAAATATAGTGAAAAAAAAAAGAAAAAAGAAGATTTTTTTTTCCTTAATGTAGTTGCAAGTGAAGCTAAGAAAAAAAAAAACAAATTCGTAAAATATACTAATTAAAAAAAACTGAGAAGAAGACATACATGAGCATGGAGAAGAAGAGAAGGAGTTGAGAGAGAAGAGAAGAAAAAGAAGAAGAAGAAGACATGCCTGAGTCGGGTCTGTTGTGAAGTTAGGGATTCTAGGCTTTTTATTGGGACGTTTTACCAACAGTTTTATTGACGAATAATTAAATATTAATATTTTTAATCATTCCGTCAGTGATTCTATCTGTAATATTTAATTTAAAATTTGAATTTAATAAAACAATTTCAGAAACCGCCAAATATCACTGATGACTTTTTAATCCGTCGGTGATTCCTTCTGTAATATTTAATTTAAATTTTTAATATAAATTAAAATTTTCAGAAAATCACCAAATAACACCGACAACTTTTCAATTCGTTGATGATTTTGTCTGTAAAGAACAATAATTAACAGTGCAATTGGAAAGTGAATAGTTCCAGAGCTCTCTGTAAAATACAGAAGGAATGTTCCGTCGGTGATTCCCTTTGTAATTAACATGATGAATAGTGTTGACAGTTTACCAACGATTTTACTAACGGAATTTATTCCGTTGGTAAAAATAGCACGTCATCATTTTTTTTACTTTGTTTTAATTATTTTTCCCACTATAATTCCCTCGGTAAATACCGAGGGAATATTTCCGTTGATAAAATCTGTCGGCAATTTACCAATAAAAATATTCCCTCGATATTTCCGTTTGTATTTATCGATTTTCTGGTAGGGAAAGAAGTTCCCCATCAAGTTTGAAGCAAGTTTAAGGATTATCCATTGATAAAAGAATAATTGTAATACCAACGAAAACAACATAATAAAAATAATTTAATACTGAATATTTTTTTATATAATCTTTTAAAATACAAGCTAAATAACTCTATTTATAATATAAAAAAACACTTTAAACAAAAATAAAAAAATAATAAAAGAGTTCCAAACAAATAAATTTTTTTTCTTCAAACAAACTAGAAAAATATAGCAAATCTTGAATAATAACTTTTAAGTCATATTTGAAGGCTTTTACGACTTTTTATGGTTATAAAATTATAAAAAGTTTAAGGATTCATATTCACTTTTTTCACAACTGATCCTTAGGATCCTCACCTCCATCAATTGGCTATTCATTTTCATAATTTATTTTTGCATGTCTTCTATCACTAATTCCTGAATGTCTTTTGCTTATAGAGGAAAATCCTCACTCCATCCCACCTGAGCACTTCCTTATTCTCCTAGCTTGGTTACAAAGAGTAATACTTTAATTCTTTGGAAAACTCAAGTCAGAAAAAGAAAAACTAGAACTTCCAGTTTAAGTACAGTATTTCTCCATCCAAAAAGCTAAAAAACTAATTTTTTTTAGTTTTCAAAATTTATACAAAGTTTGGAAAACATATTTTAGAGTTTCTTCGTAGTTTTCTTTTACAAAATTTTCACTATTTTCTAAATAAAAAATAGAGTCATAAACAAGTTTGTTGTTGCTATCCCCTAATTTTATGCTAGATTTATAATGATTTTGAATGGTTTTAGAGTGGGTTCTACTATTAACCCATGGTTTCTCTTTGTTTCAGTTGCATCACATCTCTGATGGGATTGATTAAAAGATTGATGTGTTGTTTCAAACTCCTTATTAAAAATAAATAATTAGGGTCATTATTTCATTGTGCACAGGCTCATATTTTATTATGGATTTGCATAGTGAAATGATCATTTTATCATTCTCAAACAAAATCATTTAACTAGCCATATGGACATAACAATCTTTTTCCACAAGGTCCACTTGTCATTATCATATTGCAAAACAAACGAGAATTTTTTCAT
The DNA here is from genome assembly GCF_951802175.1 of Populus nigra. Lineage (NCBI taxonomy): Eukaryota > Viridiplantae > Streptophyta > Magnoliopsida > Malpighiales > Salicaceae > Populus > Populus nigra. The sequence continues at coordinate 12,624,486 of NC_084865.1, read as the reverse complement.
TTTAAGTGCATAATGAAATGACTTAAATACCCTTAAAAACAAAACAATTAAAACTTGGGTCTAGGGCTTTTTGGTCCTTTAATGCTTTGATTACATAGTGAAATGACTACATTGCTCTTAAAAAGAAAAGCAAAATAAAATAAAACTAACGTTCAAGGGAATTTTCATCTTTCCATCATGATTTTTTAGTTATAATTATTTTGAATAAGGGGAAATTTAGTCTTTTAACAAATATAAATATAATTAAAAATAAAAGTGGTTGACAAATGCAACAAACTTATCGGCTAGTACAACGTACCTCTTCGCAGTCAAATATCACCTTCGATGATGGCATTGAAAGCGTCACAACATCCTTTTTTTATGGTTAAGCGTGTGTGCTCGGCAAAGCAACAATTGGGCTCTGATGAATTTTTTTTTCTTTTCCTTTATACTTTCTCTCTCTTTGCCTCAGATTTTGCGCTAGGCTTTCAAAAATCAAATATGTCATGTTAGTTTGTATTTATATCAATTTTGATCTTTATTTTTGTGATTGATATTTGTTTTGTCTATAATGTTTTTTAAGATGATTTTTCTTCAATTGTTTCCTTAATATTTAATTTTTATTTAATTTTTATATCAAATTTGGTTCTCATTCTTTTGATTGCTATTTTTTTTTAATTTGTTTTATCCCTTTATTGGGTTTTTTTTTTCAATTTCTTCTCTCAACATTTTTTTCATTTAATTTTTATATCCAATTTCATCCTCATTCTTTTAATTGCTATTTTTCTTTTGTTTTTATCCTTGTCTTGATTTATTTTATTTTTTGATTTAGTCCCTCATAAGTTTTTTTGATTTAGTTTTTATACTAGATTTGGTTATTATTGTTTTAATTACTATTTATTTTGTTTTTAATTTTGAATAACTAGGAATTTTACTTCGTGATTTTTTTTTCATATTTATTTTTTAAGAGATAATTCTATTCTTATGACCCGGCCACGTTTCTTAAAGATTGACCTAGTTTAACTTTGATCTCCTTTTAAGTTTTTTTATTTTCAATTTTATCCTTTGATATTAGACTATTGAGACTTAAGTTTCATAATTTTTTCTACTTTTCTTTCTATGTGTTATTTTGATCTCATATCTTAGGTTGTAGGTTAGTCAAGTTAACTCGAAATGGCTCAGAGATTTTTTTAATTTTTTTTTTTTAGTTTTATCTTTCATCATTTAGCTTGTTATAAGGTTGACCTCTATTGTTTCATTCAGTTTCTTCTATGCGGGCTTATCTTAGCCTTATGATCGTGTTGTGATTTTGACATATTGACTAAAGTTAGTTTTTTGTTCCTTTTTAAATTGATTTTTTTAAGTTTGTTTTTCAACGTTTTTTTGCTAGTAATTGATCTTCAGGTTTCTTTTATTTTCCTCTTTATAAGGTTGTTATGTTCTCATTTAATTTTAATTTGATATCAAATAAGATCATTGAAATATTTTAAGAATTTTCAAAGGGTGTTTTTTTATAATATTTATAAGCATTTACTTTTTTTATAAATCATTGTTTATTTTTAATTATATTATTAAATTAATTGAGCTTATTGAATCTATTTCAATCATTAACTTGGGTTCCAGATTTTTCTTTTTTAAGAATATTATTGGATTTTTTTTATGTTAAAAAAAATTTAATCTAATCCATGGCATAACACTAATATCTATCTAGTTTTTCTATGCTAGTTCTTTTTTCTAGGGTTGTTCTTCACATTGGGAGCCAGCGGCATCTATTTGAGATTTTCTTGTGGTCAAATAAGAGGTCTAAAGGCATTCTAAATTCCTCGTTTTCAAGGGCATCATGTGAAAAAGGGTCTGCTGAGTATAAAAGGTTCTCTCTCCTTTTTTTTTTCTCGGTCATTTTCAAGGGTGCTGTCTCACTAATTTTCATTTTGGTTCGTATTTGTTTTCCATTCTCTCTATAATTCCTTTGTTGTTTATGAATTTTTCGTTATTCTATTTCTACTGCATTATGATCGACAAAAAAGGTTCTTTATGGTGCTAGATGTCCATCTTTTGTTTACTTCTTTGGCAATGACTTTGATGGGTCTTCATCTACTTTGTTTTTGGATAAACTTTTTGTTTTTTTGTTTTTTGGCTTTAACTTCTATGTTTTATGTTTTTTTGTTTGTTGTGTTGTATGCCATGGTTTTTAAAGCTGGTAAATGCATGTAATGATTTTTAGGGCCCCTTACTTTTTTTGGATAATTCGAACAATTTTATAAATATTTAATATTTAATAAAAGTAAAAAACATTTCTTGATATAAAAAGTTCTTATATTATTTCTTAAAGTTGATTGAATTTTTATTAGCATATGTGAAAAATCTTAGATCAAAATGCAAATTTTAAAAAAAAATAATAAAGTGATTTTATTAATGATAATGATGAAATCAAACAAAAAGATAATATTTTACTCTAAACATGATAATTTAATGATAAAACTGAAGAAATTAATAGGATCGCCCTCAATGACAATACCAATAGTTCAAATGTGAAAGTCATTAAACCATTTTTTTTTTATTTTATAAGTTACTCCTTGTTTCAAAAATCTCAAATGGATTTAGGTTTATGTAGAACTAGATTATTCGCCTGCACTATGTTGTAGGTCAGATCAATTTTTTTAAAAGAAAAAAAAATATCTAGGTGTTATTAACGTTTTTTCTAGTAAAATAAATTGTGTGGAAATTGACTTGATATGACCTGATTGACTTGGAATGTGTTTGGCAGTGTGGTAGCAGTTGCTTTTCAAATAACTTTTTGTGTCAAAATACATGCCAATGATGTTTTTTTATTTTTTTAAAAATCATTTTTGATATCAACACATCAAAACGATCCAAAACGTATAAACCATATTAAATTTTAGCAAAAAAAAATTTTTTGGGTCTTGGCGAGTTCAAAAACATATTGGATCACTAGCTAAAACATAATTTGACATAAAAAAATTTCAAGATGATATTTTTTAAAAATATTAAGGCGATAATATATTGGATCGATCCAAGTTAACTCAGATTAACTTGCTAAATCTTTGACTTAGGTCATTAGACCATAATAACACCATATAAAGTAAATTAAAATAAATTATGATGCCCAATTCCTAATCAACACAATATTGAAGAATGAAATTGAAAAATAATCAGTTAAAAAAGACATAAAAAACATTTTGAGTCAAATAGAGTTAACTTGCCTAACCTACGACCCGGGTCATAAGACTAGAAGAACCCTATAGAAAGTAAATTGAAAACAAATTATAAAACTCAATTCTCAATCAACCCAATGTTGAATGATGAAATTGAAAAACAAATCAATCAAAAAAGTTAAAAAAAAAACAATAACCCGAGTCTACACTAGTTAACTTGCCAAACCCATGATTCGGGTCATGAGACCGAGATAACCTTATAAAAAGTAAACAAAAAAAGAACCTAATTCAACTCGAGTTAACCCATAAAACCTGTGACCTGAGTCATAAGATACTTCTCACCTATAAAATATAAATTTGACCGAATGCAGAATCTGTAGGCATGCTTGGTATAAACCCATAATTGGTAGGGGAAGGACTCTTGTCACATATAAAAAACTAAGATGCTTCCCAATCACTTATATATTACAAATATTATTCATGTCTTTAAAGACTGTTGAGCACATGACATCATTCACATAATGCGGTAAATGTTTCAATGGTACACCCTTCTAATGGTAAAGCCTGGAAACAATTTAATAAGGTGCATCCTTAGTTTTCAATGGAACCGAATTCAGATATGTAGTTAAAGGCAAGATCTTCCGGTGAACCTGATACAAATTGAATTTATGGTATCTCAAACACTACAGTTAAGGATATATGAATGGACTGTTGTGTATCAACCATTTGTTCCTTGTAATTAGGTTTGAGCTCCCAATCTTTAGAGTTCCAAGCGATTGTACGAGAACAAGTAGAAATTCAGACGACTTGGCTTACTATTAAGTCCCTTAAAGAGTTCCAGAAAGTTCAAAAAATATTACAAGAAATGCCATTGCCAATATGTAAATCATCGACATGTTAATTTCATCGTTAATATGAAATAAACCACTAATAGCCTTACCAATGGAATGATGCCAACAAATTTATTTATATTTTTATGTTTTTTTTATTAGAAAATCTATTAGTTATTTTATTACCAATAGAATTATTAATAGAATTGAAATCACCGACAACAAGTTTTTTAATAATAGTTACCGTCCATGATTCTCTTAGTAAATGTTTCTTAGTGTCTAAATACCAACCAAAAAAAAATCTATCGGTAATATGCAAAATTTTGATAGTTTGCACTTTGCTCAATTGATTTCAGTCGATGGCACCTAGCATTAGTTCTGGGGACGAGACCTGTTTGAGATGGGGTTTCTTGCTTCTGATGGGATCAATATCAGGTTTGCTGGTGGTTTGCGTCTCTCTATCTCATGCTATCAAGGTGCCCTTCCTTTCACAACTTTCTGCTTAGAGATGATGAGCCAGTGAAAGCAAATAGGCCTAGTCCTAGTGGATTGGATCGGAAGAAGCTGGAGATGGAAATGGATGCTATGAGCTTAAATTCTACGAGACCCTCAACTTTACTCCACTTCACATTTGTTTTTTTATGATCTTGACAGCACCGGCCCTTGTGGAATGCATATATATGTCGTCTGTTATATCATTCTTGTGTATGGATCAAGCAAATAGCTTGGCGTTAGATTGAGAGGGGATGCTCCAAATCAGAGAAGGACAAATTAATCGAACAAAAAGCACGTGATTGCTATTCAGTTTAAGAAATTGGTAGAGAAAATAGAATTTGTCTCAAAATAAAAAGGATAAAAGATGAGAGGAAGAGATGTTGGGAATGTATTCAATCTCTTATTTCTTGGTCTCTTTTTACTAATAAAGTATTTGATATATATAGCTAGGTTTATAGATACCGTAAAATAAAAATAATTGTAAGAAAAAGTTTAATATCTCTAACTAGCTAATCAATAAATTGTCGCATTTCCCTTTCTTTTTGTATGATTGGATTTGGTTTTGGTAGAAAAATATAAAAAAAATTCAACATCTTGTTCCCTCTTTTTCAAAAATTCATTTGGATCTCTATTGCGTAAGGAGGAGTTCACCCGGGTCAGTATGTATAAATCTGCTACTTGATTGTGATATTGGGGTAACCTCATTAAAAACAAACTAAAAAAAACTTTAAAGCTTAATTATCAAACAAAAATAATTTTGAAGAGCGAGACAATTGGGATCATTTTAAAAATAAATGAAATTTCAATAGAAAGAAAATAAAAAAAATAATTAAGTGCAATCTTTAATTAAATAAATGTTAAAAGATAAAACTAAAAACCATGAGCTTAAAAAAAACCAAGCAAATCAGGATTAATCTTTTAAACCTAAGTTAATCTCTCAAATTAACAATCTTTGAAATCCTAAACTTAAACTCAATTAAAAAGCTTAATTCTCCACCAATTTAAAGTTGAAGGATAAAATTAGGAAAATAAATATTAATTTAAAAATACTTGTTAAAGTAAAAAAAACAATTAAAAGAATGAGTACCAAATCTGATAGAAAAATAAAATAAAAGGAGGATGAAATTGCAAAACAAATTCAATTATAAAAATAATCTTAAATAAGAAAATAACAATTAAAATAATAAGAACTAAAAATGAATTACGAAAAAAAAAGGAGGATGAAACTAAAAACAAAACTAATCTTATAAATTATTTTATACAAAAATAAATAGTAATTAAAATAATATGGATGAAATCTGAAGGAATAAACAATTTAAAAAGTTATTTTGAAATTTTAAAGTGTTAGCATTAAAATCAAGAAAGAGAGAGAAAAGAAAAGGAAAAATAAAGAATATCACTTGTGTCAAACTGAATACTTATTGGCCATAAGTGCTACCACATAATGGGGGGCGCAACAAGGATTTTAATGCTGTCATAAAAGAAGTGTTTGGTTATTGAAAGACGTCACACATGTAACCCAAAAGATGTAGAGGCGCCCCATGCATGGACGTGTTGCACACACGTGTCTAATTATTTTTTTTTAATAATATTTATATTTGTTAAACCATAGCCCCTAAATAAAATTAATTATTACAAAAAAAAAAACTATGATAAAAAGAAGAAAACACCCTTGTAAAACTAAAACACCAAAAAGCCCCTGAATGCTAGTTTAGATTTTTATTTTGTTTTTTCTTTTAAGAGTAATAAAACCATGTCATTTTACTATTTTTTTTTTTTAACAGACTAATTTGATAATACTAAATGAACTCCCCTATCTACTAATGGGGAGCAAAACTATTAGTGCAGTATTGCAATATACTGTACATTACTCTAGTAAAACATTGAACAAACTTAGTTTTTTTTTAATTGTAAAATTAATTTTGAAACATTAGCTGACGTGAATTTACATATCATAAGCCATATCATTGTAGAAGTCTTTTCAAGAAGTTCCTATTTTTCCAATAAAAACCCATTTTGCAATAGAGACATCCAATGGAAAAGGATATTTTTAAAAAAATGTAATTGAATGTATTAGGCGCTTATCCATTTTAAATTGAATGAGTATGATTAATATATATGATAAAATGGTATGAACCTAAATTTAGTTTTTTCTTTCTTTCACTTAATCTAAATTTTATTTTTATTTACTAATAGATAATTAATCCATACCATGCATATAAGTTTCATGATTTTTTATACGAGGTAAAAAAAATAGTAAAAAATATACAAAAAAAAAGCTTTCAGTATGAAATGACATGATAGTTTGTAAGAATTTCAGATCATTGTATGTCTCAGCAGCTATATAGAAAAAATACACCAACCCATCCTATCTTATCAACAGCACATTTATGTTTCTATCACCATTGTATTTCTTGTTTATGTTAGCCACATGATTTTTTTAATTGGAAGCATTTTTTATATTTTAAAAAATATTTATGATTATTAAAGCAAGTAATAGTTATTAAAATGGTATATGTATATATTTTGTTTTATTGAAAATTAAATTTTTTTTATAAATAGGATAAAATTATATTTCAAATCTATTTAAATATTGATATTAATAATAAATGATGTATTTCATTTGAATTTTCATATACAACTTAATTATTGTAATAATAATTACAAGCAAGATTCACATAAAAAAAATCTATAAAAAATATTCCTAGGTTCACATGCATAAACGAGGAGTGAAACAAAGATGATGAGCTCTCATGCATCAACAACTGCAAGTGCAGGGAACTCATCAAGGATTCTGTCTGCAAAACCTGAGTGGGATAAATTACAAGCAAGATTTATACAGAGTTTAAGCATCGAGAAAGAAAGAGAGAGGAGTACTGCGATACCTACTCATATTGCTTCCTCTCTTTCTTTTCATCCTTTTGGTTATCACAAGGTAACGGAGGTGGGAGGTGAGATCTTTTCTTTTGGCTCAGATATTGCAGGGAGCCCTGATAATTATATTTGCCGGCAAAGATACCTTAGGAGCTATGTTTTTACAAGAGAAGAAGAGAGCAATAAGAGTGCTTGAAGTTCTTGTTATGCAGCATTGTCAAAGTCGATGTTCAAACTTGAGCACCTGCAGCTTAATTCGATCTGTGAAGTGCGTTTCTACCAAGCATATTGTCATCACCCAATTTTGGATGATTCTCCAAAATTTACTTTTCTCTCAAAATAAAAAAATCAAAATGAAAAAATAAAATAAAGGCTGACAATGTGGAGAAAGCTGATCAAGAAAGACTGCCAAAATAGGCTGGGAAACCAAGTCGCAATTTTTGAAGGAGATTCAAGACCTATTGGCGCCCCATTGTGCCCAAAAATAGAAAAGTGCAAATTTAAAGGTCAAATTAAATGAGTATTGGACGAATTTGCATAAAAATTAAGTCTAATGACATAATTAAATTTTTAATGGGCCAATTTGATTTAATCATGGGCCAAATTAAATTTTAATTATGTTTAAGAATTAATTTAGGTCCAGATGAAGGAATTAATTAAGTGCAAGGACCTAATTATACTTTAAATGGGTCAAATTAATTTTATTTGGGGCTTAATTGGTGAAAAATTAAGTTTGGGAGCCTAATTTGGGCTTAATGGAGAAGATTAGAATTTTAAGAGACCAAATTTAATTTTTACCAAGTTAATTGATTGGAATCAGGGGTTAAATTGCAAGAAAATTGAAGTTTTGGGGCCAATTAGGGGTTAAATTGACAAAATCCAAAGTCAAGGACCACACTGCAAGAGGCGCCAAACTGCAGGGGCCCAATTGACAAAATCCGGGGGGCCCAATTGAAGACATTGAAAGTTTAACAGCCAATTAGGGACTTAATTGAAGCAATCTGAGACCAAGGACCAAAGCGCAAAACACGCGCAAGAGGAAGGATTGATGTGAAATCTGGCACTTTGGCGCCAGTTTTCATTTAAATGAAACAGCGCGTTTTGGGGAAAACGATGCCGTTTCATGCGTTTTTTTTTTTTTAAAAAAAGGGGGGGCAGGACCAGGCGACGCGTCGCCTGGTACTGTTCATCTTCTTCTCCACCGAGCTGCCCGAGTGGCTGACTTCAAGCCTTGTCTTCTGCCTCGTTTGTACCCCAAATTCGACAAAGCGTGCACCAACATGTCCACCTGAAACCCCTTTATCCTCGAGAACGGTCCGGTCGGGCCGAAGAACTTTGAAACGGCTCCATTTATTGGCCCAAAGTGACCACCTCGTTCAGTCTGCAGCCTTGGATTGTCAAATTTGGCAATTCGAGGTGCACACTTTGAACCAACGGTTTGGATTCCTCGAGTCGAATCAAGGGCTGAGACTTTTTCCCTGTTGAAGAGAAGATTACCCTCTTTCCAGCCCTATAAATAGGAGCCAATTTCATGCTCAGAGTACGCAGAAAACGGAGCTCAAAGTTGACAAAAAACCATATTTTCTGCCCGGTTTACTGAAAAAAAAAAACAGCCTCCCTCCTTCTTTTCTCTCTCCACCGTGGTCTCCAGCCGCCACCACTGATCTCGCCACCGTCCTTCCCACGAGACACCACATCCCATCCATCACCCAACAACCTCGCCACAGTCACAGTCCCTCTCTCTCTCTCTCTCTCTCTCTCCATCAAAGCGGTGTCCTTTCTCCCTCTCTCCACCGTAACTCCAGCCGGGACCAGTGCACGCCACCGTCCTCGCCGCCTCCAGTCGCACCGCGCACCACCAGCCAGGTCGCCAACTCTCTCCTCTCCATGCCAGGTAACTTCCTTGTCCCCTCTCCCCGATTCTGCATAGCCACTGCATGCAGAATTCATTTCTGCATGCAGTGGCTAATTAATTAGCCACGTAAATGGGCTGGGCCAGATGGGCCGGTTCTGGCCCGGCCCGAAAAAAAAAAGAATAGGACTTGTTGGGCCGAGACCGGCCCAACCCAAGGGTCCTGGACCGGACCAAGGGCTTGGCCCGGTCTAGCCCACTTTTTTTATTTTAATTAATAAATAAATTTAATTAATAATTATTCTATATTAAAAAATCAAAAAAAATAAAAAAAAATAAAAAATCACTTCAAAAAAAAATGTGTTTTTCTTAAATTTGTTTTTACCAAGGTTGCTTGATATTGGGTTGTATACTTACATGTTAAGATACAAGTCCGGTATTAAAATACCTGGTTTCTCCAAAAAAAAAATATTTGAAAAAATATTTTATGCATATGGCCAAGTCCTAAATAATTTTCCAAGCATGTTTGTTTCCAAAAACAAAATAAAAAAAATTTGCATCTTTCTCACGTTTTTAAAAAATCCAAAAAAAATGGATATCATAACTAGTTTATGATCATCTCTTAGGATTTGGCCAAAATGTCAAACTTTTTTTTCAAACTTTTTTTTCCTAGGATTCAGATGTAGACTTTAATATTTGTGGGGTGTAAAATTACACGATAAAGTACACTCTCAGGTATTAAAGATACAAGGTGTAAATAAAAGCAATTTTAAAATTCAGACTTTAGAATGGTTAGGATTTAACCCAATAAGGTAGAGACTCCCTCATGAAGGGAGATCTGCCTTGAACCTTAGAAAAGACCAACGAATAGAACCTCGACCTAGAAAAAATAATCAAACAACAATGCAGCTTACCTTAGGTAAGGTGCACTGAGGGTGATGCGTCTTCCCCTTGCACAACCAGTCCCTTACTCAGACTCTCGCAGACCATAGGTTCCTAGTGACCATAATACTAGATGGCGACTCCAAAGAACCAAGCAAAACCAATAATAACAATAATACCAATTTAGAATTTCTGATTGATAATGAGGGGGGCATTCACTAACTAGATTAATAAGATTTACTTTCCAGTCTAAAAAAAATAATTTTTAAAATGAGAAGATTAGTTTTTTATTAAAAAAAAATGAAAGCAATTTCCATAAGAGAATTAAGAATTAAAATAACATACCATTTCATTCTCTATAATTATAACATATTCTAAAAGGCTAAGCACTGTAACTTTCCACGCCTTTTATTTTCATTCACTTATATATAATAATAATAATATTACTATTATAATTATAATTATAAACTGCTCAATTTTTTTGTTTTTATTTTTTTTATTCATTTTTCTTTTTTTATGCCTTTACAGCTTTTTTTTTGCTTTTTTTTCTTTTAATGATTTTTTTTGTTTAATTTAGTTTATTAATGTTAAATTTTATTTTATTTAGTTATCAGACTTTCATGACATAGATTCCAAGTTTGACGGGTTAACCTAGTTTGACGAGTTAACTCGAAATTTTTTCTCTCTCTTTTTAATTAATTTTTTTTTATTTAGTTTAATTTGTTAATGTTAAATTTCTTTTTATTTAATTATCAGACTTTCATGACACGTCTCCCGGGCTTGAAAGGTTAACCTAGTTAATTCTGAGTTAACCTATAATTTTTTTTCTATTTAGTTATCAAACTTTTATGACGCGAATATCAGTTTTAACGAGTTAACTTGGTTTGAAGGGTTAACCCAGTTAATTCAGTTTTTTTTCTTTTTCTTCATTAGTTTTTTCTTCATGTTGGTTTTTTTCTTTTTAATTAATCTATTTAATTATCATACTTTTATGACACGAACTTGCAGCCAGACCCACATTCAAGGTTCTTGGGTCCGCTATTGCAACTAGACTCAATTAAACTTGAGTAATGTAAGTTTAATAATATTATTAATATTATAAATATTACTCTTGGGTCACGCGTTGTAGCTAGACAAAAGACTCTTGAGTATATCTTTGTTGAAAGACCTAACACTCTTAGATCTTAGTATTTTTGATATTTTTTATACAAGGAAAAAAAATAACTCGTGGCGTATGCTTTTTTTTTTTCCTTTGTAAGCCTTTTAGTGTGGTCTGCACCGTGCAATCGACAGTGAAAAAGCTTATGCCTTTAGTTTTTTTCTTGTCTTTTTTTCTTTTTTAATTTAGTTTTTTAATATTAAATTTTTTCTATTTAATTATCAGACTTTCATGACATGAATCCCAGGTTTGACGAGTTAACCCAGTTGATTCAGATTTTTTTTTCTTTTTTCTTCATTAGTTTTTTTCTTCCTATAGGTTTTTTTTCTCTTTGCTTTGTCCTTTTTAATTAATCTTTTTTTTAATTATATATAATAATAATAATAATAATAATTATTATTATTATTATTATTATTATGACATATACTAAAAGTGCTCAGTGTTTCAGTGTGCACTACATAGTGAAACGTCGAGCCGTCTTTTTTTTTCCTGTTTTTATTTAAATCTTTTTATATTTAGCTATCACACTTTCATAACACGAATCTCAGGTATGACGGGTTAACCTGATTTGGTGGGTTAACCCAGTTGATTCAGATTGTTTTTCTTTTTTCTCATTATTTTTTTTCTTCCGATTTCATCTTTTTATATTGTATGTAGTCCACGGTGAAAAGGCTGATGTCTTTATTTTTATTTATTTTTTCTTTTTTTTTCTTTTTATGCCTTTCATGGTGGATTGCACAGTGCAGTCAATGGTGAAAAGGCTGATGTCTTTTTTTTTCTTTTTAATTAATTTTTTTTATTTAGTTTGTTGATATTAAATTTTTTTCTATTTAGTTATCAGACTTTCATGACATGGATCTCAGGTTTGACGGATTAACTCAGTTAATTCAGATTTTTTTTCTTCATTAGTTTTTTTTCTTCATGTTGGTTTTTTTTCCTTTGTTTTTTTTAATTAATCTATTTAATTATCACACTTTTATGACACGACCTTGCAGTCATACCCACATCCAAGACTATTGGGTCTGGTATTGCAGCTAGACCCATTTAAACTTGGGTCATGCAAGTTTAATATTATTATTAATATTATAAATATCACTCTTAAGTCAGGTGTTGCAGTCAAACTTAAGACTCTTGGGTATAGTTTTGTGAAAAAACCTAACACATTTAGATCTTAATGTTTTTTTAATATTTTTTATATAAACAAATTGACCCGCGACATCGCGCGGGTCTTATAACTAGTAAATTACTAGAGTGCGTGTGTGATATTTTTAGGGAATAATATATAAGGATGTATCAATGTAAAATTAATATATAAAGAAAATATAATAACTTAATATATTAGTGTATATAAGTATTATTAAAAAATGTTTTAGAAAATACATTATAAAACACAATGTGTGTTTGTGTATATATTCAAAATCTTTTAAAGAAAGGGAGAATATTAATGCCAACTAAACCACAACATCTTGGCCACAAACCTTATTATATTACACAATAATCATATTAAATCATATAAATCTTATTATAAATATAGTACGTTATAAAAAATAAATTTATTTTCAATATATACCAAACATAAAAAAAAATACTATGTATTATTTTTAAAAAATCAACTATTTAAAAAAAGTCAATAACTCAAAAGTTTTGAGGTTATTTTCTATAACATGGTTAAACATAGAAAAATATTTTTTCAACTTAATTTTTTTAATATAATCAAAAATTGAAAAATAATGAATTTTCTCTTCTCCTTTTTTTTATAATAAAATCTACTTTCTACAAACAAAGAGGCATGAATTTTACGGTATTTCTCTAGAAACTTGGAGGTAAAATATGCAGGTTATTGTATAAAAGTTTATGGGCCCAATGTTGAATTCTTTATCAATTGAGATCCAAGCACCAACCTAGACTATGGGTTTGTTTCTTTATATGTAAGATATTTGAATGGGCTAAATCGGTCAAGGTTTAGGCCATCATTGGGCCTGCCTCTTTCATAATGTAAGTAGTTTCTTCCTTATCCGCAGTCGTAGTCTAATTTTGTAATGCCCACAGGCTTTTCTTTTTTTCTTTTTTCTTTGTTATTTTTTCTTTTGAGAATCTACCTTATTCCTTTCTCTCATATGTGAGAAAATTAAAATAATAATTCGGAGGGCTCTTAATAACAAGAGCAGAGCATTTATATCTTTATAAAATTCTTATTTTGAAAATATATAAATTTACTCCAATATTATAATATAAATAAATTTATTTCATGTTTTTGTTTCTTCAATCAAACACGGTTATGTCTTTTTTCAATTCATTTTTTTGTCCTGAAAAATTAACCAAACATAAAATTTCATGGTTTAGATGAGTGTCGTTGCAGTTATTTTTCAAAATATTTTTCATTTAGAAATGATCAAAATGATTTTTTTTATTTTTTAAAAATCATTTTTGATATCAGCGCATCAAAATAATCTAAAAACTCTAAAAAAAATTAATTTGAAGTAAAGAAAAAAAGAAAAAAATTTTAATTTTTTTTAAAATATTTTGAAAACGCAAAAACAAACAGAGCTAAATTTATTTAGAAGAAAAATCTAATTTATTGGACTTGCAAATACATTATATAAAATTTTCATAAATACAAGGTTGTGGCTTTTATTGGCCCCTGTCTCTTTCATAATGTACGGAGATTGTTTCTTTTCTCTAGTTGATTTTGTAATATTTACTTTTTTTTATTTTATTGGTTTTTTTTAAGTATACCTTATTCTTTTTCTTATATGTGAGAAAATTAAGATAATAACCTAGAGGGTTTTAATAACAAAAGCATAATTTTTTACTTAATTATGATAGTAGGGATTGACCTATCACATATTAATAATAGTTTAGTTTGAACCTGTTGATATTTTAGATAGTATTTAGTTACTGTTTCCAGATAAACAATATAATGATAGTGAAAACATATAAAATATATCTTAATATACTTCATGTTTTGAAAGTATATGAAACCATTCCAAAACTATTCCATAAATATATTTATTTTATGTTTTTGTCTCTTCAATTAAATATGATTGTCTTTTTTCAATTTGTTATTTTTGTCTTAAAACATTAACCAAATGTAAGATTTCATGGCTTAGGTGCTTGTACCATTATTTAAAAACAAACCCTAATTTAAAGGACTTGCAAATATCTTATATGATGCGGATCTCTTGATCACGTGGTTAAGCAATTTCCAACGAAGTAGATAATAACTTAGAAAGCGAGAAATCAAGTATGATATAACTTTGACATATAGCCCAGTATCTAAGAACCAAAGTTGTTGGAAAAATACTTGGGCCCAGAAATAACCTTATATTTAAGAACCTTAAATATGCGAATGACACTACAAAGTTAGTTAATCTTTAATAAGTTGGTGTAGGATCCTTGTCCCTCCAAAAAAAAGTTATTTTACAACAAACAAACAAAAGAAAAAATCACATTTATTCTTCAACTTGTTGCCAAAATCCACAGCTTAGAAAAACATAATATAGTATCCTTTAACTAGCTCTAATGGACTACTTTTGGGTTGCAAGTTAATAGGCCTAAATTAGTAATTAACTAACATAAGTCCAATAATAAAATAAACCCCTAAATAATGTCTAATAGGCTAGAATAAATCTAAATTAAAAATAATTATTCAGCATTAAATAAGTAAACAGAATAAGATAATAAAAATAAAGTTTTCATGTTAAAATTTCTCTATGTAGCTTTAATTTCCAATCTCCATAAATTCTTGGTAAATTTCAGTCCTGATTTAAAACACATCATTCTCTCTCGTCT
The DNA here is from genome assembly GCF_951802175.1 of Populus nigra. Taxonomy (NCBI): domain Eukaryota; kingdom Viridiplantae; phylum Streptophyta; class Magnoliopsida; order Malpighiales; family Salicaceae; genus Populus; species Populus nigra. The sequence continues at coordinate 12,609,447 of NC_084865.1, read as the reverse complement.
AGATGAATTATTGAGCTTACCATATATGGTCATGAAACTTGATATTTATAGTTTCCATCCCAACTTGAATCGAAGCCAAATCTCACATGTAGCTTCAGATATGTCTCAAACAATACATGAAGGTTTAGTTTGACAAATTTAACAAGATTCGTCCAGTAACTTTGATCATCTAAAACAATATGTTTCCAAACTCTATTTGACTTGAAAATGCACCACAATATAGCTCTATGTGTCTAGTATCTCCCTGTAAAATTCCAGTTTGATTTGATGTAGAGTTTGAGAGATATAATCAATCTTACAAAGTTGGGTAGCATATATTTTAAGATCAAATTCGGATATGATTTCGTTTGTATTATAATAACCCAATTTTTGAATTAAAAAATATAAAAAAATAAATAATAAAAAAATAAATGAATAAAAATTAGTTTAAAACAATACAAATTGAAAGTGTGAGGACTAACAAAAATTGAATTATAAATGTGGAAGTTAAGTGGTTAAAAATAGAAAGAATTAATAAGTTTAAAGATTTAATTAAATTTTAAATTAGTTTAATTAATAAAATCAGAGGTTAATTAAAGAATTAGAATCTAAATATTAGATGTAAGAAGTTGAAGTGGCAAATTAGAACTAGCAATTTCCAGGATACAAACAGAGCCGTTACAAAAACTATTCATCGCCTTCTTCCTCAGGAACTGTTTCAGTCATGGACCATGTCTCCCAGCTGCTATCCCTCGCCCCCACGATGCGTGCCGTTACCAAGCCACGATTGCATGGCATTCTCTGGCCTTATAAAAGCCAGAGAAAGGCGAAAAAACGGTGGAGAAAGGAGGGGGAGACCAGAGGAAGCGAAACTAGAAAACGCAGAGAGGATATAACACAGAGGCACAGAACGATACAGAGAGACAAACAAAACAAGAGAGGAACCCAGGAAAAACAAAAACAGAGAAAGATGAACAAGTAACAGAGAGGGAGAGAAAAGACTAAACAAAACAGGGAAAAACCAATGACGAGGGAAAAACCATGAGGAAACGGGGGGCACAGGACATGAAATACACACGGGGGACGAGCGCACTGGACTGGGGGAACAAAGAAGACCACAAACAAAAACAGAGAGGGGGGCTTTTCCAGACTCAAAACAGTAACACAGGGAAGGATAATAAATAAATAAAAAAACAGAAAGACCAAGAAGAAGGATCAGAAGAAGAGAAGAAGAAACAGAGAAGCTCCAGCAGACCAGGTAAGCCATTCTTCTTCTCTACCCGTTTTGTAGCTCAATTCATTCGGCACTCTTCCTTTCCTTTGCATTATAATTCACTTCCTACTGTAGCAGTGAATTATAATTCAGTTGTTCATGTAGCAAGCGTGCGTTGTCACGCAAGCCTTCTACTCGGCCGGTTCACTATGGCTTGGGCAGTGACGGGCTAGCCCAAAAAAAAAAAAACTGAAAATAGTTGAGATTGGGCCAGCTGGCTCTAGATCCATCCAACCCAATTTATTTTGGGCTAATAGTATTTTTAGCAATAAAAAAAAAATATTCTTAGCCAAACGAGCTTCTTTGTGATATCAGAATATTCCAAAAAAATTCATGGACCCTTTTAATTTATTTTTAGGTTTCTCGCAATTGTTTTTAGGTATTTTACTGTATAATTAATTTATGAATTTTTACTGTGAAATGTAAATCCGATATACAATACATTGTTTCTCTCTTTTAAAAAAATAAAATATGTATGCATTGATTTAAATTTATTTTACTGGTTTATTCATTGACGTCATAGTTAGGAATATTATATATTTATTTAGCTATGTAATATTTACCAACGCCAGAGTTGAAAATATTCTTTATTGAATATTCACTGATGCCAGAGTTAGAAATATCACAAGCAGACCATTATAGTATAAACCAACAAACTCTTAGTAATTTAAGACAAAACCAATAATGCAGTTTCCCTTAGACAAGACGCTTAATGAGTGATAATATCTTTCCTTTTGCGTAACCAGTTCCGTACCATAAAATCTTTATTGACTAATTAGGGTTTATAGTGACTATAATATTAGGCGATGACTCCTTAAAAAAAACATTTCCTCATCAAAAAACAAGATGCTAGAAATTCTGTTTTTTTCCGTGAATTGAATTTTTTTATAAGCCGCCGCGATGTCGAGTGCGACAAGTATCACTATAAAAAATTTTCATGTGTCCAGTATCTTTCTATAAAATTTCAGCTCGATTCAATGTATACTTTGAGAGATATAATTAATCTTACAAAATTGAGTGGCATTTATTTTAAGATTAAATTTAGATATGACTTAATTTGTATCACTATATAAAATTTCTGCAAATATAAATATTTTTCTTCATCAATGTTGAAAAATATCAAGAAACTGACCATAAAAAAGCTGTAATATGAAATTGCAAAGTTGATCAAAACTCAAATAGGCCCCTTCGTCCTCTTTTTTTCCTTATCAAAAAGCACTTTTTATGATCCTATAGCATATGTAGGAGGAGTCTTCAAAGCTTGACTTAAAAAACGTAGCCCCACCTTGCAAAGCTGCAAAAGCAAAAACAGCAGGGGCGCTTACCTGTTTTTTAGCTTGCAGGATGACTAGTGAATCGTGAAGAACAATCGTGGTATGCGCAAGTTAGTCTGAATACCTCACGTAAATTAAAAAAAAAAAAAACAGCAGCGGTTGATATACAAATTAATTTGAGAATACCTTTTGGCTACCTCCTCGCTACACCCTAACCGAAAAAACAAACCTTAATTCCCATGCCAACATCACACACACACTTCCCCTCTCTCCGACAGCCTGTCACCTTTCCTTTACAGACACGAGTCGTGTTTCAAACAAGTCTTGATCCCATTGGACCACTTCTCCCACGAGGCCATGGCCACCCTTTGCCGGCCGTGCCACATGGAACCCCTTATTAGGCGCTCGCACACACTATACATGTAAGCATTCTGTACCATAACAACAACAACAACAGCAACAACGAGCGCTCTAATGCTTTCAATAATTTCAGGTCCTTTTCTGTGTGGGCCCATTACTATAAGGCCCAAAAAAACTCAGCACTCTTAATTTTTAAAATTCTTTTCTTCCCTCTCTCCTTTCCTCCCCTTCTATCAATATTTTTATTTCTCACTCCATATTATTGATCATAAAAATGATTTCAACTTAGGTGATAGAGGCATGCATCCGAAGTTCAATCTAATGAAACCCACATGATTTTCTATTTTTAATTTATATATAAAACCAGTTTTCATATACAAAAGTTAATTAAAAAAATATTCCATGTGGTGGTAAAAAACAAACATCCATAATTTATCTATGAATATAACTAAAATCCTTGTGCATATATCCAAAGTTGTCTAGGTGTTAATGCAGTGTTGTGGGAGAAAAAGAAAAGGTGAAGATGGAAAATTAAAGTAGCAAAAGCAAAAGAAGGTAAAATTATGTCGAAAAGGGCAGAGCCATACCATGAGAATGTTGGTCCCTTTAGATAATGTAATCATCCGAGAGGAAAATGGACCACTTTGAGAAGGACATATGGCTGTTTCGTTCTCAAGTCCCAAGAACTAGAAGCTAACAAGCTATGGTAGAAAATTGTCTTATTTATATAAGCCGTAATTAACAATCTTGACTAATATCAGAGCACATCGATCCATTTTGTATTATTATATAATCTAAAGCTTAGAAATTAGCGTTTGGCTCTTGACATTTTCCTACCATCTTGGTTGAAACACGAGATTTGGGATTTATCGGTTCTTAATTATAAAATGTTTTACTAGTAGCAAAGAAGTTGAGGAGGATGTAACTTGGAAATCACTATACGTTCATAGACTATATATAGTCTATGAACGTATAGTGATTTCCAAGTTACATCCTCCTCAACTTCTTTGATTTAATTGGATTTCGAAATCTTTGATCAAAAGCGGGTGTGTGTGTTATTTTTAAACTCAAAGTTTTCTTTTCCTAGTGGCTAGTGGTAAAGTGTATTCGAAAGAGATCACTATCACATAAATTTCAGTTTAGTATCTATGAAGTTGTTTTACTCAGTCCACAAACACAACAACTAAGCCTTTTATATGATTTGATGCAATCATGGCTAATAAATATCCTTTCAGTTCAGAGCTCTAAATTGACCTCTAGAAGCCAATCTCTCTTGTTGTTTAGTCCCAAGTTGATAATTAATTAGGTAAATTGAGCTAGTATAAGAACTCTAAAGAGTTGGTGGGATAAGAGTTCGAATGTCAAGCCAATATAAGACATTAATCATGTTTAATTACAGTATACGAGCCTAAATAAATTTTAACTAATCTGCTAGATGTTTTCCAAAAGAAAGATAATTTTAGTCAAGATTTTACCATCAACATTCAAGTTTCAGATTTAGAAACCGAATCTCATAAATAGTAGAGGTGGATTTTATTTCGATATACGAAAAAGCTAAAAGTATACTAGATCATTATAGAAATTTTTTTTAAAAAAACGAGGGTAAAATTAAGTATATTAGGTGCTAGTAATTAGAGGAGAAGGATTTATGATATTAGTTAATTATCTTATCCTCAATCTAATTAATATATATTGATGTGGGGTTGAGTCCAATTATGATTAACAATGAAGATTTCTCTTCATTTAATATAGATTTTTTTCATAAAAATAAATATTATTTGCGATCAGCATGAATGGCACCTTTGGAATAAAGAACAACTGACATAATTGTAATGATTTTCATATGATATACGCTCAACATGGGTGGATTTCAACTTTTTGGACCAATAGAAGAAGAAAGGGAACCTTTTAAATAATCAAGGTTTGGTGGAGCAGAAGTGTCACGGGCTTGAATTTTAAGCAAATACACACACACACACACAAAACAAGATTTTGGATTCTTATAAAATCATAAATACCATCTATATATAAACTCCTCCAAGGGAAAAAAGTTTGGTAGGCCCTAACATCATTAGGTGAGAGTTGCCTATTTAATTTAAAATTGAATTTATTTTAGATTTCATGTACAAACTAGCAATTGGGATAAATTGTAGTGGGATTTTGCATTTTAATTTTGGAAGGATTAATTTGTAACTTTCTGTGTTTTAATGTCTGTCTTTTGTTGTTATGTTTGGTGGGTTGTATTGCAACATAATGTAAAAATAAGACTCAATATTTGCAGACAGTGTTAGTCCAGTTTAGAATTTCTTCTGCACTAATTAACAAATCAATATTATCTGTATAATCAGAGAAGTCTTTTCACAACTTCTTCACCATGATAATAATCTATGCAGGTCATTATCTGTATGATATAAACGTTTTTTTAATTTTAATTTTAATTAATTTTCCTAAGCTTTTTATCGTTTAATGTATTAATGTTAAAAATAAAATAAAATAATATTATTTTTATAAATTTCAAATGAAAATATTTTTAAAAAACAATCAGTATTATACTTTTAAATAGTCACTAATAACAAAACATGAATATATACTATAATTAATAAAACCAAGTCATTCCTGCACAACCAATGCTCAATGCTCGAAGCAATTCTATATAATAACAATCGCCATGCTTTCCTTTAGAATTTATCTTTAGCTGGCATAGACCATTGATACATCTGCTGATCAGGGTATATATACACAGTTAATTGTATATATGCAGTTACCACACACCAACTTGAGTGTTATTTGAGCCGTACAATAATGGTGCTGTAGAGACCCTGTTTTTGCTGATAATATAGGCAACATGGAACCCGGGAAGCTTAATATATGGATTAATGTTGTTAAGAATCTTAATTAAAACCCATTTCATTACAATCCTGCACTAATTAATCATGACTTCAGCTTGCTTAGGACATTCACCTAGGTTTCCTTGCAAATACTAGGTGAAAAAAATAATGACTACATATAATTATCTTTGGATGCTAGCTGGTAAAATTAGTAGGCATCAAGGCCTACCCGAATATGGTTCACAAATGAAACTTTATTCGTTTGATTTATGAACATGGAAAAGATAAAGAAAGGTGATGACAGCTCTAGGGAACAAAAAGGTGACTAGAAAAGTCATGTGTTATTATCTATACACTATGCATTAAACCTAACCTAGATAAGAAGTAATCGAAGTCACCAACATCGCTTTAGACTTTTAGTAAGAGTCCAAGATAACTTTACTCTAATTGTTTCTATGTCAAGTCATCATGCAAGATCAATCACAAGATATACGAACAAAATTGTTTCTGTGACTTTAGTCTCTCCATGTCTCTAGCAATAGCACTTGGTATCATAAATCACAATCACTTTTAAGATAGAAATCTATGAAGTTTATGAAGGACCCGAGCAGTACATATCATTGACCCAATACAGACTATGAACGAACGATTTCGTCCTTGGAAAACTGATAGCCATGGCTGGCACAGCCAAGCATATGTAAATTTGTTTAACTATAGTTAGTGGTCACTTGGCCCGAAGTGGTGCATCAGTAGTACTGCACTAAGAGTTTACCTTTGAAAAGGGAGGATCCTATCAGCAAGGACATTCACTCCAGTTTTATGAGCACCTTCTTTGTTGTTCGTTGTTCCATCTACCTGTTTTTAAAGCCCCCCCAGCAAGAGGCTTCTAAGATTTTAAAAAGCAGTCTTTTAGTATAACAAAAAGTGCTCAATAATATTGCGATATCGTAGTTAGCAGGTGGCTTACACAGCCAGAAAATTTCAAAATACCGATGGAATATTCCATCAGTATAAAAACACTATTTTTGTTAGTATATAACTCAGTAATAGACTGACCGATGAATATGTGATGCTAGAAAATATCTCATCGATGATGTTATATTTATCAATAGTTTCATAAGTGATCTTAATACCAAAAAAAAGAATGACAAATTATTATAATCGGTCCTTCAAAAAGGAGCCCATCAATATTTGTTGTCAAATTCGTTGGTGAATACTACTGACAGAATTAAGATGGATACTTTTGTTGATAATATTTTTGTGTCACCGACTATTTCTCAAATAGGATACCGACAACATATTTTGTTGGTGATTCTGTCAAGGTGGATCGAAATAGTTTATAGTTCTTTGTAATTCTCCGTTGAAAATCTCATCGGTATTTAATTTTATTTTTAAAAAATGCTATAAAATAATTTTACTATAGCATTAAACAACATAAAAAAACTAATTTAAATTAAAGAAAAAAATTTATATAATATAAAAAAATTAAAAATATCTATAAAAATCAATTAAATTGAAGAACAATTTTCTTATAATGTAAAAATCAATTACAAATATATATACAAATCAATTACAAGCTCTAGCTGTAGGTGGAGGGAAAGGGAGATGAAACTCTTGCGGAGGTTCGTAAGGGGAAGAATAATGACTTGAAATATGCTTCATACTTTGCCATGATCTCTTCCAACTTTTGTTCTTGTGCTTCATACTTTCCCTCCATTTCAACCCTCAAAGCACTAACTTATTGCTTAACCAACTCCTCAACAACTGGTTATGGTTGACTCGAGTTGGATTGTGGGGTACCTACAGTCGAGACATTACAACGCGATCTCATAACTCGGGTAATAGTTATAGAGATATCATAAACCTAATTCCTTCTGGGCCCACCAATTACCCTAGCCTCCAACCACAAATCTAGATAGCATTCTAGATAAGTTGAAAGGTTCTCTCCATGTTTTGCACACGTGGCGACGTTATATTGTTCTTATACCACAAAAAATAAGTCAGAGATATGGATGAAAAAATATTAGTCCAAACAATATACAGAAAGGTTTCAAAGTATACTTACAATAAACGTCTCAACTCAGCTATCGACAAACTATTGCACTCCTTACTGTCTATCCTCCTGCATATATGTGTTTCCATATACAACTCCATCGAATTAGGCTGGTGCCTAAGCCATGTAGACTATAAAATAAATTCATCGGTTTTTAGTTAAACAAAAACTATAGGTACCATTTTTAAGAGAAAAAATGAAATTAAAATAGGTTCTCTTACCAGACGATTTACATGTTTTGTAAAAGGAAGCGACCCATCATGCTTGCTAATAGAACCAAGAATCTCTTTGTTTCTGGTCGAAGATCCACTTCATGAATGCTTCCTAAAACCCTTAAAAGTATAGAACTCTAAATGTCTTTTCCAATTGCTCTCAGTGATATGAGGAGGTCTATAATTCTTCATCACCTCAAATTCATCTGACTCGACTCTTCTCTTAGCATATGTGTGGTCTTCATATCATAAATCACACAACCTAGTTCAGAAATTCATTCAACTAAAACAAGTATAATGAAATAAAATATTAAGATTTTACAAAAGAAACACATATATCACACAATAAAACTTACCTAGTTGCACTGTGATTTTTCTAAACTTGTCATGCCACTGTTGAGTTTGCATCATCCCACCAAAATTCTTCCTTGAAATTGTTTTTCATAAAATAACTAGTTTGGAAATTTTAAAAACATCTTTTATCCACCAACCAAAAATACTGATTATGTACTAACCTTTAACTTCCTCCACCAAGCATCAACCACATGCCTCCATTCTAGATTATCTTTAGTTTGGCTCAATTGAAAAAGAGGAATTTCTATCGACGCTTTCATTGTTGATGTTATTAATCTCATAACATCTAAATTTGTTTACCTGAAAATAAAATAATCAACTCCAAGCTATATAAACACGTTAATATTAATTTAATGTTATGTCTAAACAAAATTAGAGTTTCTTACATGCTTGAATACAATTTCCATTCCGCAATTAACTTGTTGGAATATTGATCCCTAATAGATGGGTCCTAGAACTATGTCCACTAGTTAACAAGCCAACATCGTTATATGGTACATTAGGTGCCTCTTCATGATCGACAACTAAATGAACTGAAGGATCAAGAACACTAATGTTTAACGATACAATATGGCTCTATTTTGACCCCATACTTTTCTTCAATATCTAAACAATATAACTAAATAACTAAGAATATTCAATTAAAATCTCAATCAATGGCTTTTTTTTTTTTTCATTTTAGTGCACTTATCCACTTATAATAAAAATTCAGCAACACCTCCCCTATACATGATTCAACACAACACATAATCATTTTCTAACTTGTACAAATTATCAAACAACAACCATTCACCCTAATTTTAAAACAATATGAAAATTACTTTTTTTGTTTTCAACCAAGAACTTATCCTAATACAATCTTTTATGCTCACCCTTAACATAAACACGTCTTATCAATTTAAACAAAACTTTTCAATGCATATACAATGTGAAATACCAAACAACATAGAAATGACATAAATCAACTAAACTTTTACATCTATTTCTAAGATTTTTCAAAAACTTACAACCTAATCATTTGGTCAATTTAAAACAACACTCAGAATTTTTAACTTTCTGAACTCATACCCAAGCATAACATTACCATAAGCAACCACATATATACAATCCCATTTAGTGCTTAAATAAAATTTAGAACATCATCTCACTATTCATATATGATCATCAATTGACTAATAGTAAAACCAAATGCTCTTGTATAATCTTTAAGTTCCATTCTATCTATTTCTTTATCTATTTATACCATTTTAACCCTTTCTTTTTCATTATTGTTTCTTTTACATTTCAATACTAAAATTTCAATACCTAATACAACATACCAATAACTGCATAATCCACTTATTAACAAATCAAATACTTAGTCAAATTCCACAAACACAAACAAATATCCCACATCCAATTTCTCACACAAACACATCATAATAACATATCATTATATGGGACTTCACCTAACTTTTCCATTCTCTTAAACTTCGTTTATTACCAGTTCTATGATTCATGGCCACCTATTGATTTTTATCAATTATTTCTAAAATTTTTACTCCATCTACCTACATGTACTTCATGCCAAAATAATAATTCAAACCCTTAATTCCCCCAATCTCATAGAAGAAATCAAGTAGAGAGAAAGATATACCTTGGACAATATTTAGCAGAGAGAAAGCGCTGCCACCAAAAAAGGTCAGAGAGAATGTCAACCACCTAAGAAGATGAGAGGGATTGTCATCCACTAAATTTGAATATAGAGAGAGAGAGAGAGAGAGAGAGAGAGAGTATGATAAAGTGTTAGAAATTAGGGGAAATGGGGGAGAAAACTAGGGATTGTCTCAATATATCTGTTTTAAATTCAACGATTGAAGTTCCATTGGTATAACCATCGTATATATCCATGTTATCTCATTATCAAATGAGTTTACTGATGGAATGTTAAAAAACCACTAGCAAACCGTCAATGCATCTGTTTGTTATTTAAAATTTTTAAAAACTTTAAGAAAAACCCTTAAATTCATCGATGATTTTTTGTTTTTATGTCTGTCCATTGGTGAATTACACCAAATTTTTTCCAAATTCTCTAAAATTCTCTAGCAAAACTAAATTCATCACTGAGTTTGTTAGTATTGTTACCCTCCATCAAAATTAATCTTCGATAGAGCTAAATTCATTGGTGAGTTCATTAATGTTGTTACCCTCTGTTGTTACTCAATTTTGGACCCCACATGCTGGAGAAGGTGTATACCTCTTTTGAACTGAATGTAGGAGTTTAGTTCATGTTTGCCAGAAGATTGATAAAAGTAGAGAATTTTTTTTTTAAAAACCTTGTTCGAGCTATTTTCTGTTTTTTTTTATCCTTCCCCTTTGCTACCAAAATTGTTAGGTTTTCTTAGGTTGATCAGGAGTCTTCATAATGCTAAATTCGTTTCTTCTTTATCTAGTCTTTAAGGTTGGATAAATCCTTCAGAATTTGCACTAAAAAAAATAGTTCTGCTGCTGTCGTAATTTTTTGTTCCAATTTAGGCTCTGATTCTGACTTGGTCTCGTACGATATCTAACCTTCCTAGTTATATTATGTCATTCATGACATGTTGAAAAATTGACCTACACCTTTATTAGGTCCTAGGGATCATTATTCTCAGGGCAGATTCTCAGTCAGATTTGGATGCTCAGCATTGTCAGATCAAAAACTTTTTTTGATCAATTAGATTATTGCCAGATTCTGTTCTCTAGAACAATTTTATCTCACTTTGACTCCTTCATCAAAGTTGTAGTCTTGGACGTGTAGGTAATTTTGGGCTTTTGAATAGCTTGATTTTGATATCAGAAGCTCAAGATATTCCCGTTTGAATATCTAAAGAGAAGGCAGAGAATTCTGCCGCGAGAAGGATACTGACCCGAGTTTGCACTAAAAAACTCTATTTCCATCATAAATTTTGTGATTTTTGTTCTTAGTTCATACTCTCAGTCATATCGGGATGCTCGGCATTGTCAGTTTCTGAATTAGACCCGAAGATCCTTTTTGACCAACTAGATTACTGCCATATTCTGTTCTCTAAAACGATTTTATTTCACTTTGACTCCTTTATCAAAGTTGTAGTCCTGGACGCGTAGATAAATTTGGACTTTTGAACCGTTAGAAGCTCAAGATATTCTTGTTTGAATATCTAGTATGGAAGCAGAGATTCCTGCCGCGAGAAGGATTTTTTTGCTTGAGTTTGCAGGGACACAATTGCAAGATGCTTAAAGATTGAAGACCAATTGCAGGCTAATTTGAATCTTTTTTTAGACCAAGGACCAAATGAAAAGGGTGCTAAAATAAGGAAGTTGATTGAAGATAAAATTAAAAAGAAATTTTACCGGATGAAGAAATTGAAGAACAGAGATTCGATCAGAAAAGGAAAATAAGAGAGCTGATCACATTTTGCTCTCATTTTTACGATTGTCATTTTGAGAACAACCCCTCCCCCGTCTGATTTCTTTCCTACACGAACCTTCCCGGCTGAGTTCTTTCCTTTTTTCTTTGCAAATTCCTGCTGTTTTCCTTTATCATCAACCCTGATTTTTGGAGACGCAACCACATTTTTATTGCCTCATTTCAAAGGGAGCAACTGGCCCTATGGAAGGAAAGAAAGAAGCCACACCATCCTTTAAAAAACTGGAAAGAAATCAGACATCAGAATCATAATATTTAAGTTTCCTTTTTGTGTTTTTTTTACTACAAATCAGTAGGGATTTGCATCCTAAAATTAATGCATTGAATCTTTCCTAAATAGAGATATGTTAGACTATATATAAGCCCCTCTAATGACCTAGGAAACAAGGAGAAAAAAAAGAAAAAGAGAACAGAGGGACAACAAAACAAAGATAAGAAAAACACAAGAGAGGCAGGGGTAAAAAAACGCAATAAATAGAGGGAGTTTCATTTTTGCATTCTGGTGTTATTGTGAGGAAAGAGGAGAGAAAAAAAGACAAGATGGAGAGGGAGCTTTGCTGCTAAACCTTGACAGCAACGTTCACTTGGTTTTATTTCATCTTCTGCAAAAAATAAAAAACAGTGAGACCTGCAAGTAAGTCTTAACTTTCTCCTCCCTTGCTGCCTTTAAATCTTTTGTGTTGATGTTTTAAAAACCTGTTTTGTCTTTGCTTTGCACATTCATTTTCAATTTTAGACTATACAATGAACACTTGCCTTTTGTTGTTCCTGACGTGGCTTTGAGTTTTAGATGGGTGATTATGTTAAGAGTTGACGGGTTTTTTTTTCCTTCTTTCGCTAGTTCATAATTAAGGAACCGTGGGAGGGGGTTGTTGTTTCTTCATCATCATCTCCCTTTTCTGTTCGTGTTCCTCCATGCTCTTTGATTGAAATAGCTGGTCAGGTTTGCTTTGGTTTTAGTCTGTGATATATATGTGTTATAAAAGCATGTCGTCCTAAGCTCTTCCTCTTTGTATGAAACTAGCATGGCAGTTTCTCCTGGATTGGTAAAAGAAAATAGGTGTTTTACTCCCTGGTGATAAGAAATTATGAGCTTTTAAAGTCTTCACCATCCTTTTCTCCCGTCGCTCAAACGTTCTCTTGCAATGGAATGCTATATAGAAACAAGTGTTTAGGTGCAAAAGAGAGAGTTTGAAAAAAAAAAACGTGAGGGAGGGTCCCTTTTCTTCAGTTAAGGATTCTTTCTTTTTGCAGATTCTGGGTTCACACGTTCTTCTTTGTTTTTTTTTAGTTTGCAGGGGGGATCACGGTTCATGTTGTAATTTTTTTGTAAGCTTCAGGACTTTGTTTTTTTATGTTTTGTGCACACTGACTTTTGTTTTAAATTGGTGTGCCGAACCTTGTTTATTTGAGATTAATTGTTTTAAGCTTCTTGCGAATTTCGGAAAAGGTGAATATTTTTCGTGATGTTTGCGTTTCGACAAAAAATATATAAAAAATGTTTTCTTGTGTGCTGCATACGGCCAATACCCTAACATGTTTTGAACACTTTTTTTATACAAAAAATATTGGAAGTTTTGAAAATGTGTTTTCGCATGGATTTCTTAAACACAATTTTTTTTTATATTTTCTTGCATTTCTGGATTTTACAACATGTTTGTAAAACTCCAAAGGGTATTGGCTAATATTCCAAAAAATATAAAAATCTCATTTTGGGGGGAATTCATCTACTATTCACCGCTAATGTTTGGATAAAGAAATCCTTAAAGGATGAATATTCAAAATATTATTGGGAATAATTTGTTATTGTTCACTGTTAATATTTGGATAAAGAAATCATGAGTGGTAAATATCCAAAATAATTTTCTAGGAATAATAAATCTGCACACATCCTTGAAAGAAGTCTTGATTATAATCGAGGACATTTCAATTTTATTTTTTACTCCACGGTTTACGAGTCGTGAGAGTATAAAACACTAAGGCAAAAAATATGTTTTTTTTAAAACCCTAGATTTCTAAATTTTTATCCCTCCTCCTTGTGATTTACGAGTCGCAAACTCTTGAAATACTAAGGGAAAAATGAGCTTTCAAAGCATATGGAATCTCCTTGGATTTCTATTTTAATAAATTTAGTTTGAATCAAACCTAGGAAAACTGATGGAATTAGAAAACACTAACATCATAGCAATTATAAAGCAAACCAAACACCAAGCAGCTTACCTTATGTAGGGCGTACTAGGGGTGCTAATACCTTTTCTTTACGCAACTAGTCCCTTGCCTTAGAATCTCTGAAAGACCATTTAGGGTTTCTAGTGACCAAAATACTAGGTGGCGACTCCTTTACACAAAAACAAATAACCCGAAATCAATCGAGGGTCGCCGCTCCGCCGTGAAGGTGTGACACCCTCCATCAAAATTTTCTTAAACTCTCTAGAACTCTCTGACAGAGTTAATTTGTCAGTGAGTTCATCAATGTTGTTACCCTCGACCAAAATTTTCCCAAACATTCTAAAACTCTTTGACGAAATTAAGTCTATTGGTGAGTTTATTGATGTTGTTACTCTCCATCAAAAATTTCCCAAACTCTATAGAACTCTACGACAGAATTAAGTTCATTGATGAGTTCATCGGTGTTGTTATCCTACATAAAAAAAATTCCAAACTCTCTGGAACTCTCTAATAGAGTAAAGTCTATCAGTATGTTCATTGGTGTTATACACTCACCAACAGAATCACTGACAAATATATGTAATAAATTATAATTTATTAGTTTCATTGGTAATTCCGCTTGAGAAGTATAAAAAAAATTCATTTTATTTGTTCCCTATCCAACTTAATTAAATAGCAACACCTGCGTTCATAACTTAAAAAATAACAACTCATTCAACAACACTTGATAAATGTACAAAACACAATGTAGTATTGAACGACAATAAATATCTTAATTGTACAACATTGTGAAACATCTAAAATGAGTTTAAATTTAATGTATAATTTGAGTCATCATTTTAAACTTACATTTTAATGTTTTTGTGATAGAAAGTGTGGTGTGATGTGACCATAATAAATGAGTGTTTGGAAAACATTAAAATGTAGGTTTAAGAAAATGGGATCCATGTCAAAACTGTGGTCCAATCACAGGTTAATCAAAAGCATGTTTGACCTGCTTTTAAGATTCCTTTGCAAAAAGTAATTGAACCCAGAAGACTATTTAATTTTTTTCTTGACCAAAATATCCCTATGTCCTCTCTTCTCCTCCCTACTCTCCTGAGAACCCAGATGAAATGATTGTTCTCATCGTCCTCGTGTTTCAGCCTCTTCATTGACCTCATTCCTTCTCGAACAACCTTTGTTTACAAACATTATTTTTGGATGGACTTTTCATATTAATATAACAAAGTAAATAGCTTTGGTTTTTCCTACTCTATATTGTGATTTATGAGAGTGACTTAAATATATTGAACTATTTTTTTTTTTGAACTTGTATTTATGTCCTTATGTTATCCTCACTAAGAGTTAATTTACCTCAATTTGATCAATTGAATCATATACTTAATATTTTTTCAATTACAATTAATTGAGTATGATATGTAATTTCATTCAATTAGAATGTATTTGGTATCGTGGTTGCTTATGTGGTTGTGGTTTGAGAAAATTAATTTTGAAAAAATCACTTTTTGTCGTGGT
Organism: Populus nigra; assembly: GCF_951802175.1. Classification (NCBI taxonomy): domain Eukaryota; kingdom Viridiplantae; phylum Streptophyta; class Magnoliopsida; order Malpighiales; family Salicaceae; genus Populus; species Populus nigra. The sequence continues at coordinate 12,594,000 of NC_084865.1, read as the reverse complement.
TATTATAGATAAAATACATGTTTGATAAAAACTATTATTAAAATTATGGTCATAACAAAAGCATGTCATTAGTGTTTGGTTAAAATTGTTATTTAAATTGTGGTTGCATATGAAATGATCAAAGAGGACATTCAATAAGTTAATACATGACATTGAACATTTAAATACATATGTAAGATCAGTTTGTTTCTTGATGTTATCAAATACTACATTTTTAGTTCTTGAAAGCCAGACCTGAGATTGTGTAATAACAGTTGGAAAATTGCATATCATATTGGAAAAACATCCACGAACAAGCAAGATAATTTTTCTTTTGTGGTTCATAGGGTTTTAATTGTGAGTTTAAAAGATATGTTTTGGCATGAGAAAATAACTTAGCAATAGCAACAAATTAACACCTAGGTTTCATAACAAGGTAATATTTTCCACTAGAAAAAATAACCACCACCTCTACTTCTACTACTACTTATATATTTTTTTTTTAATGAGTGATGAAAATTAACTAATATACCCATATCTAGAGTGGATTTAAATGTCAGCGTCTATGTACATAAGCAATTTGCGTAAGGGTAGAGTAATATTGATTTTGATTCCAAAGTAACATATAATAATAATAATAATAATAATAATAATAATAATAATAATAATAATAATAATAATAATAATAATATCTTACTCCAAATGAACTCAAGGTGCCTTTTTTAAGTCATTTTAATTAAAGGAGCAAGGAGAAGATCACTTCTTCAAGAATTAATTGATATGATGTCAACCATTCCAATCTTCTGTTTGGATAAAACTAGCCCCACCAAAAGTGCAACTTTTTCTCTGGCTCCTTGTCCAAGACAAAGCAACCACAAGAGATTTTCTATTTTAGCATGACTACCTCACCTTTCAAAAATCAAGATGCACTTTCTATAATAAAAGCTTGGAATCTTCAAGTCACCTCTTCATTCACTGCCACTTCACTTGGAATATATGGATGAAACTGCTTTCTAATCGGGGCTTTTACAGTGTTTTTCCAAAATCTATTGATGATATGTGCTACCAATGGTCTTCCATGGTTAAAGGCAAGCAGCAAAATCTCTCATGACAGCTTCTTTTCTCATGCGTTGTTTGGAATCTTTGGCTCCATCGGAATGACATCATTTTTAATGACGCTGCCCCTAACCTCCAAATGTGTTTCTCCATGGTGCGCCAAAGTATTGCTTTATGACTAAGGGTTGATTCAAGCTCTTTGGAGCTTAATATAGAGAATGTTCATTAGGGAGGAGTTGGTTTCTTATGTTTTTTTTGTTCCCTCTAATTGTTGCGCTTCCCTGTTTCATGCAACATCTTTTGTGCTTTCCTCTCCTCTTCTGTTCATCTAACATAAGTTAGGCTATTATCTTTGTAGCCTTTTTCTTAATTACACTTTCAACTATTGCAAAAAAAAAATATGATATGATGTCTTCGATTGGAATTGAGCCATGGATTTAAGATGTAGGAAGATGATGGATGTGTGTGTTCGATCATAAGAAAAAAAGAGCTTGTTCTTGTAGGTATCACGTCCCTTAAACAAAAATTAAGTAGTGTATATTAACAGCCAAATGGTACAATAAAATAAGAAAAAAAAATATTAATAGGCGTACCTACTAATGTGCCCTGAGAGGAAGCGAAAGGAACAAGAAAAAAGGACCTTGAAGTGTGAAAGCATATGACATATATAATTTGTGTTTTCAGTATACTCTTTGTTGCCATCAACATCACTACCACAACCTTCCACACCAACAATATCTTTGTGCACACTGACACCACCTTCGCACCACCATAACAGTGACATTAAGATTTTTTTTAGGTTTAGAAATACAAAAAATTGATGTTCATCATATAATTTCATTCCCTAAAATAATTATTTCCCATCATGATTTGTAGTTTACATTATCATGCTAGCATACATATTTAAAGTTGTAGAATTTGAACCCAAGAAAAAAGAGTTAGGACTTAATTTTGTCCCATCTGTAATTCAGAATCTCATATGATCAATAATTAAGTTCTTTTTTTTTACAGCATGAAAAATAAAATAAAAAAATTCTTAAAACAATTTAGATTTTGGATGCTGTTCGCCAAGAGCTGTGAGAGAGTAGTAGCTTGATTCATGATTAATAGTTTTTATCCATGATTCATGTACATTACCAGAGTGTTTGAATGATCGAGTGAATACAGTTTTTCTTAAGCACTTAAAACATGATGACGTGCCTCTTTAAGACACATATCACTTGTTGCATGCACATCGAGAAGGTGTTTGTGGTAACAGTGATGGTTTTAATTTATTTTTTTAAGAAATGAATTAAAATATTATTTTATTATTATTTTTTAAAAATTATTTTTAATATTATCATATCAAAATAATCTGAAAATATATAAAAAAAATTTAAATTTAAAAAAAACATGGTTTCAATTACGTTTCTAAACATTGCTTGAAAATAAAAAAGTTCATCAGAATCATGAGTTTTTTTTATATATAGTAAGAGTCCTGAGTTGTGATCTTATTAGTGATGTTGGAACATTTTGCTCGTGCTATTGAAGGAGAAACATGCAGATGGGAAGCTGCATTTGTGATTGTATGTATCTTGCCCAATTGATTTCAAACATTTTAGCAGAAAGTTCATTAATCTACATCAACTTTAATAAAGTGAGAATTACAAAGTTGGATGTAATACACAAAAAAGTTCATCATTGAATTATTGTTTATTATATAATATAATATAATATAATTGTACATATATTTTACAAAATAATAAATATAAATGATTTAAAAAATTATTATTGAAACTATTAAAAAAAAGTTTGAATATGTGAAACTTAAAAACAAAATATTACTACCATGAAAATCAAATAATTTTAAAAAACGCATCCAATGTTTATGGCAAGAAAATTTTATTATATTTATAATTATATAATATACACAATAATGTTTGTAAGTCAGAGTTAGATTTTAGGTTACTTTATCTGAAGTTTTTTGGAAATATTTTATTTATACAAAATTCTTTTATAGATATTTTTTTACTCGTATTAATAGCCTTTCTGGTATTATATGCCTTTAATCAACGCTTATTGAATCATGACGAGCTTGGGCCAATATATTGAGTCATCACTTAATGCGTATAATAAAAATTTAATGACATCCAATCGAGTTAAGAGACCATAATAGAATATTTTGTCATTCAAAAAATATTGAAGGCAGACATTTTTTTCTTATTATGAAAGATATTATACTTACTCAACAATGTTCACTATAAAAAAAAATTAAGAAATATTGACAAAATATTTCAACCATGTTCACTACAAAAATAAAAAAAACAAACAAAATATCCTAATGATTCATTAATTTTTTACACAGCGGAAGAATGCTACCATAAAAAAATAACTCATTGGGTTTTTTTTATCATATATTTTGCCAAATTTTTAAACACTACATATTTTTTTTATGGAATATGCGTGTCTAAAATCAACTATTAACATCTCATTTTCCATCAAGAAACCCATTGATGTTTAAAATGCTATTAGAATATCTGAAGAAATAAAAAAATTTAAAAAATAAAAAACCATTATCGATTCCATCATCATTTATTTTTCAGACATGATATTCCATTGGCAATTTAGACATAAAGTTTGTATATATTCTATAAGTTTTACCAAAAGTTCAAGGTAAAGTGTTTTATAGAAATGCGGACGAAATATTCTTTTCGTCAGAAATTTCATTGGAGATTTTTTTTTGTTATGTTTGGTTTGTGATTTTATGATTCAATAAAAGCATTGACTATATTCATCCCAAATTTGTAAAACCTATTAATTTAAACATCAAATCGTACTAAAGGAAAATTCCAACAAATCATATAATGTATACTTAACTCCAAATATAATTAGTATAAATTAATTTATCCAACTATGAGAAATCCTAATTTGATAGTTACAACATAATTAAATTACAATTACTATCCTCCATGCATATATAATATCTTAAGCCAGTGCATCACATCAAATATATTAAAGGTGGAGGAGGAAGAAAAGATAATGAAGTGGAAGGTTCAGGAGATGGAGGAAAAGGTACATTCATAGTTGTACTTAATTGAACTTAATAAATTTTATTTTGTTATATGAGTTTTATATTCATCTTTTCCAACTCAATAGTCATTTTTTCTGAGTTTTTTTATTTTTATTTTTACACAATCTCATTAAATTCTTGTGATGAATAGCTTAGGCCACCATGTGGTGTGTCTAAAGTTGAAACGGTGTGGCCTTTCTTTAGTTCTCATGCTAATGCCATAGGCAAACTATAAACTTGATTATTATCAATTGCATCATTTTCATCAGCTTCCAACCACACTTGATGATCGTGAGGAGAATGGATGGAAATGTCTTCGACAATTTTCTCAGCTATATTAGCATTATTTTTCTCTTATAAAAAAAAAGAAAAAAGAAAAATCAAGTATCAAATTTCAATTACATTTCATATTATTAATGTAAATAAATAATTCAAACTCAATGATAACTATCAAAATACTTCCAACAAACGTGTCTACTCTTTTAGCGACATACTTTTCTCCTTTTTCCTATATCCCCTTTCTTGATACGAGTTTTTTCATATATCATTATAGGAGTTAGTCTTTGATAAGACTTCTTTTCCTACAAATTAAATAGTTTATTAAAAGTGTCACTAATAAACACGTAATTAAAACTTCAATAAAAAGAGTAAAATGTATCACAATAAACTCTTACTAGGCATTTTGCATGGTGGGTAAACAAAATCACAACTTTAGCATGCTTATAACTATCAAAACCAAGGTTATCAAAATCATATAATGTTGACTCGTAAAATCATAAGATTTTAAGAGTTAACTCGTGACTTTAACAACCTTGATCCCAACTGTTGGTTCAAAGTAGGCACCATGAATTGTCAAATCTGACAGTTCAAGACTGCTTGTGTTGGCCTCTTTGAACCAACAACACGTCTGTTGTGATACCCATCAGGCTGAAAAGACCATACCCGGGTGTAGGGGGATGTCAGGTAATCATTTACGTGCGAGTTTTGTCAAATAGGTGAGGGTTAGAGGCATTAAATGCACCTGCAAATGAGGTAACCTGAGCAGCTTTTCTGTGGAAAAACTTGAAGAAGATGAACAATAACATTAAAACAATGTCGTTATAACCTTTTCAATTTCATCCTTTGATTTCTATTTTATCTCATCTATACCCCTAATTGGCTTCAAACTTTTAATTCTGTGCAATTTTGTCCCCAAACAACTTCAACATTAGCCCCGTATTTGCACGCCTTTTTCAATTTGGTCATCGGTCTTGGATTTATGCAATTTTACCTTTGATGGACCATCAAACTTTCAATTTCATCCCTAGTTTCAATCAACTAAGACCTTATAGTTCAGCGCCTTTTGCAAAATGATCCTTGGCTGTAAAATGTTTTAATTTGACCCCTAATTGACCCCAAAACTTTGTTTTTCTTGCGATGTTGCCCTTGATTTCAATCAATTGACTTGGTAAAAATTAAATTTGGTCTTCTAAAATTCTAATCTTCTCAATTAAGCTCAAATTAGGCCCCCAAACTTAATGTTTCACCAATTAAGCCCCTAATAAAATTAATTTGACCCTTTTAAAGTATAATTAAGTCTTTGCACTTAATTAAATCCTTCAGTTGGACCCAAATTAACTCTTAAACATAATTAAACTTTAATTTGACCCATGATTAAATCAAATTGGCCCATTAAAAATTTAATTATGTTCTTGGACTTAATTTTTATGCAAATTCGTCCCATAATCATTTAATTTGACCTTAAATTTGCATTTATTTTCATCATTTTTGGGCATAATAGGGTACAATTAGACTTCAAATTTCCTTTAAAATTACAGCTTATTTTTTATGTTTTTTTTAATTCTCTCCAGCTTGCTTTCTTTCCATTGTCAATTTTTTATTTATTTTGAAGAATAACCTAGAATTGAATTATAATATTTTTATAAAATGAGTTCGACTTATGCAAAAGGATGGATCTTAGAAAATTTGGTAGTTTTTATGAGAATAAATAAATCACTTAAGTTTCACATGATTATGTAATTAACTAGGTTGCAACTAGTTGATCATACTCTATTAAAGAAGAAGAGTACTAATGCTAGAGAAAAAAAAAATTAGTAAATGATGTGGCAGCTTTTGTTTGATTTTTTTTATTAATCTCTTATCTTATAATTAATTGTGATTATATCAATGAATGTGACAAGATTTGCATTTCATAATTTAGAAAACTTTTCCTATCACAAATATCATATTATTTAACAATAAAAAATTATAAGAAGCCTTAGTACCCCCTATCATTACTCGAAGAAAAAATCCTCGTCAAATAAATAAATAAAAGAAAAATAATATATAAAGCTAGATAAAATCCAAATTTAACAATCAAATTTAATATACAATCATCTTTTATTAAATCCGAAAATTAATTATGCGAATCGAAATGTGTGGGATGTGATTTCAGTTGTGGAATAATACCAGACACAAAAAAGTAACATAAATGTTTTTGTACATTCATGTCTTCGTCCTTTGCATTTAATTATTTCAGTTGCAATGGCTTTTTCCGGTTTGCGGGCCTATCCACGTATCAAAGCTAATACAGGCATGAATCGTGAATATATATACTTTAATAATCTGAACGAATTCATGGTATCTAACATTGTCTAGCAGGTCACCAACACCACTAAAATCTTCAAGAACACAGAGCAAAAGGGCCAATGGGATCTAGAAAGCACCATGGGGGAAAAACATTTCTTTGTTCGATCGGTACTTATTTGTCTCGCCCATGTTGGCTTCTATGAATTTATTTTATGTTGTTGGGTGTACGGTTTTCGGTGACAACACAGTTAAATCTTTAAATATATGTCGATATGCATAGGTTACATGTTTGAAAAGACAGTAAACAATCTTCCTAAACAATCGTCATGTACCTCTCACCTCTTTACTGCGCCTTGAGGTATTTTCCATCTCCAAAATTCATCGTGCTGTGCTTTATGGCTCGGGAGAAAACCAAAGAAAATTTATGTATGAACACAAATCCTAACAAAAAGTCTTGGATATGGCAACACATCAATCAAAAGCAATCTCACATGGCAAAGCGGCATGCTAGCCAACTTCTTCCTTTCCCCCCCTCCCTCCTTGCAGATAACTACATGCATCTAGTAAAGATGTATACATAAACAAAATTGAAAAAGATTCACCACCTTTCACCCACAAGTTCTAAATCTGAAATGACAATGCCCCACTATCCCAATTAAGGATTGGAGATCGGTTTGTATACATAATTTGGAATAGCGTCTTGAAAACTATTTGAGCTATGAAAACTAGCTAGTCAGTCTCTAGCTATGGATTGTCTAATTAAGTCTCCAAGTTAGCAGTATGTCTTTCTCATTTCTCAGTGATTTATAATGAACTAACCAAAATAGATTCGAGTTGATGGAAACAAATGTCTTTCTCCAAAAATTAGTCACTAGCTTGTCATGATTAAAATGATAATCCACTTTGCTAGTCGAGATATTCTAGGCAAATGTTGACGTAATCAATATTTGATTTATGACACTGTATTAAAATCTGTTTTTATTAATTAGATAACAGGGAAATAGTAGACGAAATTGGCTAAAATATAAGTTTAGGTTAAATAATTTGACTATCACTAACTTCTTCTTTTTTTTGGTAAATAATAGGTCTTTTCTTCCAGATTTCCATTTCTCTGTTCATTTTGATCATCTCAGAATATGACAGGTGTCTTTAAAATTAAATACAGGATTTGGAAAAAAAAAAGATATCAAAATAAATTACAAAAGAAAAATTATTGTGAAGAGTTTTGTTTTGATTTTGGAGATCAAAGTTAAGAGGATTTTTTAAAAAAACTTTTTTTCTGGACAATGCTTGAAATTTAATGATGATTTATGTTTTCTTTATTTTTTGTAATTTAATTTTTAGATTCTTTTTATTCTGTTTTGTATTTGTTTGAAATAACAAGTTCAACACGTGTCAAGTTTTTTAACTACTACACATGATCAAAATTATTCAGAGAAACTATCATTTATTAAAAAAATGTATATTATAATCAAATTAAAATTTCTAAAGATTAAAAGTCTATTTCAGTTTGACCTAAAGCTCATGGTTCTTATCGATAATTTAGCTCTAAGTTTGAAATGAATAATGTGCTATTTTAAGAAAATCAAATGTATAGTTAGGAAAAAAAAAGAAGAAAAATAAAAATAAAAATAGTATATATATCCCTTATCTCGTTTTCTACCAATAGGTTAGTTTCTTTCTGATTACTACTTTCCTTATATCTATTAATGCTGTGAATATATAGCTAGAGTTTTGAAAATCCATATCTCTCTCCCTTTTCAATACATCACATGCATTTAGAATTTATCAATTGGAACTTCTTTCTTATTACTACATCCGTTATCTCTTACACAACCTAGTAATAAAAGTGGAGATTCTAAAAAAATTCAAGTAGTTTAAAAGCAAGATTTATATATTGAATAATAGGTTAATCTTTTAATTCTAACAATTTAATTCATTTTCTCTATCTGTCGGTATTTGACAGAGTTCTGAAATATTTACCGCTATGCCACAATCATCGATGGATATTTCGTTGGTGATTACCATTGAAAATACAAATAGAATGATTACATCAGTACTTTTCTCTCGGAAAAAAAAATTTTCCGCGCTTCGGCGTCTGTAAGACCGTCAGTGGTTGAGTTTTTTTATTTGCGACAGAATCAACGATGGAATGGAGAATTATCGACGATCATTATTTGGGCAGACAGATTTTGTCGGTGAGGTCGTCGGGAAAAATGTTACCGACGGATTTCATGCCTTACACCGACGGAATTAATCTGTCAGTAAAACTGTTTAATGATGTAGTGCTGGTGGTTGATACCTTAAAAAATCCTATTTGGTAGATTTAAGGATTCTTCAATGTTTAAGTAGTATTTTTTTAGAAAGAATAAAGTATGATGATATTTTAGAAAGATAAATTTTAAAAATATCTATGCTAAAAATATTAAAAATAAAAAGATTATGAACTTGAAGTTTGAAGATTCATGTGGTATTTATAACACATATTGGATTAGTATAAAAATATTAAAGGATCTGTGTTGAGGTTCTGAAAAAATATCAAAGAAGTATTGAGCTCAAGCGAGATTTCTAAGCCCGTTAGGGTTGGAAAATAGGCTCAAGCATGTCGGGACCATGGTCATTGGAGGTTTTTAGCTCATTAAATTTGGGTTAATCAAAAAGCTAGGATGGATCGCAAACAAATTTTTTTTTTTTTGAAAATATCAATTTAAATGTACATGATTTAATTAAAACTTGTTAAAAGAATCTCATCTCAGTACCTAAAATATGATCTAGAATTGTCATTGAAAACATAAAGGGAGTTTCAAAAATCTCATATTTTTTGTTTTATTTTTCTCAAGTTTATCTTCTCCTTAATATAATATATATAATAAAAATATGTATCACTATAAATTAATTAACACATGGAAAATGGTTTACAAACTCAAGCAATTAATAGGTCCAAAGGTTACCAAAATTAATTCTATCATACAATTGAAGATTTTGAATTTGGAAATTTTTATGTTCATCATAAGAGAAATTAAATGTTATATATATCCGATCACTTTTATGATAATGAAAATGTAAATTTAGAAACAATTAAACATAAAAAAAAAAGAAGCATAAAAAAAAATAAAACTAAAAATAATAAACACGCAAAATCCTATATGTTAAAGGAAATCAAAGGCCAAATGAAAAAGGCAATCAAACATGCCAATCTTGGCATTGCTAAACCATAAAGCGGTTATATGTGCTTTTCATATACCCCCCCGCACATAAACCTAACTTTCCCTGAGCCCAACTAATAGCACGTGCCAACCTTCTCTCTTGCGTGTAGACTTTCCTTATTACTAACAAAATTAAATAAAAATCTCCCTTTAATTTCCTCATGTGTATTAATAAGCATATACTAGGTAATTAGCCCGTATTTATCTGCGGATTTGAACTAATAAAGATTTTAAATGTAAAACATAGCATTGTTAATGTATTTTTCTATTTGTGAATAAAATTTTGATTATCAAATATTTAAGATTTAATATATATAAAGTAAAGCTTTTTAAAAATTAAAATGATATATAACATCTTCAATCGATACGGGTCAATGAGCTACTATACACACAACTCGGATCATGTATTTGATTGGACTTAATAATATTAATTTTTTAAATAAATTTTATTTAATTTTATAATAATAAAAATATACACCATTAACATAGCAAATTTTTTAAATAATATAATAAAAAAAACTTTCTAATATTATAAAAAAGCTAGTATACTCTCATTCAAAAACAAAGTAAAATTAAATGATATTTAATAAAATAATATCTAAAATATATTCTTAATTAATTTAAGAATTTAATATATTTATATATTTATATTATTTTAAACTAATTATTTTTTAAAAAAATAAATTTAAATTTAAGAAAATAAAAAAAACTAAAAAATTAAAAAAAAATGAGCAATAATGACAGGTAACATGTGTTTATTGGGCTACTTTTTTAAAATCTGGCAACCACAATGAAGGCTAAAAAATCAAAAAGGGTTTTGGCCTAAAAATCTATTTTTTCTTTTATTTTCACTTAAGAAACATCATAAAAAACTTCATAAACCACTTAGTAACCCCAAAACATTCTAAAATCACTTCAAAAATAAAAAATCAACTTGATTAAAATAAATCAAATGAACACTGATCTACCTTTTCTGTCATGTTTATAGGGGGAAAACCACCATCATCATCGAACTCCTTTCAAAAAGATGAGTTCATTGACACAAAAATCCTTCTTTTTTAAAAGTGTCCAACAACAAATTTCTCTTCTTTTTGTTATTTTTTAATGACATACTTTATTTTTTTTCTTGCATTGAGAGACTAAATAACAAACAAAATAAGCTTTTAAATCAAAATAAAAATTACAAAAACTTTTTGATTGATTATATATTTTCTCCGTAATCTACTTTGTGGTCTTCTATCCTTTAATTTTATATTTCTACTACAATTTAAAACTCCATCTCATGAAATTATGTCATAAAAAGATTAAATTAAAAATAAAAATATTTAAAGATATAATAATAAAAAAAAATAATGAAAATATTTTTTTATAAAAAAGAAGAAGAATAGCTTTATCAAAATTGAAGCACCATAACAAAACTCATATCTTTGTATTGATAATGTTTTCTCTACCTCTTATGATTGCCTATCCATCTATATGGCTAGATTTGGCTGTGTTATTAATGAACAAAAATTGCATCTTAAAAAGACCAATATGACCTTAGTAACTTGTATTGTCGTGGGTTCCAAATAATCATATAGCTAGGGCATTGTGGTCAAGGAAATCAAATCAAAGGATGGTGGTAGTTCGGATCATTGAGATGACTTTGTACCGACCTTATCTTTATTTTATTCCGTAGTTTGCGTTGGTTTCCTAAGGACTATGTACAAAATGATGTTAATAGCTTTAACATTTTGGTCATTTTATATGAAATAAATATAATTAAATTCACAAAAAAATATAAATCATATATAAAGTAAAGAATTGACCCGTTTGATTCTAATAATTATTTTTACTCGAAAATATGATACTCTTTACTTATAAAACCTAAAAAGACTCAAATACCCTAAACTCTTGAGGTTTACAAAAGGTCATATTAGCCAAGTTGTAATAAACCTAATAAATTATACCTCAAGTCTTGTTTTTATATGTTTCATTTTTAAGTTTATTTAATAAATTTTGCTCTCTAATTTATTTCTAATTGTTATTTTTTCTTAATTATATTAGAAAAATGTATGAAATGAATATTTATATTTTTAATTTTAATTTGTTGGTGTGAAAATGTATAGCAAATAAAACAAATAAATGTTGTTACAAAAAAGTAAATTAAAATAAATCGAAAAATAAAATAAAATAATGGTGAGTAAAAAGAGGAGGTGAAGAAGAAGAAAAAAGAAAAGCAAGAAAGAATAGCGACCTCTTGATCTCTTTCTTTCCTCTCTCTTTGGGGCTTGGTGTTTTTCTTCTTTTTTTTTTCGCGTTTTGAGAGAGATACCAGTCTCTTTAATCCTCCATTCTTTTCCTTTATTTTATTGTTAAGGTTCATCTCTCTCTCTCTACACTCACTAGCTCTGAGTGCTTCAAAGAGAAAGAAAAGGAGAGAAAGAGAAAGAAAGAGACGAGAGACAGAGGACAACACATACAGAGATAGATAAATAGAGAGAGAGAGAGAAACTAAGGAATTCACCAAGCTTTCAATACCACAGAAGAGAAAACGATGTCTGAGAGCTTTCTCTCCTTACATACTCTGAAACTCCAAGAGGTACTTGCTTTTGTGAATGTGTGTGTATATATATATGAGTATGATAAAAGTGAAACATATATAAAAAAGAATTAACCAAATTTAAGGAACGAACAGAGACTCATTTGATACTTGTTGCTCGATCTTTCCCTCTCTCTTACTCTTTCTTGGTTTTGGTATGTTTCTTGATATGTTAAATCTAAGATAGTGTTTATTTCTTGTGTTTTTTGGCCGTCTCTAAACTGATCCATATGTAGCAGATTTGATTGACAGAAGAAAGGAAATTATAAGGTTGTGACTTGTGAGGGTGCTACAAAGAAGATAATTGAAAGAGATGATGATGATGATCATCTTCAAGATATTGATATGGGAATAGCTACAACACCTCCATTCCCTCCAATACTTCCGCACTCAAAGACTCACCAGTTAAGCTCTCCGATACTACAAAACACTAAGTCCAACCCTTCAAATCATAATTCTATGTCCCAAGATTACCATCAAGGTATCTTTTCCTTCTCGAATGGCGGTTTCGAGAGATCCTCAGTATCTCACCAAGAACATAATCAGCAGCAACAACATCAGCAGCAGCAGCATCATATAGCCCAACAGATCCGCAGGGATAAGCTTAAAGTTCAATCAGGCTATGAACAACCTCCACCGGCATTATTAGGTATTGAAGAAGAAGAATCAAGTGGCCTTCCGGTCTACGAAACAGCCGGTATGTTATCAGAAATGTTCAATTTCCCTCCTGCTGGCGGACCAGCCGCGGCTGTTGATTTGTTAGATCAGCCCTTGCGGTCTAATTACCGGACTCAGCCACGACAACAACAACAACCGGTGACAACCAACGATTGGTATAACAGCAACAACACGCAAGGTATGGCAGTAGGAGGTTTGGGGATAGGCAATTCAAAAAATCATAGTAATAATGATAGCCGTGAAAGTTTGGCTCAACATCAGCATCAAATTTCAGGCATTAACGCAGATTCAGCTACAGCCATGCAGCTTTTTTTAATGAACCCATCACAACCAAGATCACCACAATCTCCTTCTCTTTCTCATCATCAACCCCCTCCTTCAACTTCTTCTACACTTCACATGTTGCTACCAAATCCTTCAAGTTCTCTTCAAGGGTTTAGTACTGTATCAGGAGGGGGATTTGGTGCTACTAGTGTTATATCTCCACCACAATTCACATGGGTTCCTGATAGTTCTCATGTAGGAGGCAATACTGGTGCTCCACTCAGTAATCCGACTGAGATTAGCGGTGTTGTTGAAGGACAAGGACTTTCTTTATCATTATCATCATCTTTGCAACATTTAGAGGCAGCCAAAGCAGAAGAATTGAGGATGGGAGATGGTGGGTTATTGTATTATAATCAAGGAGCTGGTGGATCATCTTCTAGTCAATATTACAAGAATCTGGGAGGTCACCAACACCATCAAGCATTACATTTACAAGGTGGAGTGGGACAAAACCACCACCAAGTTCATGTTGGTTTTGGGTCATCATTAGGAGTGGTGAATGTTTTGAGGAATTCAAAGTATGTGAAAGCAGCACAAGAGTTGTTAGAAGAGTTTTGTAGTGTTGGAAGAGGTCAGTTCAAGAAAAGCAAATTTGGTAGACAAAACACAAACCCTAGTTCCAATAACAATCCAGGGGGCGGCGGCGGCTCTTCTTCTTCAACAAAAGATCTCCCTCCCTTGTCAGCTGCTGATAGAATTGAGCATCAAAGAAGGAAGGTCAAACTCCTGTCGATGCTTGATGAGGCATGTAATCTCTCTCTCTCCCTCTCTCTCTCTCTCCCCCTCAAGAGTAAAGACTTTTTTTTTTTCTGGGTTTGTTTATTTGAGTACGTACATCAATGATTTTCCAAATCACACGGACAAACAGAAAATTCCGGCAAGTTTCTCAACAATATTATAAAAGATTTAAAGATCCCAAGTAGAAAAAAGCCGGCTGGTGCAATAAGGTTACATAAGATCTAGTTGGTAGAGCTAGCTAGATTAGTCATCATATTATTTTATTTTATTTTATTTTCAATATTTAGTTTTTTTCCACATTGATTGTAAAGGTAGGCGATGTGTTAAGGTTTTTGGTTCGGTAAGAAAATAATAAAAAGTCTACTATTATTAGAAGTACCTATCTATCTAGGCGTCCAGCAAGAAACGACGTTCCTCCTGACTTTGAAGATGACTGTTAAGCCACCATATTACGTAAGGGAAGTTATTATGAAGCTACTGCTGCTAAAAAGATTGGTACCCATCGATCATAGTAATATTGCAGAGAAAGAAAGAAAGCCATTGATATTATATATTAATTAGTTGACCTAGGCGCAGCGAGGGTAGTAGTTCCTTTTCTTTTCTCCTTTTGTTTTTGTTTTGTTTATGCATTACACAAGCAAGCCTGTCAAATTGGCTGTATTGGGGAAAGGCAGTAACGAAAGAAACACCAAGGATATTCCATGCTCCTATTAGCAATCATTTCAGTACTGTACCACCCTTTGGTTAACGCATTTATTCTCCTCCTTCTCTCTGCTATTTGTGTTTTCTTTAAGAACCATGAAAAGTCTTATCAAATATATATATATATATATATTGGGTGTCATAACAATTCTTGATTGTCTTTCTTTGTCTATTCTTACCCTTCTCTTTCTGTGTCATGAACATCAAATCATGTCGCATGACTTAGTCCTATCATGATTTATTTTCCTCTTTTCTTACACAACTGTTATGTATCTGCAATATGAGGAAGTAGTGAAAACAACCTTTGAGTTTTGTTTACTTCATGGGACTTGATGTGGCAATTTTTCTTATTTAATGCATGCCTTAAATTGTGTTTTTTTAATTTTATTACGGTAGTATCAATAGATCCTCATGAACGATATTTTTACAGAAGGAACATTGCGATTTGTGAAATTTAATCATTGTTTATATATTTAATATGTGGGTCAATTTGTTCTACAAAATTGCAGGTGGATCGAAGGTACAACCATTATTGTGAGCAAATGCAAATGGTAGTGAACTCATTTGATCTAGTAATGGGTTTCGGGGCGGCGGTCCCTTACACTGCCCTTGCCCAGAAGGCAATGTCAAGACATTTTAGGTGTCTAAAAGATGCAATAGCAGCACAATTGAAGCTTAGCTGTGAGCTACTTGGAGAGAAAGATGGTGCTGGGACCTCAGGCATAACAAAAGGTGAGACACCAAGGCTTAAGTTATTAGAGCAAAGTCTAAGGCAACAAAGAGCCTTTCACCAAATGGGTATGATGGAACAAGAAGCTTGGAGACCCCAAAGAGGCTTGCCTGAACGATCTGTCAACATCTTAAGAGCCTGGCTTTTTGAGCATTTTCTCCACCCGTACGTTACTTTTACCTAAATTTCACTATACTAGCTAGCTACTCGTATCATATTCACAACAATCTAGAAAATGGAAACCTAAGAGAGTTGAAAAATCAAAGTATAGGCACTTATTATTAGTAGTAGACATTATAGTAGTAGTCGTAAAAGTTTTTACAGCATAATGATACTTTCTAATTTGTTAACAAGATAGATACTAACACGAGATCCAAGTTCCCTTGTTTTTTTCTCTAGCTTTTTGTCCAAAATGTGCTTAAAGGAACAGTAATGCAGTGTCCTTGGATGTTGTCTCGTCAGAAAAAGCTGTCAAAGGGTTTCCATTTGCCGACTGCTTTTCCCTCTTATACATAAGTCCCCTCCTCCCTTTGCAGACCTCAGAAATTAGTTAATTGTGTCAAAAATAAAATAAAACTTTACTAAAGCATAATTCAACTGACCACCTTTTTCTTTCTCATCACCTCTCTCTATCTTTCTCTGTGAAATCATGATTTTTATGATAAGTAACGCACACAAAATAATAAGAGCGATCGGTGAGTGCATGCAGTTGTACCCCTTTAAACTTCTCTGATGCCCCTACTACTGCCTGCTACAAAACACTGCTCATCTTCTCTTCTCTTCTCTTAGATTCTCGCGCCTCATGTAAATATGGTACACAAATAAAAGCTAGCAATATTGGTTTCTCTTTATTCGGTTTAGGTATTGACTCTGATGTCATTTTCTGAACCCTTTCTCAGGTATCCAAGCGATGCTGATAAGCATCTGTTAGCTAGACAGACTGGTTTATCGAGGAATCAGGTTTCTCTCTCTCTCTCTCTCTCTCTCTCTCTCTACATACACACACACGCCCCTCTTTTGATATCTTCTTAAACAAAACAGTAAATATTAGAGTACTATTCATTTAACATGAAAATGGAGATGGTACTCTTCTAGAGAGAAAAAAAACAAGAAGGGACATGAGTAAGTTCAGTAGATTTGCATGGTTCTGGGCTTTACTTTCTCCGGTTTATTTCTCATGTCTTTCTGTTATAGAACGATATTATGCCATAAGGGTTTAGCATCTTTTTATACGATTTATGTTTCCTTTTATTTTATTTATTTATTTCTTTGCATTCTTTTATAAGTTAAGGGACATAGATACACTCGACCAGATACAGACATCAAGGGAGGGAGATAGTATTATTTAAGAGCAGAAAAAAGTACAGAAGAGATGAGACATGAGAGTTTGCAGCTTTGATTGATTCTCTTTCTATGTCTCTCTCTCTCTCTCTCTCTCTCTCCCCCCCAACAAACGACACACCACACAACATATCGTATTATCCAACCACACACAAAGATGAAACATTAAAGAAAGTGAACAAAAATTTTGTACTTAGGATCATGTTTTATAAACTTGTCGGTATTCTTACTTGCATTTTCTCCTTTACCCACTGCTAGTGGGTTTTTTTTTTACCTTTGTTACTGTTTTTATTTCCATCTTGTATTCTTGCACCTGCATCTCCTCCTTTCTCGTGTCATTAAACCCTAAAGCTTTATTTCCCTTTTTCTTTTTATACTTTAATACATAACTATTGTATTACCAAACAGTATCTAATAATTCATCAAGTGTACTTTAATTTCTTATATTTTTTTGTTGTCATTAACTATGTGTTATATTATTTGCATGAAAAGCAAGAACCCAAAGCTGCTTTGCTCTTTGGAGAGGGAATAGAAAGAAACAAACATCTATATATGTCTATGTCTTTATCTTGTATATACAATAAATAACTCAGAGTGGGTTATATAGGCTGATCATAAATGGAGTGCTTTTATTATTACCATTCTTAAACTGTTCATGGAGATATAGGACACTGTCAAGTGATTCACAGACTACATCAAATTCGATCCTCTTTTTTTTATGAATATTATTGCATCATCATCATCATTATTTATGTGATGTAATTATTCCTATATTTGTTTCGAAAAGTTTTATGATTTAGTAACTAAATGAGATTTTCAATTTAAAGATTTCAAATTTGAATTATGCTTTTGGTTAAAGAGAAAAATTATAGAATATATAGCTAGAAGTTTTTAAATGGAGTTTATATATATATATATATATATATATATATATATATATATATAAGAGAAGCTTAAATTCGATACCAGTGTGAATACAGTAGTGTGCCAATGGAGTTACAAATTCATTGATGAAATGAAAAGATTGTTACTTCCTATTATTGTGTGGAGTACAAAGTTTAATAAACTTAATTTTTAAGCAAAATTATCTGAGACATCATGCATAGATTTATACTTTAAGCACGAGTTAGTATGGCATTCCAATGAATAGTGTGTTGCATAAAATAGATGTGCCCTAGCTATCATTCATTAATCATGCGCTTACAATATTTGTTACCAGTTTAATTAAATATTGAAGGTTGCTAATAATCCCATTCCATGTGTTTAGGTTTCAAACTGGTTCATTAATGCCAGGGTTCGGTTGTGGAAACCCATGGTTGAAGATATGTACCAGCAAGAATCCAAAGAAGACGAACCAGGAGCAGAAGATAGAGAAAGGAAGCAAGCCAACAACAGCAGCAACAATAGTGGGCTTGCACAAACACCAACGCCTACTACAACAACGACAGGATCATCAGCACCAGCTGCCACAGCAACAACCATCCCATCAGGCAAAAGATCCGAAATCAATGCCAATGAAAACGACCCTTCACTCCTTGCAATCAATAGACAATGTTTCTCGGAAAACCAAACAAAACTCTCCACCTCCTCCTCTACTACCACCACCACCATTATTACACCCATCAATATCACCTCCGCCACCGAGGCTGCACCACCACCTCATGCTGGACAGCCTTTCCATGACTTCGCCGACGACACATGTCGACACGGCAGCATTGTTACAGCTGATTATGGGACCACATCCAGCAATGCCAACGCTGGTGGGTCTACGCTTATAAGGTTTGGGACCACTACTGCTGGCGATGTGTCTCTCACTCTAGGGTTACGCCATGCTGGGAACATGCCTGAGAAGAGTCCTACTTTCTCCATGAGAGATTTTGGGGGCTGTTGATTAATTACATAATCATAAACTTTTATATAGTACCTTTCAGGGGGGGGGGGGGGGATTTAATCCTATTTTCTGTCTTTTTTTCTTTATTATATATATATTTTTTATTTCCATTCTATGAAGAAAGAAATACATAATGAGATCAAAACGTAGCATATTAAAGCTAGCTAGCTGTACGGATTCTATTGCAATTGTATAGTAGATTGTTTTGCATTTTTCAATTTTTCTAATTATGTACGTATTTAATTTAAGATTTTGCCCCCTTATGCTTTACTCGAATAACTTGCTGATAATCAAGTCATATATATATATATGGAGGAAACTATTGCCAAATGTGGGCATAAACGTTTTTTCCCTCGAAAAACATCGATGCCTCCAAACCCTTTTTTGCCATCGAAATATATATTATTGTCAATTACCTTAACACATACACACATACACACACACACATTTAAAAATGACAATACGTAGAGATGGGCTATAAATTTAGGATATACCTTTGTGATGAGTACTATGATTGAGTAGTGAAAGCTGCTTGTCTGGTATTAGATATTATAATATTAAAAAAATAAAAAAAGAGATTTCATATAAGATCATGTGGTTGAAGCTATAGAGACGGATCGATGGTAAGCTTGAATTTAAAGCACATTGATGTGTCACCATTATATATAGTTATGGAGTTGGTGTCTCTTTCCTTTCGCTTACCTCCCAACTAGAATTTTTCACACATAAATATGGTTTTCAATTTTAGCGTATTGTTGGGAGATAAGATGTTCGATAGATTCGATAACCTTATCTAGAAAAGTAAGAATATTTAGATATTAAATACTTTTAAGATATGTGTAGCTAGGCTCTCTTTCTCTCTATATTATTTTATTAAGATTCGTCTTGGATGGAATTTTGCTTAATTACACTTGTTGATTACCTAAATAACTAAAACATCTAGCAAAACAAGCTAGGATGATATATACACACCCACACTTACTTTTCCATAGAGTTGTAACCTAGGTGAAATGTTGTGATGGGAATTTTCGGTATACTAGGATAAATTTACTAAGATTACTAGATGATATTCTTATATGTAACAATAAGGCTAGAGTGCATATTGAATCATTGTAGATTACTTCTCCCTTTGGTGGAATGTAGATGCATTTGCAAATAAAAAACCTGTATCTTTAAGAATCGAAGATGTATTAGAAGATTATTATGAAAAAATCATTCTATGTCTTTTCTTGTTTTGTATGCATTAAGTAACCTAATAAAGTTGAGGTTTTAGCAATTCAAAAGGCTCTTCTTTTGACTACTGATTATTGTTATACTTTTTATAAGGACTAGATCAGGGAGTCTAGTTCTTACAATTTAATTACTTGAATAAAATGAAGTAATGTTATGAGGCTGTGACAATTACAAGGTGATTTCAATGGCATATCCAATGTTAGTCTTATACTTTCTCTTATGAGTTTTACATATATTTATAGAAAAATAAATTATACAACAGATCATTTGGCCAAGCATGAAGTTTATACAGAAGCTAATTTAGTTGCATAATTATAGTCATCTATCATAAATTTATATTTTGCTTAAGTTGTCTACTTTAACAAGTTAATAAAAAAACTTAGTTAAGTTTACTTGGTTCATGTTTACATTGTAAGTTATCTGATGTTATCTTTGTTTCTTTTCTTCCCCTGTTTAGCCATGATTTTAATGACTAAATCAATTGCTTAATAAAGTTCTTGTCTTTTATAAATAAATAAATAAAAACTAAAGAATACAAGGTTTGATATAGAGATTCGTTGTTAATCATTGTTCATATGAACAGTGAAGCTCCTAATTTGTTTTTAGTTTACGAACTTTTTTTGTTCAATTTAGTCTCTCTTTCTTACCTAATTAGATGAAATTAGCCTTGTAATTCTGATAGACTTGTAAAAGAAAAGGAAAAAGGTATGAAATGTAAGATATAAAGATAAAACATGTCTAATCCAAAATTCTTGTAATTTTCACTTTGTTCCTAAACTTCATTTTTGTTATTTTCAGTCTCTAAATGAGAGAGAGAGAGAGAGAGAGAGAGATGCTAAAAAATGACACTAGAGAGAGAAAAAGCACAATGTATCAAAATATTCCATTCTACAAGAAGTATTTGATAGTGGTGGTTTTTTGTCCATATCTTGCCAGAGAAAGTAGATTGAGACTTAGAAAGATATGTGATCTCAATTTAAGTTTTTGGTTTTTAACCTAATTTTTGCCACTTTAAGGGCACAAATGAGTTTGTAGAGGTTTTTTGGGTGTTTTTAAGGTATTTTCATGTGAAACATTGGTTTAAAATGGGTTGATTGGTTAAAAAAATTAAAATTAATTTTTTATTCAATTTCAAACCATTTTGATTGTCGAAATCTAGACATGTGGACAATACATTGTCTACCACAATAGACAACACATCATGCCCTTTAATTTTTTTTTTCAAAAAGATTATGTTATCCACCCCCTCAATAAAAATAAAAATAAAAACCATATATATAGACCTGACCTCCAGGCCTATACCTTTCTAGTATAATATTTGGGGGCAAGCATCAAGCCTAACCCTTTTCTATCTTTTTCCTTATTGTAATTGAAGAAATTTTATTAAGATTCCAGGGCCATTAAAGAGATAGCAAACTAGAGAATAAAAGAAAAATTGTCTTAGTTATATGGAAATTAAAACAAATAAAGCAAAACATATGAGAACGGACTAAACAAAATAGTTCTACATGTTGGTCCAAAACTTGGGGACTAGGTGATAGGTCTAACCATTTTCTATCTTTTTCTTTTTTTTTTCTTTAGCAATAGAAAAATAAAATTACCTTGTTGATTCATTTACTCTTCAATTTTAACATGGTTATTAAATAATATTATAAATTTTTAATTATATGATTGTTTTAGTTTTTAATTACATAAAATATAAACATATTATTTTGAATATATTTTTAACTTTCTTTAACAATCATAAAATGCTTTTTTTCCTTATAGAAACAATGATTCTAGTTAAAAACCTTGTATAAGATAGACAAAATACACATTAATAAAATAATTTATCTTGATGAAAAACAATTTCCAAACTATTGTATTTATGGCTTTAAAAACAATGCCATAAACTTCATCGAGACCTTAATAATTTTTCTTTACTTTCATAAAAATTTTGGTTTCACTGCAGTGTAAAATTGGCATCCAAGCTAAGAAAATGAACTTGCCCCTTTTTTTATTATTAAATTAATTTTTTAAAAAATTACTTTCCTTATACTAGAAAAAAGATCTACTTTCTTACTTTTTATGTAAATAAAGGAATAAGTGCTTTATGTTCCCTAGCTATGACTTGTTGGTCCAAGATTAATAATAATATCAAATAGTTCTTTGTTATTTAAAATTTTTTTATGTTTAATTTTTTTTTTACCTACAGTGTATCACGGGTGGTATATTTCAATGTAGTGTACTAATTGTTCTTGTATTTTTTTTAATCAAAACACTAGTATATCGTAATAGGCAATGAAATATACCATATCATTTCAATTAATTAGCTAGCTACAGACTGGTAGGTTTAGTTATGTTACCTGGTAACCAACACCGATTAGAAACAAAGGTTCCTTAAAACGCACAACAATAATATGTAAAGCAACAAGAACTCTTGACCTAATATGTTGCTTTACTTTTTGGGAACACCATAACTAACCTAAAACAACGTGTATTTGCGAAGGTGTTCTGCTGCAACCATCATATTGCATTTGAATATATGGTATCTAACTTCAAGGAAGAAAATTCTACAAGAAAAATAAAGAACTATTTTGGTTCGTGTACGATATGATGCAGCAGCTGTTAAATCGTTATCTTGATAGGAAAAATACAAACAACCCGAGTGGAGCTCAATGTTTCACTTTCATGGATGTATATATCAAAGCAGCAATGCCATTTTCTTCTATGTAACATTCTTTGATTGTGAGAGTTGCTTGAAAAGTAGAAAAGGGTTAAAAGAAAAAAGAAAAGAAAAGAGAAAATAACTAGACCCTATAAGGATCAAGATTATTTAAAATGTCAGGATATGGGACCATCTGGTTTCAATCTTTTCTACTATATTGGTAGTCAAATAATCACACTACGCTGTATCAGTCACAGATTTTGATAGATTTAACCCGAGTTAATGAAAATTACATTGTTTAAAGGAAAAAATTAAAAATAAAACTAGATTTTGATCAAATCATAAGTTAATTTTTCTAATTGATCAGATCAATTCCCATTAATATTTTTTAGAACTAGGTCCACATAAAGGACTCTATCAACCTGTTGAGCCAAGCCTAATAGACAGTGATTAAGTTTTAGATTTCTTATCTAAACGTTCAAAGTTAAGTTTGAGATGTGAGCATTTAGGGATTAATAATATCTGAATTTATAGAGAATTTTTCGGGAGTCATTTTCCTAGGAATCTCAATTATTGTATTTTGAAACCCACAAGTGATCAGAGAAGCTAGCATTCATGAAAGTGATTTTTCTCAAAATCTTTAATTAATTAGATTGGCTTACCTGGTCATACACTCGGCAACCAAATATAGCAAGTGCGTTGCAAACAAAAATGAAGGAGCTAGGACCATGAATTTGTTATCATAGTACAATAAATTTTGAAAGACCCAGCCAGATACCCCCCCCCCTCTCTCTCTCTAGACTCTAGCTACTGCCTGGTTGCTGAAAGTTACGTCGCCCATTTTAGACTAGCATTGACTCCTCTATGCCTTGGTGTAAGAGCATTCTCACTCACTGCAAAGATAAAAGAAAGAAAGAAAGAAAGAAATAGGGTTTGATTAATTAAGGTCTGATCATTGAACAAACTGCATATATATATATATATATATATATATGGAGGACTTGTTTTGCTATTCTTTTGGTGATTCTTCTTTCCTGTAAATGTTGCTTTCTGGTGGGTCTGAGCAGAGTTCTTGAGCATCTGGGCTTGAATAGGGTAGGCGCGAAACCCTTGCTCTGCTACTGCTTCCTCATCATCGATATACTATAAGACTGCTTCGATAAGTACCCCAGAATGGTTTCTTTGTCTTGTTCGAACACATAACTTACAAATTCAATGTCAAGAAACTGACAACAAAATGATATATATGTTTTAAAGTTTTAAAGTTTTTTTTTTTAATTAAAACAAGGCAAAGAGAAGGACCACACTCCCACGAAAACATAACCGAGAGTGAAATTATGTGTGCAATAAAGGACACCAACTTGGAGGGGACCCCTGGCTTTAAAAAAAAATTGCTAGATTGAAAGCTACCCGTCAGATCCAATCCAAGAGACTGTCTACCAACCAGATACCCATAGCATTGGGTCCACAATGGAGATGGGACTCATGATTTCTCTTTCTTTCTTTCTTTTTTAATTTCTTCTTGGTCATGGCATGGCATGGCTGGCCTGGCCCCATTCTTCTTAGCTCATGACAGTCTTACATACAAATAAAGTGAGCTGCTTGGATGCAGCAAGAGGGTAGGGTTTTCTGTAGATAGCCTCTAAGTCAGCCCAAGTGGGGGTGCTGCTAGGGCTTGGATAGGTTATGGACCTTGGAAGCCGAAACAAACCTTAATTATTACTAAATATTTCTGGTAAAGTAATGGGAAATTCTGATGAAGACAGCAATAATGGATACTTTCATAATTGAACTAGAATCTCTATAAAAAACAAGCATCCAATCCTTTCTTTTCGAAATATATGGAGGGAGTTTCAAGATTATCTCATTCCATTCTATATTTCTTCACTGAAAAGTCCATCAAATCTTTAGTTAGGTTTAAAAAAAGTTCATAAGCTCACAAATATTTTATGAATGATATCAATTTGTTGCCACCATCATCTCTTCAAAAAGTCACCATGATCCATAACTACTATTATATAAAAAATGATATTCCTATGATTTTCCATGTTCTAGGCATCCATGGTGTTGATGAGTAATTAACTACGATGCATAATCTTAAGAAATGAGTTAAGCTAAACAAATAACAATTTGTTGCTTGCTAGAATACTCATATGCAACTCGAAATTAAGCTAATTAAACTATTAAATGATTGCGTCTCCTAACATTATAATCAGTCCCACACTCTTCTTTTGAAAAAAATGCATGAATCCATCCTCTAGTTAATTAATTTCTAAGTGAATAATTGATAGGATAATATTTTTTACTGCTCAGGATAACAGGAAGACTCTCAAGCTATCATGTGCATGTGGGTGTCATTAATTGTTTTTTTTTTCAATTTCTTAATCAGTGAAAATATTTTATTTTATCATGATTTATTCTTTATAATAAAATTTAATTTCTTATTATAGATGATTGATTTGGATTTCTAACATATTTCCCAAATAGTAAATATGGTGTAAGAGATTGACATGTGTTAGGCTGAGGGATTTCCTACAGCCTTGGACAACATAAAATTATTGTTCTAACCAATATATCTTTGACTGAATCGAAAATATGAATTTAATATCAATATGCAAACGTTGACTTAAAACATACCACTTGCTATTAAAATAAATAAAGAAAGAAAGAAGGTCAGAAATCAAACTTGGGATTTCAATCCTCTTACTTCACAATAGTTTTCTGTTTAAGAGGAGTAATCATCCGCAAGAATTTCTAACGAGATGGTCAGGGATGGCAACTTAACCTAATTAATACTATGGATAACAACCTGAATATATAGTTTTGTTTGATAATCACCTTACTGATTGATGGAAATCCAACTCAAATCAAGAACATTTATATTTTTTTTAATGCATTTCTTAATAATATATACACACACACACGGGACTCGGGAGTGTGTCTTATATCAGTATTAAGAAATGCATTAAAAAAATATAAATTTTCTTGAAATAATACTCAAATAATAGGTACCTATATCAAAATTTTGACGAAGAACATATCCTTTAATTAATAATAAAAAGAAAAGGGTACTATATACATCAAATCTAATTTAAAAATTTTCAAAGATTTGAAACATCATGATAAAAAAATTTCATAAATATCTTAATTATAGTTACAATGGCCAATTTTATAAAAAAAAATTAAAAAAAAGTAATTCGGCATCGAAAATAATGCTACAAACTTACTGTTACGCACTACCATATAATTATTCAAAAACATCACACTCTAAAAGAAGAAGAAGAAAGGGCATCTTGTACATCTTTGTCTGTTGCATAAAAGAAGCCTCATTGTATGCTAATGACTTTTTAGCACTTGACACTCATCTTCTGTACTATATATTTGGTATTGCTGTAATTTTTACAGTTTTAAAAAAATAAATTTAAAAAATTATAAATTATAATTGTTTTCTAGAAAATTTAAAACAAAACCGTGATTTATATCGTTTAACTAACACTTTTAAATTTAAAATTAAAATAAAATACAAACAATTAATCACCACGTAAACAAACACAGACCGAGTCAAGAGTTAATTAAGAGAGAAATGCTACTCCAATTTTTGGGCCAAGTGGAAGACACATGATAGTGATATTTAATACAATGAGGCCCAACATGGTGTTAGTACCAATCTAATTTTAATGCCAAGGGAAGCTTATATGCCCCACGTCCCCGACATGGGCTGGCAGCAAGATATGTGGATTAACTCAGAGCACATTCACCACCTTCATCTGCAAACAAATTTAACGAGGACCACTGAAAAATTGAAAGCTTCTTCTGTTCTACATCTCACATAGTGCAATGAAGCTGTTCAATCATCATAGACTACCAACCCCACTGCCGTTATTGTTCCTTCTTATTCATTTGCCTTAATGTTATGAACAAGATTTAGCAGGTATTTTTATTTCTGACCAGCTTTTAGTACATTGGAGGACCACAAGTCCTAGAAAAGGTAATGGTGAGATTCAAATTTGGGTTTTCAACTAACCTTGTCATGGGAAGAAGATGCTTTACACGAACAGTGGTAGTTTTTAGCCCTGGATTTGAACTTGAAACCTCATTTCTTTAACAGTGTACGTTCAAGGGGTTATACCAGAAGAAAAGAGGAGGAAAAAAGTATCAGTTGGTGTGGTAGTGTTATTATTACTTGATTTTACAATGAGTACTTGTTTCTACACTTTACTGCAACCGACTGTAATTGTCAAAAGATGAGTTCTTGAATTTGTAGCTATCGAATGAACAAAAGAAACCAACAGAAACAGTAACATCAACAAAAAAACACAGCAAAAGACAAGATAACAGAGCTAGGTAGCAAGTCAGTTTTACCTCTGCGACAAGAAAACATGGCAAGCAAAGCATATTCGTGCTCTCCTCAGCCTCATCATTTTTGTGCACGTGCAGGTGGGGTTGAGGGACTCAGTATTCAGTTCTGAGTGGTGATGTCCTCGGAAGCATACAATAAATTATAAAGCTACTATTTTGGTTTGGTTCTCTACTTTTAATCCATGTTTTCATTAAATTTTTACTTCCCAGAATGAAAGATTGCCCTAATTATATGCAGGACTGGTGCTTTCAAACTTCTACTGCATGCAATTTTTGATGGTGTCAATTGTTTGTGTATGAAAACCAACTGACACATTAAAGAAGTAGGTACCAGTAGTTTCATGTATTATTAGATTATCCATCGCGTCGTCATCATCACCACCACCACCCATTACCATCAAGCTACTGTAGCATGAGCATTATACAGTTCATGGACTTGTCATCTCCTGTTAAAGGACTAGCATTTGACATTTCTGCTGTCGGGCATTGATGAAAAGGACTCGGGAGGAGAGGAGACGAAGGACAAATATCATAGCAGTACCCTCTCTTTAAACATGACTGGTGTGACCTACATGAATATATGGTAATGCACCACAAGGTGCTGTGGGCAGTAAAAGTCACATGATGAATGATGTAGGAATCATAAATCCAGGGAACTTGCTAGCCGGGTATCCTCATTTACCACAGTATATACGATATAAAGCACCTTATTTTGACAAAACATTCTGAGTTCGATCTCTTTAGAAATTGGAATCAACTCAGGTAGTTAGTGACTTATGTTTTGTCAGTTGATAAAAAGAAAATGGCAACATCCGAATCTACGTAGAGCATTTGCTAAATTGAGCAGTGGAGCTAAGAGTGGTAAAATGGTGAAAGATGAGAGGCCCATTTAGAACAGTTAATGGGCTACGAGGCATTCTATTATAAGGGCATCCATCTTCTTTTTTCTATTTTTTACAAATACAGGGATGGAACTTTGGAAACCAAACTTTATTATTGGTATTTTTTAAAACTCGGAGAAAATACTCAGGAAACTATTTTAAGCCCAAGTCCTGGTGAATCCACGAACCATCAGAGCAATGACCTCACAGTAGAACAACTGGAGGTCACCTAGGTCATCTAGGCAATAGGTTTGAAGGCAACGAAGGTAATAAAATCAAAACCCTACTTCATAACAGCATAAGCAGACAGACATAACAGAAGTAAACCCTTTTGATAGCAGCAGCAGCAGCAGCAGCAGTTCATACCAAATAGAATATCAGGGGAGGATAAATCCTGGGTTTCCAACCTTGATTAGAAGAGAACCAGAACCTACATAATAGTTATGCCGAGGGAAAGCGCTCCCAGGCCATAAACCAAGCACTCAAACATAACAAAAGATGCATCAGGAAATAACTAAGAACCTGAGATGGCCAGAATAGAAAAGACTCTACGTGACCTGACCACACAGCCTGATAATAGAACAGGAAAAAAATAAGCAAGCTCAAGTGTGACCTATGAGCAAAGACCAGCTCCTGTAAACTGACTTCAAGCATAAAGAACCCGTCAATAAGATTCAATTCCGTTGAATGGCGTTCCTTAACGTAGAAAGTCTAGCAATGACCATCAGCCAATTACTTGGAGGTGTAACTAAAGATATGTAAAGGAAACTTCCAATTCATTTTTTAAAATGATTTTCACCTCAAGAAGCCAATCTACATTCATCAATTGAAATGGAGTTTTACACACCTATAGCACTCTCATCAAAAACACTAGTAGCAGTCAACACATATCACACCATTGTTTGCCTCCCCAGAAGGATTCTCGGTGTTAGCTTTTCTTTTATATTTTGAGTTGACACAAAGTACTCTATATAACAACATATCATTTAAAGTTGCTGCTCTCACTCATATTTGCACTCTTTTAAGTCTCCTGCGTTGATGTCATTGAGCTATCTGGCTGTTGTGGACTACCTTGTGTTTCCGTGTATGGTCTAATGAAAGTCCTTCGCCACCAGACCTCAAAGGCTCTCTGAAGATTTGGGCAATTATCACCAGCCTTTAAGAAAGTGCCCAACCAAGCAAGCAAAATGCTCCGTTGGTTCTCCAGGGGTAGTGTGAGAATTGTCCTCCCGATACCTTCCTCCACTACCTTTCTATCAAATGACCTGCACCCATGTTGTAACCAACTGTAGTCATTGATTAATGGCTGCAACCAGGTTTGTAACAACAAGTGACGAGTGTCTTTTGAAGGTAGCAGCTCCCCTCTTCCAATTCCAACAAATAACCTGGATGTGATGCAGCTAACATGGTAACGAGACACTATAGGTAGCTTTGAATGCAGGGCTGCCAACTCTTGCTGGCTAGACCACATTAGAGCAAACTCATCTGCTGCTTGTCGGTCAGCTAAAATCTCAAGCAACCATGAGAGATTGTCAGCTTCAAGAGCTATTTGCTTTACCACAGGTTCCTTATTGTCTAGAGGCTTATCAGAAAATTCAGGTTCAGCAGCTTGCTTAAACAAAGATAGAAGTGAATTCAAGCAACTTCTGCAGGAGCTATAAATAGCATCGTTGCAGATGTCAGAGGAATCTGTGTAACTTGGAAGGCTGTTATTCTCCCGAAGGAGCTTCAGGACTACGGATTTCATTTCACGTCGGCCTTTCTCCTCATTGCTTTTGAGAACTAGCTCCATTATGTGAGAAATTGTATCTTTAGGTGGGTTAGCAACATTAGAAGAGACTCGTTTCAAAACTGGTGTGACCCCAATACCTTCATTCTGGAGTCGTATAACCGAGGAGACCACTTTCTCTTCTTCTTCATCCCCAATCCATGGAACTGCTTCCAAATATTCCAAGCATGACTGGATGCATGTGTTGAAGATAAGAAGTTCAGCAACCTGCAAAACAATTCCATTGATGATGGACTTTAATGGGCGTAAAACAGTTTCACAAACTCCCAGAAATGTATTAAATGCTTAGGGGAGCAAGGGAGGGTATCAACAAAGGTTGAATCAATACATGAAATCTAGGCTCAATTGTCCAGTAGAAGCCCTATGTTTGAAAGGAAGGAACTAACACATGGACATCAAATCAGAGTCTCAACAATATGCTGTTCCTGGATATAGTGATAAAGCACGGTGAGAAAGCATACAGTGACCGAGACATGAGAGAAAAGAAACATGCGAAGGAACTAAAGTGGTCTGTCGTGGAAAGGCAAGAGAAGATCACTTAACCACTACCAAACCACAACTTTGTACCTTCAAAGCGTAGCTCTAGCCATTTATAAGATCTGGAACATTGTGGCCATGGTTAAGAATGGTATTATTCAACTAGCATTAGAAAAGAAATTAAAGGGCAGCCCAGGCATAGCGTATTTGTTAATATTAACAACATATTTACCCCCTTTTTGTAATAAAACCCCTTGAGCTTTCATCTTTCTCAATTTCAAACTCGAATCAATTTTGCAACACAAGTGTCCCATCGTTGGCATTTGAGAATCATTCATATATATGACAAATTATAAGCCAAAATTCAGTTCAGTTAAATAATGGGCTTACACTGATGTCTCAAGTTACAAGTTACCCCTAAACATTCTAGTTTCCTTGACACATGCCAAGTTGTAAGGAACATGATACAATGATAGTGCTACAGGAAGCATTTTGTTAAGCATGTTATATGTTAGAAATCAAGACAGTAAAAAGATTAGAGAATGTCAAATCACAAGGTTAAGATATGCACATCAAGAAGTCAAGTCCAGGAATGGTAAGTGTTTATGTTCGACATATGACATGAAGCTCTAACACCTAAAAGAAGGCAGTTAGGTAGCTAGACACAGGCATACGGACCCAATCATGGTAGTGTTCTAGTCAAACTGAAAACAGAACAAAGAAGAACATGTGGATTATGGCTAGCTCAGAGCAGCAAAGGTTTCTGATGTCAAATGTAATTAAGTTAGCCTTTTGTATCTAGTATATGAAAATATAATAATAATGAATGCATCACCTACCTGTCTACCATATACATTTGTCCATGTTATTTTTGGTTTGGGGAAGCAGGACTTCATGCTCAAGGCAAAGAACAGATAATTGGAAAGTTGAAAGTAGTGAATAGTCTAGTGGGAAAAATTAGTTTGTCGGAGCAACCAAAAAAGGAGGTGCAATGTGGAAGAAAGAAGCAAAGTTCTTATTTGTAGTGAAACAAGTGAAACGGCACTTTGATGAAGGGGCTGTCCTAATAATCCCAAAGATCCAAATTCAATTTGGTTGGTAAAATGCTAAAGATGGTTAAGGGCTCAAAGGGTTCTTAAACAACAATAACATGTCCCAAAACAGACGATTATCCTAACTAATGACAAACTCAAAAGAAAAACTGTATTGATTCTTGGAAAACCTCCAAACAAATCATATACTAGCAGAAAGATAAATGTGTCTAGGTTCTACCGCTTCAAACAGTGCATGAATTGGAGCTTCCTAGAGAGAGAGCTGTGGCAATTTTACTCTCAAGTGAGCAGGCTGTCAGGGAAACCGAAATCTCTCCCTACCATTAATTTTAACTTGCATGATTCTTCCTCCTTTTCCAGCATCACATCAAGCTTTTGGAATTGTTATTTGCAGGTCACTTACATGTGGAAAGGGCCTCCACAGCCAATGAAATGGCCAAGATTTTGCCAGCTACAATATCCACAACTTAGACTCGAAAAATAGGTGCAGATGGT
This sequence comes from Populus nigra, assembly GCF_951802175.1. Classification (NCBI taxonomy): domain Eukaryota; kingdom Viridiplantae; phylum Streptophyta; class Magnoliopsida; order Malpighiales; family Salicaceae; genus Populus; species Populus nigra. The sequence goes on along the minus strand of NC_084865.1, from coordinate 12,562,221 downwards.
GGAAGATTTTATGCCGAAAAATCTGCCACCTTGAAGATTTTATCACCTAGTTGAAGCTACTAGTTTGAATTTCGTGTTTAGATATAGAAGTGTAGGTTTTGTTTTTTTCCTAGCTTGGAGGGATTGTTCCAAGTATAAATAGGTTAGCTTTCGTTAATGTCTAGGGAAAGTTAGCTTGTTTTTAGTTCTTTATCTCTGGTGGATTCCACTGAGTGGTGATGAGCTATCCTAAACTCTTATCTCCTTGTCATGTGACGAGATTTGTGACTTTAATAATTGTTCATTCTCCTTAGAGTTGTGATAGTTGTGATTTTCTGTATCTCTATAGGGTTGAACATCACCTATCCTACATCTACCCATCCTCCAAACTTCCATTCCCATCATCCATCTTGACCATAATTTCGTTGGCACCAGCCTCTGAAATTTTTCCAGTATCACACTTGGTGCCTGGTTGTAAGCAAACTAACAACAGCACTTAATGGCACATCGATAACATTTTTAACTGTCTTGTATTTCTATGAGATTTCTCGTCTTGCAATTTTTGAAGTACAAAACTTACTTATCTGATATTAACATAGGTGCAGCAACAATCTTAGGTTTCCACATTCTATTCTTGTTTTGCAACTTCTTGGAAGTGGCTTTAACTGCAACTTATTTTGTAGAATTACATACCCTGCATCTCCATCCAGTTAATCAAAAGAGTGATTCTCTTTCTAGACGTATCTAAAAAACCCAATGGTGGCTGTGAACATTTCTATGATGTAGTGATGAACAAACACAGTAAAAACTTGAAGCTGAGAAATGCGATGTCTAGAAAGGATTAAGCCTTCTAGAATAATGTGAAAAATAGTGTAAATTTGAAACTATTAGAATGTATATGGTGGTTAAAATCGGCTACAGGTAGGCAAAGGTGCTATTATGGAAAGAAAAAGAAAAAACTAGACACCAAGCCTTGTATACCATTACAATGAAAGTAAACATTATTTCTCTGTTCTCAAGTCCCAATCTTTTTTTTTAACCATCAAATATTTTGTTGCTAAAAGTATCCAACAGAACTTTTTCAACTAATTAACCACCTACACCAAGTACTTATCAACAATTACAATACCAACATCTCCTTAAACTCAAAACTAACAGTGTTATCATAACCCAATTGATTCTGGTTCTTAAGACAAACTAGTAGGCTGAACACTTGGAGAGACAAAGAGTTGTGACCTTGCACTTGGTGCGGCCTAGATGACCACGCATTAAGGCACAGAAAAAGAGATTGGGACATGGAGCTTATCCTAAACCTTCCTCACTAACCCCATCTTTTAACAGCTTCAGCAAAGGTCACTGGATAATGGATGCTGTGGAGGAGGGGGGGTGCATGGTCTAGCCAGATCTTCCAAGGTAACAGGTATGTTTTTCATTACATGCTAAATTATAATCCCACAAAAAAGCTCTCTCCTGAACTACCCATGATGTAATATAGGCTCTTCAGAGCAACAAAAGCACAATCAATTACCATTACAAGTTCGACATTAGCTACATAAAAGAAAACAAGACGTATACAGAAAAATTGCAATAAACATAATGAAATGAAGGAATCTATTGCCAGTAAAATACCTTGAGAATTCGAAGCACGCGTGAGACACTTTGCTTGATCAACCTCTGCTTCATCTCCTTGCAATACATCAGTCCCACAGTTTCAACATATATCTCAACATCCTCACAATCATCGATCTCAAGACAGGACAGATTAGACTCCTCTTCAGAAAGCTTATCAGCAAAAAAGCTGCTATTCTCCACTAGAACATTCTTGTGGACACTCAACTTCACACAAAAACCCTGCTTTCCAAGTAAAACTACCTTCATATCACTGGTTCCAGGTTCCCCAAATTCAATTGCCACCTTCCTTGGCAAGCTTTCTATCTTGGGCCTGGGAGTTCTCTCGTTAACAATAGAAGCACTAACACCAGGTGTATCAGAGCCACAATTTCGTTGATCATCAGAAACAACTGATGATCTTAATGGAGTTGGTGGTGCCTTTCTCTCATTAAATGGGGTTCGTTTCTTTTGGACGGTGGTCTTAGGTGGTGGTGAAGAGGGTTTGGTTTTGTTTAAAGGATTTTGAGCTTTAATGGTCTTTTGAAAGACAACAGGAGAGGGACAACACCAAAAACCCTCTGGAGTTACGGCAATTGGGACATTTCTAATCTTGGTTTGGCCTTGTTCTACCTTTGTAAGTCTAATTTCAGCCATGTCTCAGAACAGCTTACAGCATTTACTCAAATCAATATATGATTAGTTTTACAAGGATAATAAGATTCCAGCAACCAGCTGGTTTTCCTTCAAAAGGACTCCAGGAAAAAAAATATTGAAACTGAAAAGCTGTAATTCAAGTCAATCCTGGGAATCCCCAGGTCAAAATTTTATTTTCTAGAGAGCAAAACAGCACTACAAAACAAAAAGTTAGAAGCAACTGATAAGTTTTTCTTGGAAAATGAACCACTTAAAATTCAATATACTCCAAATTACAACTTCAAGAAAACTAAACACAGAAAAATCTTAATCTAAAGCTAGTAAAAAGATAAGAACACAGTTCCAAAGAGTTCGAATACAGTGAAAAAACTTGTGCATGCAGAAATCGGTACTACACAAAAGCACAAAAAGCCAAAGAAAAAAAATTATAGGTTCTCCTATCTACTCAAAATCTAAACTAGATCGGGTAGTGGACAAAAATTCATAACAAATACACAATAAGGAACCATAAACAAGCTTGAAAGTTAGTAGCTTTGGAACCCCAAAACACTAGAAACACACCAAAATTCGGAAATTTAGAGACTTCCTAGAAAACCCATCTCTTATCTCTTATTTTTGAAGGCCACAAGTGCCTAAAATGATTGAAAGATAGCTCTGCTGTCAAGCATCAAGGAAACCATGAACAGAGGGTGGAATAATGAGTGTAATGTCTCTTTTAAGTGTAATAAAAACGGAAATGAAAAAAACCACCCCACAAAAGTGACAAAACACACTCACACTCCCACTCTAATGAAGAAAGAGAAAACTAAAGTAGTTATGGGCTCATTGGTTTGTGTCCATCTTATGCTTTTGATGATTGTATGAAATGTGGGTCTCAGACACTCAGCCTGTGCATGTCTTCCCCTTTTTCTCTCCATAAATATTCTCTTTCTTTCTCTCTCAAAAAAAGCACTTTCGCAGTGACCGGAACATGCTTGTCTCTCATCATCCTCTCTCTTTTGATGTTTTTTATTACTTTTATTTTTGGTTTCTTTATGTTTTGTTGCTTTTGTAGACCGTTGAGGATTAGCTGAAAGAGACCACAGGTTTCATCCTTCGTGTGGTTGTGCCTTCATGAAATGACATGAATATCCTCATGGGACTACCAGATGAGGTGTAAAGATTCATGAACGAAGGTGATTTGATGAGCATTTAGAGGAATCTTGATGACTCCAAACAGTTGAAGTATAACCAGTCTTGGATAAAGTTAGGGCTAAGTGAAAATGATGGATGGTCCAAACTCTAACTACTTGTGTTTTCTTCTGTTTTGGTAGGCCATAATTTTGATATTCTTATTTGTTTCTTTTGATTTGAAATTTTTAGAGTGTCTAGATATTTTTAGAAAAATAGTAAGAATTATTTTTAAAAATATTTTTATTTCAAAATATATGATATTTTATTTTATTTTTATATAGCACATCCAATTAAAATAATATAAAATTTAATAATTTAAAACTAGAAAAAAATTAAAAAACATGCTCGTACCGCAATTACAAAGAGTCCACAACAGTGGACTCCTCATGGAAGAGATTTTATTGAAGCAAAGGTAGATGAGTTTTGCTCAACTCCAAGAGAGGTAATTGACGAATTGGTGGTAAAGATCAAATCAGAACTTAAAGGGAAGAAATTTAATTTGTGGGTTCATGATTAGCTTTGACTAGTGAAACAAAGAGATGCTGACAAAATTTAGGGCCACTGATCCAAGAGGGATACAGACATGTGTTAGGTTATGGCATGATCTTGATGGATAATCAATATCTCATTAACCATATAAATAACCTTGCTCCATGGACATCTAGTTTGGTGAATTAGTTGGAAAGAATATGTCATAATCCAAAATAGATGATGGGCTTGTTCATCATACCGATGGAGAATTTTCACTTGAGAAAACAGGTCATAAGTAAAGATTATCATAATTTGTTGGCGAAGTAGCCTATTACAGATGAAAAAAATGCAGAGTGCTACTAGAAGAAGAAATGTCCAATCCATATACAGCATCTTTCATCAATGATTAATATGCCACAGCAAAATCTAATTCAAATCGCCATCATGGTATGAATGGGTCCAGTTCATGTAACAAGAGGAGGATCGCTCATCCTGCAAGGAGGACATGTTGCATCCTCTCTGTTCCTTCTTAAGTTTCCATCGTGCTTTATAAAAAGGAGAAGAAAACATCATTTCCAAGTGGCGAGATTGCATCTAAGACAGAGAGAGGGAGGGGGGGAATTGCTAGGGAGACAAAATATTCGAGGGTAGTTTTGAATCTTTTGACGTGGCCCTTTCTTTCTTTCTTTCTTTCTTTCTTTCTTTCTTTAGAGTCTTTTGCATTGATTATAAAGCTAATAGATCTTGCCATCTGGCTTGTTGTGCGATATTACAGAGATTACAAATGATGATGCTGCGTTGAGAAAAAGAGAGCACGTTTTCATCATCAATAGCACCAAAAAGAAATCCATGGCAAGATGGATCTTGCTGGAATTTTGGCCCACCATCATCACTCTTCATGTGTCGGTCTTAGAATTGTGTGTCAGATTTCTGTTCTGTTCATTGACATGAAAAATGGACTCCCTGGCACATGCCAGTTTAACTTTGCAATATTCAAGTGATTCTACAGCTCTTTAAATCCATGGCAAGATTAATCATGCCTTGTTTGCACAAGAAGCAAGCTCACAATGAAAAGCCAAGCAATTGTGATGGTGGAGGAATTATAGTCAACAGACAACTCTAAAGTTTCCTCTCTCTTTTCCCTGCATAGCTTATATGTAGTCAACTTTTCATTAGTGTGCCTCCATTTTTCTGGGTAAATTTTTCTCCCCAAGAACGTGTTTAGCCTTGACCAATTTCATCAGTTAATTTTATGTCCAACTACCTACAATCTTACACCATGTAAACATGGGTAGCTTTGTACTATACCATTGATTCAGTTCAATTATTTTGATCAACTATCGGTTCTCTTCCAAGGGAGAAAATGACCTTCAGCTGCCCGCTGCTGTGCAGCGAAATGTGCTTCTTATTCTCAATCAATAAGCTTTGGCTCTCATCATCTTCCTCACTTAACAAAATAAATGAGAAATCCAAATAAATTAGTTAACGATGCATAAAAGCTCCTCCAAGTTTCATGTTGTAGGCTGCTGTAAGGATCATAAAACCATTAATTGCACTTGGTATAGGCTGGTTATGGATATTCTCTTATCTCTACTGATTAATCACTCGTTTATGTATACACTCCATGAAATTTTTCAAAACTTGGGTAGAATTGAGGGGCTCTAGCACAAAAGAAATTCAATTTGTCAAAAAAAAAACACTATTATTGCAATTGATATTAATTTGGAAAGGGGAAAATAAAGTTTTGCTTGGAATCCATCTTTTTCTTCTTCTTTTTTTGGTGTTTTTTCCCTCTGAAAAATACCTTGTCGGAAGTGTTGGCCTCAGTTGAGCTAACAGACAGACAGCAACCTTATCCATGAAAACAACAGAAGCAGCACAAGAACTCCATGTACCGAAGTCCAGCAGGCATGCAATGCAATGTCTTGGACAAGGCAGCTAAATTTCTTGCAATGCCTGCGTCTTATTTGTTCTTTTGCTACCCAAAATCAGGTTAGCCATGTGGTCATGCTCCTATCATCCTTCCAGTCAACTTCTTAGCATATACAAGAACTGCCAAAAGTAAAATAATTGCGCAAGGCTGAATCTGCCAGTGCCTTTCTGTGTTTTTCAATTTCTTTTGGAATAATCATGGATTGAATTATTTATTTTTCAGATCTACTCTTATCTTTTACAAGAATTATTTGTAAGGTAATTGGGGCAGTAGGGCTCGAATTTGAGTGTTGCAAGTTGCATCCTTTCATGCTTTGAAGTAGAAAGCTCAACTGGTAAATGCCTGTTGACATTGCCACTACCATTAAATAGACCAACTTGATCAAGGCTTTCAGCCTGGAAAATTTTAAGGCAGTAAAAGCAATCTTGCATTCATCAGTGAAAGAGAGGATGGTCAACAAAATAAATTAATGGTTAAATTGATTGGACCTTGTGGTAATTGCTCCAAATAAAAAGAATAAATAATGTCAGCTAGATATAATTAAATAAATGTATCAGAAGTTGACCATAAAGGATTAATCCCCTCCCTAGATCCATCACTTCGATGCCTAGCTTTGAAAGAGAACAAAATGGCAACAACCATAGCATTCAGCTTGTGTTCTCTACTAATGGCTGCACTCTTTGGTTACTCTGCATCAGTCCAGCTAAATGACCCTGGTACTTTGCTTACTTTGATGATCTTTTCAGCTATATGCGTTTCAAAAGCTAGTTTTCTTCAATTTTTTGTTCATGCTTCTGATTTTTATTTTATTTTTTAAAAGATTGGTACTTTTGGCTCCCTCTTTATGCTTGTGCTTGTGCTGTTAATCTGGTGAACTGGGCAATCTCTAATACAACAATCAGGCAAATTGCCAAGGTGACATTATGGTTTGCTGCACTCTTGTTTGTAAAGGTTGTAATAGAAGATTATGTTAATGGAACAGCCGGCTTCTGGTCATTAGATCTGAGTGAGAGGGTTGTAAGGGAGAAAACTGGAAGTGGGTTGGTTCTAATTTCCATGATTTTGCATTTGGAAGCATCATCAGAACCTAAACAGTCCAAGATGCCAAGAAAGAGAAGGGAGTTCCCAAGATCTGTTGAATATGGTAAACGCGTTGGACCTCCTTTTTTCTTCTTCTTTTGTTAAGACATTAGACCTGCAAAATTGATTGTTGGGTTTTATTTGACACTAAACTAAAGAAATGTCAATGCAGGGATGGCAAGCTTGGTGATCTTCAGTTTAGGACTTCCTTTTGTTTTCTTTGTGATTCATGATGGAGAAATGAAGTTTGATCGTATCAAGGAACAAAACAATGTGAAATCCTTTTAAAATGGGACATTTCTGATTTGGCTTGCACACTGTTAATTTGTTCCACCAGACTCAATTGCCAACTTCCTCCTCGCAAGGTTTCAATTTGTAGGGCTGCAGTGGTGGGATCCCAGCAATTTGTTCATTTTTAACTCTCCTACCTTTACCTAGTCTAATTTCAGCCATGTTCAAAAACTTGTGACATTTGTTAAAATGAGACACCTAACGATCACTTCACCTGCATTGCTTCAAAAAACCTATGCGACAGAGAAATGTAATCTAAAAGTTTGCACAGAAAAACAATTTTATCCAAATCAATTCAGTGTCTAAACTAGTAAACTAGATCACGTCTCTGACAAAAAGAACAAAAACAAAGAATATATGACAAGCACATCAAGAAAAGTGCAAATAAGTAAATGTTTTACAACTTCTACATCATCCATTAGAGTTAGCAAGTTTGATACTCTTATAGCATCTCCAACCAGAGAGCTAAATGAAGATTTAAATTCAAAAATATATTTTTTTAACTTTTGTTTTTTTTTTAACAATTCACGCAGCAGATAAATGAATAACTAAAATAATTATTCAACTTATGCAAAGTCATTTCTACATGTTTCTGTAGAAATGATCAAATAAAATTACCATTGCCAACGGCTATTTTATAGGCGTTGGCCAATAATTTTTTTTCCTTTAAAAGCAAATAGAAAGAAACTTGTAAATTTTAAAATCTTGTATTGTGCCTCACCCTTCTCTCAAATTTAGAAAAACAAGAATCAATTATTCTCCGGTTAATTAATAACATCGGTTGTGTTAATTAGCTAAAATTAAAAGGTATGTTTATTTAAAAGTTTTTTCTATTTTCTCTTTCATATCTGTTGATTTTTTAGACATTTTGTTGTTAATTTGATATTTGTGATGATTTTTATTTCTTTTTTATTTTATGTTTTTGATATGGGTTAAGGAAGATAATTTTTTATTTATGTTGTTATCTTTGACAAAATTAAGAGGAAGTAATAATGATAGCTGATATTGATAAAAATATAGAGTAACATATTTAAAATTTATTTTTTATTATCTATTTTAATTTGAGGTTAATTATATTGTCTTATTAAAAATATAATTAAATCAGTATATTAATCCTTTTTTAGTTCCAAAAAATGGTCATATTGTAATGTTAAAACAAGTAGGAGGCAATGCTTATTATTAATTCACATATATGGAAACTACAAAATTGTTAGACATTGAATATGCGCTTCTTTTACACTCTTATAAGATTTTAACTTGACTTTTTTTTTTAGTGTAGATGAATTCAAATTTTTAAAGCTCTTTTACCAACTTTCTTATGAGTGAGTTAGAAGATATTCTCTCTCAACCAAGTGATTCTAATCAATTAATTGATGACTTAATATACTCGAATTTAAATGTTCATACAATAAAAAATCACAAAAAAGTAAAAACTTATCACTAGAGGAAGATTGTTTACTTGTCTCTACATGGTTAAATACAAGCAAAGATCCCATTACAGGAGTTGAACAACAAATAAAACAGTTATGGGTTTGAGTACATGCTTACTTTGTAGAGAATGGAGGAAACTTGAATAATCGTTCCCAAATAAGCATCTCAAATAGATGATAAGAAATAAATAGAGAAGTCCGTAAATTTGTTGGATTTGTTACTCAAATTGAAAATTATCAGCAAAGTGGAATGACTGAAGAATTAAGGGTAATTTTAATATTCATTTTCATGTTAAATTGTTAAGCACATATTTTAACATTATTTAATTTCTCTAATTTTTTACCAGATTAATGATGCTCGACAACTGAATGCTTCTTGCGTTGACAAACAATTTCAACTAGAACATTGTTGGGTTATCTTAAGAAAAAAAACTCAAATGGCAATTTCAGCGTGCAAGTCAACATCAAAGGCCAAACAAGAAACAAAAAAGTCATGTCAATGCAAGTTCGGCTTCATCAGCTCCATCTATCCCTGATTCTGTTAGTTTAGGAGAAGACAGTAAACCGTTGATTTATCAAGATAGACCAATTAGTCAGAAGGCTGCAAAGGAACAATTTAAACGTAAACAAGGAAAAGCTAAAGTTGGGGAGGCAACTGTAACAAATCTCTTACAACAATTCAGGGATACTCTAGTTGAAATTGAGAATCAGAAGAAACAAGACAGAAAAATTATGTTAGAGCAACAAGCTATGATGATTCAACAAAGTCAAGAGAAACAAGAATTGGACAGAATTGAGAAAGAAGAACAAATTATGAAAATGGATATTTCTAATTTGGATTCAATTTCTGCAGCGTATTTTCAAAATAGAAAGTTAGAAATTATGCAAAAGAGGGGTTTTAATTTTTAATTAACTAGATTTATTTATTGTTTAATGTATTTTTAATTAAATATGAAGAAATTTCTTGGTTATTTTAAATATATTGTTATAAAAGTGGTATCAATTCATAATACTTTTTTGAAGTTCTTCTAACACTTAACAACAATAAGTAGGATTAATTAACTTAAAAGATAACAATCATAATAAATAAATAAAACATAAAAAACTTGAAACTTATGATGACATAAGAAGTTCAAATCTAATGATTCTATTCGTTACCATATTATTCTCATAAATGTTCAACCAAATCTTTTTGTAGTTGAGAGCTAGTTGCTCTATCCCTGATTCGATTATGAGTTTGAAGAAAATCATGTAATTCTGATATTTCACCATGTGACACTGATATAAAGGAATTGACTTCACGTTCATGGTCAAATCCAAGGTTCATTGCTCTTTCATCCTCAATAATCATATTATGCATTTTTATTCAAGCTTTCATAATATTTGCAACCGTTTCTTCATCCCAGTATCGAACAGGTCCATGTATAATTGTAAAACAAGATTGGAGCACCCCAAATGCCCGCTCCACATTCTTTTTTGCAAACTCTTGCTTACTTGCAAAATATTTTCTCTTTGCTCCTAATGGCCTTGGGATTGTCTTAACAATTAGGATAAATCTCATCTGCTAAATAGTATTCCATTGTATATTCATGTCCATTAATTGTATAATTGATAGGAGCAGTACGACCTTCAGCAAGTGCAGCGAAGATAGGTGACTGATCAAGAACATTAATATCATTTAATGATCCAGGCATTCCAAAAAAGGCATGTCATATCCAAAGATCTTGTGAAGCCACTGCCTCTAGAATTATAGTTAGTTCACGATAATGACCAGTATACATCTCATGTAATGCAATTGGGCATTTCTCTCATTTCCAATGCATTCAGTCAATGCTCCCTAACATCCCTGGAAATCCACGTTGCTCTCCAATTGATAATAATCGACAAATTCGGCCTCGTTTGATGCCCTTAGATACCAATCACCAAAAACTTCTACGATTGCTTTAACGAAAGCTCTAAGACTATCTATCGCAGTGTTTTCTTCAATTTGAAGATATTCATCAGTAAGATCTGTAGGAATACCATATGCAAGTATTCTGTAAGTTGCAGTTACCTTTTGAAGACAAGATAAACCAAGAACACCAAGAGCATTTGTCCTTTGTTTGAAATATGGATTATGAGTTTCCACTGCATTTGCGATCCGTAGAAAAAGACGATGAATCATCATAAATCTTCTTCGAAATTGACTTTCAATGAATTTAGGATTTTCAGCAAAATAATCATTATATAACCTTAACTCACCTTCCTTTATATTACGATTGACAATATTGTGACAAAAAATAGAGCCATGATACCCTGTTCTCCGCCCTTAATTATTCGATTCTTCTTCAGCAACCATAGCGGTAGCAACTTGAAAAGCGAACACAGGAGTGTCATCATCAAAATCAAAAGCATCATAAAAATAAAAATTAGAATGATTCATGATGAATTTTAATGAAATATAATAAAGATTTGAGAGAAAAAATGATGAGAAAAAATGTTAAGATATATGAGAATATTTATAAATTGATTATTTTTTTAAATTTTGAAATCTTAGAATGTTGACAGTTATTTTTTCAAAAATTGAAATTTTAAAATTTAAAATGTTGGCGGTCATTTTTTAAAAATTTAAAATTTTAAAATTTAAAATGTTGGCGGTCATTTTTTCAAAACTTGAATTTTTTATAAAAATAATTGAAAATCAAAATTTAAAATATTGGCGATTTTTTTCAAAGTTTGAATTTGAATTTACTTTTAAAAAATTAAATTTTTAACAGTAATATATAAAACTGAAAATTAAAAATATTCATATAAATAAATTTTAAATTTAATTTTAAATTATATCTTTTAACTTTCATATTACTTCATTAATTTTATATTACTTTTATAAATTACTCATATTAATTATATAATCAATAACATCATAATTATATTATATATAAAATATCTAAATTAGTTATATAATTATATTAAAATTAATTTAATATGAAATATATTAAAATATAATTAGCTTTTTTAAATATCTTTTTACCATTAAAATGTACATAATCAAAAAAACCATATTTATACTATTTAAAAAACTATTTTATCATTTTAACTTTTTAATTTAATATTTTACATTGAAGATGCTCTTACGCATGAATAATTATAGATGCTAGGGAAATAAATGGGAGAGGGAAGAAAAGATGAAACTGAACCTTCCAATAAAAAAACCTTGCAAATTACAAATTTATCTCTCAAAATTGGTACTGGACTGATCCCTGTAAAGCTTTGACATCACATGGAAGACTTCGCTAGAGCCCCTGTTGATTCATACGGATAACAGAGAAACCCAGATTTCACCTGCAACGAGTAGCAATGACTTTTAATTCATTTTCAATGCAAGCCATCCCAGCGCATGCAAACCAAAATGTGCTGGGAAAACCAGGAGCATTCGATGGTTACATTACATGTTTTCCAGAAGCTTAGTTTCTCCAGTAACACTTACACCTCGATTATGCGGAAACTTGGTAAGCATGGTTATGGAGCATTATTTGAAAACTAGTAATTTATGTATTAGCATGAAAAAATAGCTACAACAGGAGAGCACATGTACCTACAATCTTAAAACGGGGGAGGGGGGGCTAAAACCTTCTACACTATGCACTAAACTCCATTACTAGCAAACAAGCCAAGATACAATTACGGACGTCCTCTTTTATGGATGAAAGTGTATCAATAAATGAGAATAAACACTAGCTACTTGCCGGGGCAACTAGGAAAAAAAATTCATCACGAAGATGATTGTAGCTCCAAGGACCGTAGGCCTCTGCCTCCATTGCTCGGGACTGGCCAATATCTTGTCAGCTTGACGCCAAATCCACTCAACCTGCTTATGATTTGATCAGCCAATAAATGCCAGCAAGGAATAATATCCTTGAACAGATCCGAATCTGATTCTCATGTCAGGATCTCCACATCCCATTATTTCAAGCAGGGTAGGGCAGGATATTATTTAGGATTTAATAGAGGCGGCCTCGGCACTTGGAAGCTCCACAATGGCAAGGATAGCCTTCTCCAGGCAGCAGCTCATACCGATAGTTGTATGTCAGCTCTTCACCAAAAGATATCTGCACATGATATGGTTAACCAAATAAAATGAAATGTACTAATAATCTACCCGAACACAGTACCGGATCAATAAGTTCAATAAAAAATAGATGCAGTATGCCTTGAACTACATCGACATAAAGATAAATACCAACTACATCAGGCACCATGAATGGGCAAAGAGCCCAGAAAGCATCCCACAAAATACCCTTCCCTTGAACTAATAAGAAAGTCAATGTTCTTAAAAGTTTCATATAAAAATTTTAGAAAAACGCATATAGATCCTCCTCGTGTACAATAATTGATATTCAAGAAGGAATAAGGAGAGTACTTACATCCCGACTTGCATAAAGACCAATATGAGCACGCTGAGAATCCATGCTGTTGACCAGAACTTGGTGGTTTGCAAGATTTGGCATGCAGCTGCCAACATAAACACATGTCCAGTGTAAATCAACAAGCACAGCCTCATGCAGATAAATTAAAAGGCCAGAAAAGACTGGAGACAACTAATCAACTACCAAACCCTGTTCCATCATCTACCTCACTCTCGAGGCTTTTCTTCCCTTAAAATATAGGATAACACACTCTCTTCATATCTTGATGCATTTGAAAGTTTATACGTTAAAATATAAGCCAATAGCTAAGGCTTCTAACTTTGATGAGCATGTTGTGAATTGACCCCACTCCTTAAAAAGGAGAAGCAGGTGAATGGTAATGTGTTTTATGGCTATTATGAAATTATCACCTCCTTTTTTCCCTTCTCGCAGAATCTTAAAACCATCCCACCATCAAACTAGAAAAAAAGAGGCTATAGAGATGTCCTTGTGCAATCATTAGGATGTTGCTAACCGTCACTTAAATATAACAAAATGTCTAGCTATACTTCAAAGGCGGCGCCCTCTATAAAAATTCTTTTTAATATTTTGTTTACTGGTTCAATAAAAAAATTCGTTGTATAAATCAACAAGGTATCAGGTTCACTGGTTTGCAGTTCTGGCCAAACAGTTAGCTACTGCATGAGATAAAGGCCATGAATGGTCCCCCTTGGTTCCCTGATTCGACAAAGTCAATCAGGTCTTTTAAGAACTACCTTCTGGAGTTGCTTGATGTTTCTCATATGTTAGATCTTAGCTGTTCTTCTGCTTCTCTTCTATATAACTAGCAATCTACTTTAGCAATCAATTATTAACATTTTCATCCGTTAAAGATAACATTAACCTACGTATTATCATATCACAGAGACATCATTTGAATTATGAAATTTTTTGAAGGCATTGATAATTTGGTATTGCCTTTTTTCATATGAACAGAACTCAAGCTTATAAATGTATGTAAGTGCATACATACAGCAATCATCAAATCTAAATCCATATAACATCAAGGCATCAAGCTAACGCCTGAAACATCTAAAGAAAGGCAGCATTAAACCTAGCCAACATCTTCACCTTACAGAAAATCAAGTAGTTAAATCAAGCATGGGGCGATTTTGATTGGTTCAGATTGATAATTGATACATTTGCATACAAGAAGCAAATTTCTCGAACCATAGAGAAGACTACTGCAAGGAATATAACTAACTTTCCCTACCTGTGGTTGATGAACCGTGAAACATTCCCATACTTTGTGGCATCAATAAAATAATGGGACTGTCCTTCAACCATTCTGCTCATATCATTGGTATGAGCATCAATTTTGTACATATAGCTGCAACCTTCTTTACCATACCTAAAAGCCAAACAAAGCACATTCAAAACATAACAAGAAAACAAAAAAAGAGCCAAAATTGCATCTTCCAAAGTTGATAACCTGTCACGTCTATCGTTTGCCTCCTGTTCATCTAAAACCTCCCCAATGTACTCACATATAAATGTACCACGTAGGATTGGTTCACCTGCCCTGACTGCCCAACCCTGTATTTCAGCAAAGACAGAAGTTAATATGGCACTATAGAAACAGTGAACAATTGAAAGCAAAACTCTAATTGGGAAGGTTTGTTACCTTATTATCTGTTTTGAAGACTTCCAATTTCACTCGTATTCCATTCTGCAAAACTCTGTTCGGGCAAGTTTTATTGCAGCTGCACATGCTATTACACTCATAAACAAGGTAACCCTCCTGCACGATTTTGCAAGAAATGTTTAAAATGCAAGTCTCACCAGTAAAACATGTATGCCTCACACACAGAGGCAGAGAGAGAGAGAGAGAGCCAAAATAAAAGGCCATATCAGCTTGTCAAATAGAGCTTGTGCACAGAAATTAAACATGCAGAATACAGAATCAAATTGGCAAGTGATATAAAAGGGAGAAACAATAGCATATATCAGTCACCATACTCTACTCTTGAAAGCAGCAGGCCAATAAAAAATCTTGCATGAAAATAGAAAGTTCAAGGAATGAGGAAGCTATTCCATATGCAGCTAGTCAATCATACATTCTTAGCTATCAAAAGAGCATCAACATTGGAGTGGTAGTTAGTAACTATTTGCAACAGTAAAAAGAAAATAGAATTACCTCCAAAACAATCCGCCCTTTATCATCATATGGGAATCTGCCAAGCATGGAATTCCCATATATGTCTCTCGCATCTTCATAGTCATTGTCAAAGAGATAAACATGATCACAAGTTTCAGGACAGCACATTGGATAATGGCAAGAACACCCCAATTGCAAACTCTACATAAAAAAGGATGGTGTTGAGGGAACAGAAAAAAGGCAGTGCGTTTAATACATAAATCCATTTCCAAAATTATATGGATATTATATGACATGCATGAGCATATTTGCAAAGTGTTTTTCTTCCTTTCCTCTCAATCTTTATGTGTATGCATGTCTGAGTGTATGTGTTTTATATTTTGAATTGCAGTGTCCTCAGTAGCCAACTAGGGTTCAATCATCTCCAAGGTAGGAGAACAACCAAGTGCATTCCACATTCATACACTTGGCCATAATCAAAATCAAATTGAATTTAAAATTAAAAAAATAGATAACCAACCAAAAGATACCTCAATGTCCAGACTATCAGATTGATCAAGCAATGGCCCTGTTACATAAGTAAAAGTTTCCCAGGGCCTGGGGAAATTACTGATTTGACCATCAGAACCATCTGCCAAGACATAGAGAGAATCCAGGGGATCTTCATCTACAACACATGCCACTGGTATCGTTTCCTTCCCAAAGCTTATGTCATTACACAAGACAGTAGCCTTTTGCTTAGGCCCTTCTCTCACATCATGCACATCAATAACATAGTGGCACTCGTCCACTTCCCACTCACTGTTTACATGATCAGATGAATGTGTAATTTCTTTACTTATTAAACCGTTTGGAAGAAACATCAAAGGAGAGAATAATCCTGGGTCCTTGAAACTCTTACATCCTCTGGAACAGATAAACTCCTCTTGGTGCCACTGTACCTGAATGTTATGCTCACTGCAGAGCTTGGCTGCTTTCAAATAAAAACGCTCTGGCAACACTCCATATTTCCCCTCCAGTGATGCTTTTAGGCTCACCTTGCAGCAAGCAGAGCGTGCAATAGCTAAGATATCAAGGTTATTAGGCCGAGGTTTTGTTTTCTGAACCTCAGAAAACAATATCTTTGCGACCTCTGAGCTTTGAGATTCTGCTAGTCTACCAAGAGTACCTGCCTCAGTTAAATTAGACTGTATGCTTAGTCCCTCACTGCTAAGTGACTTTGATGCCTGGATACGTTTCTTCAGACCAGCAGTCACACTGTTCCTGATGCTGCTATATGGTGCCCCCAGACCTTTCTTAAATCTAGGGCGGCTAAGTCTTCCAGATTTTAATCTATATGCATAATACCGAACACCTCTCTTTGGGGGGCGAGAGCTGAATAGATTTGGTCCCATATGAGCAGCCTGGTGGTGGCGGCCAAGATCAGGCAGCAAATCAAACTTCAGGCCACAGAACTTGCAAATGTACTTTCTGACACCACCTAAATTGTCAGAGTTATTTACCACTGGTGCTGCATTTTGTAGCTCGAGTTTCTGCAGAGATTCCTCTTTCTCCTCACCCATGGACAGATGAAGCTGCTGATCACCTTTTGACAGCCTAAAATCAGCAGGGTGCACAGAGAGGACATGCAACCACAACTGCTCAGTATTCCCAAAGTGGCTGCCACAAGGAATGCACCGTAGAAGCATGCATTGTTCAACAAATTCCACATGGTGTCTCTCCTGCACATGGGTTTCCAAACCTTTTCTGTTAGTAAAAGAATCCAGGCAGATGGCACAAGCATGACCTCTGAAATGCCACTGTGCTTCCTTTTTATGATTGTCCATCCAATGGTTGCCAAGCTCTTTATCATCGAGAAACTCTTTCGAGCAAATTTTGCACCTAATAGATTTTTCATCATCTTGGCTACCATCAATAGCCAATGGCAAAACTGCTGGTTCTTCTATGACAGAGGAGGAAACTTTTATATCTTCCTCCACGGCGAAGCCCCATAACTTTCTGAGTCTCTCCTTTTCAGTTAAAACCAACTT
This sequence comes from Populus nigra, assembly GCF_951802175.1. Classification (NCBI taxonomy): domain Eukaryota; kingdom Viridiplantae; phylum Streptophyta; class Magnoliopsida; order Malpighiales; family Salicaceae; genus Populus; species Populus nigra. The sequence continues at coordinate 12,545,026 of NC_084865.1, read as the reverse complement.
CAACAAGAGTTCCCCAACGTTAAAATCTTTAGAAGCTTCAGAGAGGGCCCACTGAAGTTGAACATCCATAGGAACAGGGTTTCTTAGAGAGAAAATACTTTTGAAAATCTTGTAGAAAAGCTCACATGCTTGATGTAAATGCAATTTCTGTTGTGATGAGCTACAGTCCTTCAAAAGATCTATAAACACTTCTTTTGATATTATCCTACTTCTACCATTTCTAGCACGCTTGAGCCAACTAGGAATGTGTTTATCACAGTACAACGAATAGCGCTTTGGACTATCAGGACAAGGGATGCTACTATCAAGGGAGATTGAGCCAATGCAGTGCAGCATCTCAGAGTTATTGCAATCATGGTCAGGGTGCTCAAGCTTCTCGATCAAGCTGTTCCTTCCATGAAAGGCATCTCCATCCATGACTGAGACAGGTTCCATTCGAAGAGGATTTTCAACTTGTCCAGCCAATTTTATCTCTTTGCAATATGTGATGTCTGAACTGGGAAAGATCTCTTCATGTTTTCTCTTATGGGGATCCTCTGGCAAAGTTGAGGTCTTCTCTGTGTCCGGCCAGGGTCTGTGTTTCTTACAGAATGCAGAACCTGGTAGAGACCGATGCTTGCATCGAGTACCAAGAACAGTGGTACCTTCACACAATGGACCATGAACCGGAGGACTTACCTCTCCTCTTGTGGAGCTTCCGGCAAAACGAGAGGCCAAATGCACACAGCAATAAACATCACCATCATTAGCCCACCTCACGCACTGCCTTCCCTTAGATTCAATAAAAGCTGTACACTGGCGATTCTTACTCCCATGTTCTATGCTTTTTTTACCCAAAACTTCATTAACAGGAGTCATTTCTACACCCTTGATCTGTTCAAGCTCAGAATTTCCTGCTTCAATTACAATTTCATCCCATCTATCAGCCACGCTACAAGGTGATTCTAAAGGTGCAGCTACCTCCCTAGAATCCTCCTCTTTTGAAATCTCTAATTCTAAAGTATGAGTATTGACTGTGTCTCGATTACTGAAAAACTCAGAGTCAATTTCAACAGTCATAGTTTGAAGTGGACTGCTTGTCTCCATCTGGGAAGCATGTGTCTCTGCACGACGAACTTCAAGCTTTGGCCTCTTCCTGCTAGCTTGAAGACTAATGGTTGGGGAGAGACTATCATAGTTCTGCTGCTCCATATCTCCGCCACTTGTTATGGGATGAGAGGTTGAGAACCACTTCATAGCTTCATGCTTCCAGGTTTTCCATTCAGATCCCAAAGTCGATTGCACTGATGCATCCCGGAGAGAGTCAATTTCATTCCATAGGATAGAATTGGACAATTCCTTGAATCACAGAAAGTCAGAATCAACAAATGTTTGGAGACAAAAATATAAGATGATACAACTTAGCACCAAAAGGAAGGTGGGCAGCACAGGTGCAAGCTGAAGCCTAATGGCCCAGCAATCCACCATGTATCCTTGCATGAAAAAAGCAACCTATGAGACAGGGTTAACCTAAAATAGGGACAGGCTTACTTTACTGAAAGTTTATCTGCCCACAGGTTGAGTGGCATTCACTTTCTATGAAATTCAATCATATACAGTTGTGCAAATCATGCAGCCCAGCTACTATAACAAATACATTAAATATGCATCAACTGGTTACTGGTTAAACATTCCAAAATTAATCACGAGAAGCAAAAACATGAATTGGATGTTTCTGCATTATAAATTAATTTTAGTTGATTTAGGTAAGTTGACATTAACCTGCCATATTTTTTTTCAATTTTTGAGAAATTCTAACGCGTAGATGGATATATCACATACCATATCAAGGAACAAAATTTATTCTATTATAACTTTGGCAAAATGCGTATTACACCTAAAGCACAACCTGTAGTCAAATAAACATGTGTAGACAGCCAAGTTAGCACATACCTCCCTTAGCAATTCAACTGATTCAGCACTACATGCAACCTGACATTGCTGTACCCAAGATTGAAAAGAATCCTGCAGCCAATCAGAATTTATGTACCGTTGCGATATCATCTGCAGTGAAGGAGAAGTGGCATTACATCATCATTAACAGGGGGGGGGGGGGGAGTTGTTCAGTGTTTAAATTAATCCAAAGGAAAAAAAACTGGTAAATGGAAGCAAAATAAAAACAAATCCTGGTTCTAACATGTGCCAGGTGAAAAAATGTCATGAAATGACCAAATGCACCTAAATTTTACAATCTACAAAGAAAAGCACATTGAGCATGGAACTTGGCACATAATGAAATAAGACTAAATTCATAAACAAAAAAAACAAAGAAATGCAACTAAAAGTACTTAATTTCCAAGCAGTAAAGTGTATTCATAACTGCTACCTACTACCTATCTCCCACATCTATATGAACACATGCATTCAATGCATAAAAAACCAAAGAAACAAATGCAATGCTGTATCAATTAGTGGGGGAGAGGCTTGCTTTATAAACTGCAAGTTTTAATTGTTGTATTAGAGAAAGAAATAGGAAAAAATCTCAAGACTTAGAACCTACACTATCAAGGGGGAAAGGAGTTTACATTTTGAAGTTTCAGAAGCATTCTTCCTAGATCAGAATAACCAGTACACCGTGAAGCCTCCATGGCAAATTCCTTCCAGACCATCACATCATGAGCTGTGTCTATTAAAGCCTATGACAAGTTTGAAAGGACCAAAGAAATTTCAAGGAAACAGGAACAAAGGTATGAGTTTCCATCAGAGTTCAAAAAAAAAACAGCAAAGCAGTAAAAAAAATACCTCGGAATGAAACTGGTCGACAATATTGAGCATGGCAACAGCCAACTTTTTCATTATAAACCGTCGTGCAACACTCAAATCTTTAACCAATTTTAGTCCAATTTTGTGAGTCCTATATGCAATAGGCTCTGGAAATTCATTGATCGGTTGGACGAGCATCATATCTGCCCAGGAATAATTCCTGGTGTGCGGAAAAAATATCACAAAATACTGCTTTCGATCATGAGTTGGTTTGGCTCTCAAAGTTGATAATGGCCAATCTGCCCGTGCACATCTGATTCCTGCCTGCCACTTCCCTCTCCACTATACTTGGAAAATCATAGAAGTATCAGCATGAAAATCAAGCTCGGCACAACGGATAAAAAACACTTCCTTTTTAAAACGAGCAAATGAAGGACAAAACTAGGAGAGCCCCAAAAAGGATTGTGCTCCACAATCCAAGCCTCAAGATAAATTTTCAAGCACATGGCATGTGATGTCTTAAAATCAACAAATTCCATCTTTCAATGTATAAAGAAACTGCAGCATTTGCTAAAGAGCGTCTTTTATTTCATTTAAGTTAAGACAATAAAAATTTAAAAAAAAAAAGTTACCTTGACCCATAGTGCCACAGATTCATCATGTTCTAGCCACTGAGGCTCTGAAAGAGATGGCTCTCCATATTTACAGTCGTTTGGTTCACTTTCAATGGTATCAATAATTAAATTAGAGTTTTCAGAGGCTGTACAGGGTTCTGTGCAATAATCCTGTACATTTATGCCATCTTCTTCAAAATCCTGAGAATCACAAGATAACCTTTGGCTCTCCACCTGAAAATCAGAATACGAAGCTCCACCTTTAGAGATGGATAATTTGTCCACCGTCCATTGGCCCTCACTTTGTCTTTCTGTACGAGACTCTTCTACATGTTGCAATAAGTCATTTACTCTACCATCATTCATCTCAACTTGTTCTACACGTTTAAAATTACTAGAATCCCCATCATAAGTAAAATCTGTCCCTGAACTCTGTAGAGCACAATCAGATTCTCCAACATACTGAACACCGTTACAAGGAATCACATCCATATTTTAAACTAGAAATCTGCAGCCACACATAGCATGTAATGGTCATTCCAAACTCATTTCCCTGTTCAAGTGAAGGTCAACACATCAAACAGTCAGAAGAACGTTTAGAAAAGAAAAAAAGTCATACTCGTTTCCCTATTTTTCACTGTTGCTATTCATTCCCTTTATAAAAAGTGAACATCCTTTAAAAAATCACAACTGTAGTTATCATTTCTCTCTAGAGTTAATAAAACTCAAAGACATTGACTTGCCTAATGATTCCAAATCCCAGACCTAGTTACTTGCAATTTCTACTTCTTTATCTTTTTCGATATTAGTCCAGTAAAATTCTATCATTTCATAAAATAATAGAACCAGTCTGGATAAAGTCACTTCATTCTGTATCTCATCCAGGTCACCTGATGTGCATAACTTACCATGGTTGCTTATTTGTAATAAATTAGCCAAGTGTTATCATTTCTTTCCCTAAATCTAACCTCATTAAATGAGCATAATCTATGCATGTGCAATTACTTAAAAAAAACACAGGTGCTGATATTAATATAAAAGAAGAGGAAAATCGTCTGCAAATACATTCAATTAAAAATTCCATCAAGTCAATTATTTTTAAAAAAATGATTGAATTGGATCTATCAAATTAATAAAATGCAGAAAATAACAAATACAGAATTCATCAAAATCTAGGGGTTTCTGCAAAATTGAAATCAACATGCAATCGCGCAGAAACATGTACATTACAGAGGTCTATGAAAGAAAAAAAATGAACTTTATTTCACTGTTTGCAATTATAAATCTGTAACACATAGCTTCTGCTACAGTACCAAGACAATGCAGCGCAACAAGACAACACATTAATCAAAACAAACATTATAAATTAATTGATAACAAAAATTAAAGAAGGCTCAGATCCTTGAAATCAAAAACCCACCTCAAAGACTCGATCTTTTTGCAGAGATTATCAGCTAAAACCCTAACCCACCAAACCCAGATACAAAATGTGCCATTGAACCCTGCCTTAACATCATTTCACCATTAATCGTTACGGTAATTGTAAGAACCCCATAATGGATTCACACTATCCAAAACCCACAACCAGATTTTGCACACGATCAACATCACGTGAAACATGCATGACCTAGAAGGCGCGGTCTATCTGATCCAAAATCAAATAAGAACCCCTTAATTAATTAAACCTAAAATCCATAAGCAAAAGTCCTTAAATCAAAAAGGGTTTGTTTTTAATTGCATGTCTATTATTTTTCTCGAGGGTACTGAGGGTTTTTTCTTTCTTTTTTGCCAGGACCAGCACCAGCAGCTATATACCAGGCATACATACCAACAGCTATAGCTAGGTCTTACAATTGCTTGCAAGAAAATAAAATGTGACACACATACCTACATAACAACAACAATAATAATAAGTCAAAAGACAAAATAAATAAGAGATGGGTATGGCACTGTAATGTAGCTTTAAAGAATAAGAGAGTGTGTTTGCAAGGAGAGATGACCTTTTTTTTTCCCAGGAGTGGTGTTGTTGCGTTGATAGGCTATGGCATCAAGGGCAGCAAGGTTAGCGGGGATTTGTGTGTGTTTTTTTATTATTTCTTGGTTGCAATTTCCTATGTCTCTACCAAATTCGGCTAGGGTGGTGAGATGTGTTTCTGCGGGCAATTGGGCTGCTACAGGTCCCGTGACCAAAAACAAAAACAGGGAGGAAAGGAGAAACATATGTATATATCTAGAGAGAGAGCAACAAGAGGATGTGTTTTCGAAGAGTTTTAAATGGATTGGGCAAGGGAAAGTGCTATTCTTTAGGGCTTTTTATGGGGTATTTCGGCTTATGTTTGTGGTGTCCATGGGAGAGTGAAGGGGTAGAAATTCGTGGGCTTTATGCTGGAGACCATAATAGAATTATCAACAACGACGTCTTCGCATATCTTTGGTTTTTTCTTTTTCTTTTTCTTTTTCTTTTTTCTTTCACCATATGATTGAGTAAATTATAGTTTGGTCCCTAATAATGATTTTTTAAGTTAATTTTTTTTTAAATCACCATTATCCAATGTCAATTGTTAATTCTTTTTTAAATTCTCATTTTGATCTCTTCAAATACAATTTTTTAATTTGTTTATAGCAGGTGAAATTGAAAATTTTTTATTAGAGATAAAAGACATTTTGAGGGGAAAAAATAATTAATTTTAATTAAAAACTAATAAAAGGACTGAATTGCAAACAAATATATCATCCTACAAATTACAAGGCCAACAAAACTACATTATACTTAGAGAAATGAAACAATATTACTAGTCATATTTAATTCAAGATCGTTATTAATTGATATGGAAATGAACCTATATTAAATGCTATTTTTTTTAGAGGATATTAAATGATTCTATATATGGTTATATAAACTTGATGCTGAGGGTAAGATAATATTTTACAATATAGTATTTGGGTCTCCATAATTCATTTGTTTTTTTTTTTAACAAATCTTAAGCTTTTTAATTATAAACTCGCAATAATGATAATAAGGCCTTTTTTTTCTCTTAACTTGTGTTATTAGTTATTAATAATGTGATTTTTTTCCTAAAATCATGGCATAAATTATTGTCTTCCTAATAAATTAAACAATATTCATATTAATAAAACTTACTCATACTCTTAAAATAATAAATTTGATTTCTGTAGAAATAAAGCTCTAAAAATTGTTATTCTTCTATTTACCTCATAAATGGATAGTGTGTTTAATGAAAATTGTTAAGATATTCAATTAATCAAGGCAACAATATAATGTAAGTTTTGAAGTGAATTACTATGTTAAATTATTTGATTATATAATCATCAAAGAGATAATTAATTTATTTAAAAGAGTTTTTTCAACATTTACAAAGATTTTTTTGTAAGCATTATGACTATGTCAATTACCTAGCATCACACCACGGCTGAGAAAACTATGGTCTCCACCGCATCATCTTTTCACCGTCACCGCTAGAATGTTATCATTTTGGTGTTAAGTGATAGGCTGTAGATGATCCATTTAGGAGCACTAATGCACACTTGCGATATCTTTTTTTATTAGAATTTTTAAAAATATATATTTATCTTGAAAAGAAAAAAAATTAATAATTTTTATAATTTTGATATGTTGATATTGAAGATAAAAAACAAAAATATTTTTAAATAAAAAAACGTTTTCTAATCTTTTCATTTGATATATTAGTGGTTGTTGTTATTAATAATGGTAATGGGGCAATGGAAATGAACTCATTAAATTTTAATTATACAGGTAATCATCATAGCTGCATGCTCCTCCTTTACTTTCATCGGGTTCATCGCATGAGATCCATTTTTGATGACTTCCTTTTCTTTCTTTGTTTTTCTTTTTCTCACCGTCTTTTCCATCTCTCTTAAGAACAATAATGCTTACGTTTTTTATTTTTTTTAACATGAGAGATATAACTTAATTGATTAGGTTCTAAGTTTATTCTTTAAAGATTATCAGTTTGAGTCTTACAAATCTCAGGGCCATTGAAAGCTTATATGGTCTTTAATTTCAAGGCTCGTGGGATTAGTCGAGGCACCCACAAGCTGGCTAGGATACCCACGTAAATAAAAAAAACACTTATGTTTTTTTTATTTTTGTTAAAGAACCATTTCAACCCAATAGCTTAAGCTGTTAGAAGAGGCTCCAAGATATGATTTATATTATTCTCTAACATATCCCCTCAAGTGAAAACCCTTTAGACTTGAAACTTGCACAGAGCCACAGTATCTTATGCTTAATTTTTATCAAATAAATAGGGATAGTGATATTCGAATCCGTAACCGTTTGGTCATCAAGGTTCTGATACCATATCAAAAAACCATCTCAACCCAATAGTTTAAGCTGTTAGATGAGAGCCCAAGATATGATTTATATTATTCTCTAACAATTTTTTTACTCCTTCTAAATCTTGTTTTCATCTATTATTTTGTTTTAAAGGATTAATTTCCTTTGATTTATCACATCATCTTATACATAACAATTAAAATAATTCATATTGTAAGTGATCCATGAATACTTAACAGCGATACAAGACATTCTCTCTTAGAATTTCAAAATTCACTTGATTGTCGAGTTTTTAACAATTTGACAACCTATTTAAAAAAATTAAAATACTTGATCATTAAAAAAATAGAACTAAAAAGTTGAGGCGCTGATTTTTTTTTCTTTGAATTATTTTATATTCTTGCTTTGTAATTTTGAAAGGTTCTAAAGACATGATTGGATGTTTCCTACTTTTAAAAACATTGATTTTCAAAGTAACCAATAAAATGATATATTTTTACATTATTAATGTTCTCAGTGACGAATTAGGACTTTTTAAATGATAGAATAAATTAATAACAATATATATATATATATATATATATATATATATATATTTGTATGTATGTAATGTATATATGTATGTATGGTATTGTGTTCAATTTTTTAGACATAATATATATACTACTACTTAATACTTTTTGAGATCTCTTTTAAAAAGGACATTGTAACCATTTAAATATTATCAAGAAAAGTATAAGTAAAACACTATAACATATGAGAATATCCACTGTTAATTTAAACAGTTATTGTGTTCAATTTTTTGAATATAATATACTGCTACTCAATACTTTCCAAGATCTTATTCAGAAAAAATAGTGTAATCATTTAAATATTTTATATATAAAAAAAATCTTATAGGCATCAGTGAAACATTATAGCCTATGAGGAGATCTACTGTTCATTCAAACAATGGTTTCTTGTTTTATTTTTTGGTCTCTAAGATTTTTTACACTTTGGTTTTTTAATTTGTTTTTTGTTGACATTACTGTGATTTGCAATTGGTCTTAATGATTTGTTTTTTATGTGTGAAGTATTTAGAAAATGTTTCATTGCTAGATTAATTCTTGATTTTGTGAAACAAAATCCAACTTAATTGATTTAAAATAATTAATTAGAGATTCTAAGATAAGGTGTAAAGGTTAAAGAAATATTCAGTTCTTTTTTTTTTCCTGCTAACATCAAGGAGTGATTTGCACAGTCAAAGGGGAATTTCATGTTTTTTTTTTTAATTTCAGCTCCTCAAGCTTTTGCTTTTCAAATTGATCATTTTGTGTTAGCTTTATTTGATTTGACTTGGTAATTTGTTTTGATTGTCTTGATAAGGAGATCTTACAATATTAAAAAAAATATATCTTTAGTGATCAGATAAAAACTTGATTTTGTAATATAAAAAAAATTTAGCTAATTTAAATAATTAAGTATTAAAGAACCAAAATTGAAATTAAACAAAATATAAGGATTGAGGTAAACGAGCAGTTAACATATGTTGGTGTCTGTGTTGCAAATGCTAGTAGGTAGGAGACGTATGTTGTTTTTAAAGAACGTGTAAGAAGTCTCTAGGTTGTCAAACAACAGCTTTCACGACCACGTTGAAAGTGCATACCGCGTTCTTGCTAGTGGCCTAACACATGTCGAGGGAACAATGGTTGAGATTTGATGAGCTTTTTTTTTTTTTTTCCTTTCTCATCTCCTTGCAAATCATGTTGGTCTATCTAAATTAAAAGGTGTCATGTCATTTTTTTAAATCAAATTCAATCTTTATTCTTTTAATGATCATTTTTTTTGTTTTGAATACTTCAAATTACACTATCACTGTCACCAATAGTATATTTCATAACAATTTCTGATAAAGTATGGATTGAGAAAAATAAATTACTATTATAAAAAATATAATCATATGAAACTGAAAATAAAATAAAATAAAATTACTAGTTAAATATTTATGGATGTATTCAATTTTTATTTTAAAATAGTTTGTTATCTCTAATAAAAATTTATATTTTACATGATATTTCAATTGCATTTGATTTTCTTTTAACAATTAAATTATTTTTATTTGATTTTTTTTAATCCAGATTTTTTTTGGTCATGTGGCACATGATAATAACCATGTCATCAATTTTCTAACATATGTTCTGAAAAGTAACATATTTGAAAAACAAGATGTAGAATTGAAGTTGAGGTATTCAATAAAAAAAAAATATAATAAAAGATTAGACATTAAATATATGCTTTATCTTTTCTCAATTTAAAATTGAAAAAACTACTACCAACTTTTCATCTTTTCTCAATTTAGTACATGGAATTGAATTATTTTTGTTTAAGTACACAGCCTTTATGAAAAAATCCAGTCAAGTCCTTTGTTCCAACTTTTGTCGATTTCTTTGTTTTTTACTAATGACATGTCATTTGAAAGAAAAATTGCATTATTGGTGCATCAACTTTCACTTTTTCTCAATTAAGAAAATGAGTTTTAATTTCTTATCTTTTTGGTACACTATTTCTCAATTGTTCCAAACAAGTACTTAATTTCATTAAAAAACTGTTATATTTTTTATTTATTTTGCGCAATCACATGATATCCATTTTTTTCTCAAAATAATAAACATTTTAAAAAGTTTTATATAATCTGATATGAATGAAATATAAATGCTAAAATATTTTCAATATGTTATAGTTTTTATTGCCCATTGAATATGTATCTCAAAAGCACAACAATATAATTTAATAATAAAAAATTTAAACACAATAAAATAACTAATTATCAAACACTATTTTTGCTCTAAAGCACAACACAATAATACTTGAACACATCAATACCATCCATGCCCAAAAGCATTTAAATTAAGCACTTGAACATTAAACCCTAAAGTATCATGCAATCATAAACAAAGAATCATCAAATAAAAGGAAAATGATCTTTCCAATTCTTTTTTTTTTAATTTTTTTTATTTATAAAATATAAGAACCTTTTGTCAAAAAAAAGAGTAAAAAACTGATGAATTTTGAAAAGGTACTTGATTGGAAAAATTGAAAATGTTCGATGTACTAACACAAATAAAAAAGTTCATGTATTCGATGGAGAGAATGGAAGTTGTGTACCAACGATATTAGTTAGACTCACAGGACAATCACTTGGAAACATAGCAATTAATAAAAAATAGATTAAAGTATTTGATTGAACATTTTGAAAATACTAATATATTCAAATAAAAAAAATTAAAATCCTACGTACTAAATTGAAACAAAAGTGAAAATTAATGCATCAACAATATGACTATCTAGGAAAACAAATTTACAAATATGTAACTTGAAGGTCATGTTCTAAAATAAGAAAATTAATTAAAGTTTGGATACTATATTTAGGGCTTTTCATTATTTTTTTTTGGTAGGGTGAGCAAAAAAACTGAAAAATTGATTAAACCGAGAAAATAAAAAAAAAATAACTGAAAAAACCAAATCGTGAAAAAAATCCGATTAAATTGATTAAAATTTTTTAAAAAACAGACCGGTTCGGTTTTATAAGCCTGAAATCAAAAAAATCAAACCGAACCCAAACCTAAAAAAACCCGAGCCAAACTGGAAAAAAATCGAGCCAAAATCAAGAAAATTGAGCCAAAACCAAACTAAACCGAGCCAAAATGAAAAAACCAAGCCAAACTAGTTTGAACAAGTTTTTATCCTAAAAAACCAAACCAAACCGATCAGTTTAAACTGGTTTCATTTTTTTTTTAATTTTGGTTTATTTATTTTTTTTATAAAAACCAAACTAAACCAAAAACAATCAACCTTATTTTTTGGTACACAAAACTTTCTCACATTGTAAACTCTCTTGGAAAAAGTACATATAAGTTAATTTTTGGATGGCAATTATCAATAAGTTCTTTGCTAATTTTGTTAAAGATCAATAAGTTCACTTTTATAGCTCATCTCCTAAAAAAAGCTCATATTTAATTGTGCAATCTATGTTACTTTTTCATGTTTAAAAAAATTATCAATTAATTAATTTTTTTATTTTCTTTTACTTCTCTTAAAAAATCTTCCATTATAATTTTTCGAATGTCCGATTTATATCACTTGTAAAATAGTTTATAAATATAATCAATTTTTTCTTATATTATTATTATTGTAAATCTTAATTATATTCAAGTCAAATTACGATGGACAAAGTAGAAAAATATAATTCTTCGTATTTGTAAATCTAGTTTCTTAAAATGAAAATCTTAATGATCATTATTAGCACAACGAGGTGATTTGAAACTTTTCTAAGAGTTTTAGCAATTAACAAGAACAAAATTGTAAGATAATAAATCTTTAATTTCTTTAAATATTCTCTAAAAAATGTGTTGGGTGAAAAATCCAAGAAAAAAGTATAAATTAAATGAAAAGGCTACATAATCAAGCTTGTTGTAAAGTTTTTTTTTTTGAAAAAAAAGATGATAATAAATCTTCAAATGCATTATAAAGATCTTGTAAGAAAATATAAAAAGACAAAGTTATTTGGAAGAAAAACTTAATAATCTAACAAAATATCATAAAACTTATAAATCTATTATGAGAAGAAAGGATTTGAATTTGAAGGTCTCATCTATTGATTCAGAAAACCAGTACATATATACATGGAGAAACATTATTTCCGTGCAACTTCCAAACACAACTACCTAAATGTATGCCTTAATTGACAACTGATTATATGTTTACAGCTAAGCATGATATTAGGAGATATGACAGAATAAAGCAACATAATATTTGCCAACATGATTTCATAGATATTTACCAACATGATTTCAGCCAACATGATTTCAGAGATATATGCACACAATAGGAAAGCTCTGGTCTTGTAACAGATAAATAAATTAAATGTCCCACTAAGCGACGATAATGGTCTGGGTCTGAAAGAGGTGGTTCATCAGCCAATGGAAGATGATGATTTTGATCTAAAGGAAAAGCAACAGGTTTAACGCCTAGCATGCCAACTTCAGAAATGATGTCAAGAGCATATTTTCTTTGACAAAGGAAAAGACCAGTAGAGTTGCGGGCAACTTCAATGCCCAAAAAATATTTCAAAGAATCAAGATCCTTCATATGGAAGCAGGTGCTTAAGTAATGTTTGAAGGTGTGAATGACAGCACTATTATTTCCTGAAATAATCAGATCATCAACATAAACCAATACATGGAGTTGTAGTGTACCTTTGTGCAGAGTAAACAAAGAATAATAGGAATGAGATTGCTGGAACCCATATTGTTTCAAAGCACCAGCCAATTTAGCAAACTAACATCTAGGAGCTTGTCTCAAACCATATAGAAACTTTCAAAGACGACATACTTGGTTTAAAGTAGGAGATCGGAAGCCGGAGGGCATCTTCATGTACACCTCTTCTTCAAGATCACCATGCAAGAAAGCATTGTGAACATCCATTTGGTGAAGTTCCTAGCTTTTGGCAGCAGCAACAGCAAGAAAGGTACGGACAATGACCATTTTGGCGACAGGAGCAAACGTTTCATTATAGTCAAGCCCTTCAACTTGATTATTGCCCAAGATCACTAGTCTTGCTTTGAATCTCTCAATGGAGCCATCAGAATCATACTTAATTCGATAAACCCATTTGCATCTGATAGCTTTCTTACCAGGAGGAAGAGGTTCCATAGTCCAAGTGCCATTATGTTCTAAAGCATGTATTTCATGTTTCATGGCTTGTCTCCACCGTTCATCTTTCACGGCCTTAGCAAATGTTTGAGGTTCAGTTCCTGCAGTGATAGCTGCCAAGAAATGTCTATATGGGGCAGAAAAGTTATCACAGTTTACATAATGAGCTATAGGGTATGGTGTACCTGAGGATTGTGATGAGCAAGATAAACTCTTCGAGGGGCTTAACGTACATATGGTGTGTGTCACAAAATCTTGCAGGCGAGTGGAAGGTATCTTGGTGCGTTGGCCTCGACCCAAATATTCCTCATTTACAACAACATTGGAACCCCCCTTATCATGTGTAGTCTCATGGCTGCTGTCATGAACTACTGTTGTGTCAGAAGGAAAGACAGTTGAGGACTCAAGTATTGATGCATTGCCTTCCAGATTATCGTCTATCCCAGTTTCCCTACCAATCTCTTGCCCAATGTGAGGAACAAGATTTTCATGCATGTGACTATGCGGAGCAGTGCTTGGTCCCTCATTGTCATCCAAACTAACCCAATCTATTATAGGACCCGAGGTAGAATCAACATGCGCAGAAAATGGGCTTTGCTGGCCATCAGTGAGATAAAGAAATTTTTCCTCACAAAACACAACATCTTTTGAAATTAAAAATACTCCTAATTCAAGGTCATAAACTCACCACCCCTTCTTGCCATAAGGATAACCCATGAAAACACATTTGCGGCTGCGGCTAGCAAATTTATCTCCTTTATGTCCTTGGTTATAAACATAACATAAACATCCGAACACACGTATATGTCCGAGTTGAGGCGTCTTACCATATAAGACTTCATATGGTGTTTTCCCATGCAGAATGAGTGATGGAGTCCGATTTATCACATATCCAGCAGTCAAAATGCATTCCCCTCAAAATTCGATAGGGAGATTTGCTTGGAACCGCAGAGCACGAGCCACATTGAGTGTATGCCTATGCTTGCGTTCCACACGTCCATTTTGTTGTGGAGTTCTTGCATAAGAAGTTTCATGCAAATACCATGCTTATGGAAATAATTGCCAAGACAGATGAATTCAGTACCATTGTCACTTCGCACCGTTTTCACTTGTTTGTTAAATTGACGTTCCACCAAAGCGATAAAATTGCACAAATTCACTGAGACTTCTTTCTTGTCAAGCAACAAGTATATCCACGTTGCTCACGAATAATCATCAACAATGGTTAAAAAATATATTGCACCACAAAGTGCAGTGGTTCGATAGGGTCCCCATAAGTCACAGTGAATTAACTGAAAACTTTCCAAAGTTTTATTATCACTAGCATGAAATTTATCCCTTGTTTGTTTTGCTCTAAGACAAACATCGCAAACTTGATTATGTAAGCTACTAATTTTACCAGTACCAACATTTGGAACCAACTCTAGAACCTTAGATGATGGATGTCCCAGCCGCTTGTGCCACAAATTGAAGGATTTCTCATTGCCAGTTTGTATTGTTGCCATAGTTGCCCTTCCTCGCAAGTAGTAAAGCCCCTCTCGTATCTCACCCGCACCAATCACCATCCTCGAAGTGCAGTCTTATATAGTACAAATTTTATTAGTGAACTGAGCAACACAATCAGATTCATCAATCAACTGAGATACCGAAATGAGATTGCATTGCAAACTTGGCACATATAAAACATTTGCTAATTTCAACTTGTCACTCAACACCACTGTTCCTTCTTTTGTAGCAGCTGTTTGTTGCCCGTTTGAAAGCCCAATAGGACATTCTACCATGTCTCGGACATGGGATAAACAATCTAGCCTTCTTGTCATATGATGAGAAGCACCCGTGTCGATAATCCATTGCATGGAGGAACACTTACCAGTGAGTTTCTCAGTTGCCCCTGTCTTGGTATTGTTTAGAATGTTCAGTAATGTCTGCCATTGTTCATCACTAAGGCCACTGGTATCGTTTCTATCAGTATATGAGACTTGAGTTGCATTGGCTTTGACCAATCCTCCACGTCCTCTACTAACAGGAGTCACCAATCCTCCACGTCCTCTGCCAACAGGAGTCATGCCTCACTGTCCTCCCTTTTCTCTTCCAGTCCCACGAGCACGATCTCCCTACCAATCCGGATATCTAATTAGCTGAAAACAGCTATCAGATTCATGTCCCGTGCGATTACAATGGTTGCATACCATATTTTTGTCTTTTCCTTCATTTTTCTTGCGTGATTTGAACTCTGCTTGCACTGCAAAGCTCATCACCTTGCCGCGCTCTTCCTTTCCACGAGATATGATTCTGACATGTTCTTCTTGAACTAGTGTTGAGTAGAGTCTGTTCAGATTTGGCAATGGGTCCTGAGCCAACAGATTTGATCTTACAGTTCCATAGACTATTTCATCAACTCCCATGAGGAACTGATGAGCTTTCTCTTCCTCACGTTTCTTTTCTAAGGCCGCTCCAAGGTTGCAGGTACACAAGCCGCACTTGCACATCGATATTTGTTTAAAGTATGCCAATTCTTCCCATAATTTCTTAAGCTTTCCAAAGTAGGCAACAATTGTCAATCCTCTCTGTTTGCATTCAGCAAGCTCAACCCTTAGTTGTTGTATGCGTGGTCCATTCACCATGGAAAATCGTTCTTTTATGTCTTCCCAAAGATCTTGTGCCACCTCCATATGTGACATAGTTGATCTCAATGATGGTTCAATAGTGTTCATTATCCAGGACACCAGTAAAGAGTTGTTAGTCCACCAGTCTTCAAGGTC
Source organism: Populus nigra (assembly GCF_951802175.1). Lineage (NCBI taxonomy): Eukaryota > Viridiplantae > Streptophyta > Magnoliopsida > Malpighiales > Salicaceae > Populus > Populus nigra. Next base: position 12,528,899 of record NC_084865.1, on the reverse strand, counting down.
CGGCGATTCCTCATCTAGACGCTCAATAGATCCGTCCACAAAGCCAAAAAATTTTCTTGCTCTCAATGCAATCTTGAGAGCACGAGCCCATTCATCGTAATTTTCTCCCTTCAGTTGAACTTGTGTCAACAGACTTCCAGGGTTGTCATTGGAGGTTATGTCATAAGGAGAGATAGTTTTCCTCAAGGTAGCCATTTCTCTGCAATGGCCAGGATATTTTATTAAACTAGATACAGCTTTGATACCATGAGAAGAAAGGATTTGAATTTGAAGGTCTCATCTATTGATTCAGAAAACCAGTACATGTATACATGGAGAAGCACTATTTCCGTGCAACTTCCAAACACAGCTACCTAAATGTATACCTTAATTGATAACAGATTACATGTTTACAACTAAGCATGATATTAGAAGATATGACAGAATAAGGCAACAGAATATTCGCCAACATGATTTCAGAGATATTCGCCAACATGATTTCAGCCAACATGATTGATTTGAGAGATATTCGCCTAATATATTATCTTTTAAAAAATGAAATTATCCACTCTTTCCATGTTTCTTCGAGTGTTAGTTTCTCTAAACTCCATTTCAAATGGCTGGATTTATTGGGTGTCGATCGGGGGATTTGGGCTGCCACCTATTCTTCTTTGGAATGATGCTAAAGTCATTGAAGGTTGTTCCATGCCCTAAAGATTTATGGGCTTGGGCATAGTTTCTCTCCATTCCTACACGAGGGACATGCACTTAGGGCAACGTGAGCTAAACCCAATCCTGCCTTCTAAATGCTAATGCTTGCTTGAATAATAATTCCCCTTCCTTAAGTGGCATAAACGAGGTATCTGCAATGGTGGGTTCGAGTTTTCTTTCCATGTTATTTCACATCTAATTCCACTCCTTGTTTTTATCGCAACTTTTCCCCATATCAGCAATGGGCTTTTGCCCTTTTTTACGACCCTTTATTCCATGTACTTTCTTCGACGAAGTGAAGTTCGAAGAGAGATGATCTACCTAAAAAGGGTTGAAAGTTGCATCAGATTTTATTCCGCTTGTTTTTATTAAATATTGTGAAGGCAAGTTCTTGCTTTAATCACTCTCTTTCGAGTTTATTTAGAGCATAATCATCCATCGTAGTTTGCAGCAACTGGACATTCAAACTTTTGCCCATATATATAGCCTAAAACAATCATCTAACTGGCTCTTGCAGCATAAAATCTGAAAGCTACTTGCTACTGTTGTGCAGGCCTCACGTTAATTGCCATCTTAGCATGCCTCTTGGCCCCCTCCCTCGCATTCGAGTTTTGCATGTGGACACAATCACAGGTCCATTCTCATCGACCGGAAATCATTTAATTTTAACAGTCAACCATTAAACCGAGTTAACAGGGATTTTATCGAACATTTTCGGGTCGCTTTTTCAAGAATCTTGTGCATTTAATGGACAGATGATATCCCTTTAACCGATCTCAAGAATTCAATGCTTCAAAGTTTTCGACGAGTGATTTCGGGAAGAATGTTTAGTTAAGATAACATTATCTTTATACTTTATAGTTGAGGCAGATGCAAGATTTGGTGGGTAGTTTTAACCACATAAACAGTTCTCCCCTGATACCAAATGAAAACGCAAGATTTGGTGTGATTATCTGAAGGAACGGGGACCCAGAAAAAAAGAAGCTTAAAAGAGAGCAAATTTGGCTTTTTTCCCTTGAATGGTGGTGGGTACTTGAGTTAAGAGACAATGAATAAGCTAAACTAGTGTACCAGGTTGTTGAACTCAGATGCGACTTTTATCTCTTCAACATCCAGACAGCATACATACTTACTACAAAACTGGGCCCCGAGGCCGCGCTTCGCTGTTGATCGATCACAATCTAGCGACTGCTTTTTTTTAAAAAAAAAAATACGAGTAGTGTTATTATTTTTCTTTTTTGGTATGGATAAAATATTTCAAATGAAAATTAAAAATATGACTAGTATATCAGATAAAATTAATTATAAAAAAAATCTAAGAAGCAAAATGTAAAAATAACGAAAGATTATATTGATTGCATTAAAATTACTTGAGTTAATTTAATTAGTTGGACATTCTTTTTTCTTTCTTTATTCTCCTCCCAAATGTGCTGTGATTGGATCTTAATTGGTCTTAAATTCGATTAAAGAATGGAGAGAAGATTTAAAAAAATTAATTTTAAAAGATAAAATTAAAAAAATATTAACTTAAAAAAAAAGGTAGGGAAAGAAGCAAACTCAAATAAATTTTCTAGATCGAGGTTAAATTTTCAACCTCAAAATCAATGAAATCTTAGACCCAAATTTATTCAAGTAGTTCAGTTTCTAACCAATTTAATATTGGAGAATGAAGTTGTAATATAAATTTAAATTAAAAAAAATTTCAATGCAAAAAAAATGAGGATCAAATAATCACATAGGAAAAAAAACATTGAAAGATAATGAAATTGTAAAAAAACTTCAATTCTAAAAATCATCAAAAACAAAAAAAAAATAGCAAATAAAAGAATAAGGACTAAATTTGACAGATAAAAAATTAAAGGAGGATGAAATTGAAAAATAAATAAATGTTGAAAGATGAAACTAAAAAAATATTAGCTTAAAAAAAAATCCAATCAAACCAGTGTGAATCTTCTAAACTTGAGTTAATTCTCTAAACTCACAATTTGTGAAAATTTAGATTCAAGTTCAATCAAGAAGCTCGATTCCTAATCAATTTAATGTTGAAAGATAAAATTGTAAAACAAAATTCAGTTAAAAAAACTTGCTAAGCCAAACAAATGATAATATAGTGACATAAGAAAAAAAAATTGAAGGAAGATGAAATCATAAAAAAACTTCAATTCTAAAAATTGTCTAAACCAAAACAAATAACAATCAAAAGAATATGAATCATATCTGATAGATAAAAATTTTAAATGAGGATAAAATTGAAAAAGAAATCCATTTTCATAAACCATTTCAAATAAAAAAATAGTAATCAAAAGAACATAAATCAAATATGAATGAAAAACAAATTAAAGAGTTGATTTTAAATTTTAAAATGCTATAGTTGGAGAGATTAAAAAAATATATAAAAAAATAAAATTCATAGAAACAAAATAAGAGATCAAAACACCAATACACGTATCATTATAGAAGAAAGAAATCACCGAAATGAAACCAACCACAACAAGAAAACTTGCCTTTGGCTGTTGTAAGTCTTCACATGAACATGATATGCTCATGCACGTTAGCTATTTTTTTTAATAAATATTTTATATTTATTAAAAAAATTAAATTGCCCCTAAACAACATAAATATATATAAAAAAAAGAGTGAAAAAATAAAATAACCCCTAACGACAGTTCATCTTCTTCTTTTTTTTCCTTTTAAGGGTATTATCATGGACGGAATTACTCCAATGGCAAGTTAATTGTTTTTTTTAGAACGGCAAAGCGTTAATTATACTATATCAAAAAATTGAAAAAAAACTACAGTATACCAGAGTGCACTGTGACTATGCGCACGGCGTTTTTCACTATGGACTTCACCCATCCGTTTTATTATATTCTGTTATTGTTATACAGTGTACTCGAGTAATTCAGTGCTTAGCCAAAGGGCTCATGATCAGCCTATGTGGATTAGGAACTGATCTACCATGTTGGAGTTGGATTGAATGGAAATTAAGTCACTAATCTTAACAATTGACAACAGAAACACCAGAGCTGGATGAGACAATATCATGGTCATGGAGCTGGTTTACTAACTATCTAATTCAAACTGGTTTTCTGGCAGCGCAGGTGCTACTACGTACGAGAAGGGGAAAAAAACTAAGTGGATCATGCTTACAAGCCATAGGCTAGATATATAGATTTACCTAAAAGTTTCTGGTAAGGCAATTAGGACAAAGAAAAGGGCTGCAACTTGCAAGGGATTTGGTGTAAAATAGAGACCTCCTTGAAGTGGTACTGGTACTGTGGGGACAAAAATGGAGGAAGAAGAGAGATAGATGCCTTTTGCGTTTTATGATTGGCATCGACTCGTTGTCCAAATGTCTTTGGAAAGTTCGCTTTTGCTGTCCCAATTGTGGGATTCTACACCTTCTCTATAGCCCGAAACGAATGCATCCCTCTTCCATTTCCCCACAGCTATGGTCACTCCAGTCCAATTCGAGGCGCTGCCTTGTTAGTCCCTTTTCACTCGTGATATATAGATGTATGTGTTTATCGGTGTCTCAGATCAAGAAGAATTGGTTCTGGTACACATTTTTGGTTTGGAACCATGTTTGGCATTTCTGCACCTCACCTTTGCATCAGTACTGCCAACGTATGCATGTCTCTATTGATTGTAATACTTGTGGTCCTTCACCTCTGTGGCAAACCAAGATGTTAAAGGCTGGCGTTCCTGGTTAGTTCGTGCTGCAATGTTGAATTGAAATGACTGTGTTCCTATTTGAACTTCAAATTTCAAATTAAACATAGAATACAATTTGTGTTCTTAAGGCACACAGTGCTGTTCTTAGGCATGAACGAGACATGCCGTAACTATCAAATTCATCAGGTTGTTGAGTAGCACCTCACACTCTGAAAACTCCATGGTTGGACTCCTAGTTTTGAAAGAACATGATTGTTAATGAAGATTTATGCACTTAGGGTTATTGCTAAGCAAATCTTTGTGCTTTAAAGAAACTAAAAATACACAGTAGAATGGCACAAGAAGTCAAGAACATGGACTCATGCTACACTTCAAATCCATTGTTTTGGAACTTTGCAAGCTTCTTTGAACTTCATACAGTTTATTATACCAACTTCTAAATTGTCTTCTATGATAATTTCAATTGAACATTGTGCACGATTACTGAGAATTGCAGGAAATTGGAACCTGCTTCAATTTTGTTGCCTACTGAGCATCTTTTTTTTTTCAAAACATAACTGAATTTGCTGCCTTGAATTGAAAATCAATTTCATTTTTTCACTAGAGATCACAAACATGTCAGAACCCTACGGGATCTTAGCATTGTTTAACCATCCATTTGGTGTTTTTTTTACCAGGCTTCAATCAAGAGTGAGTGGACAATTAAAAAAAAAACGATATTTTCTTGATCTAAAAATCATGTAGACACATGGGTATCTAGCCTAATCTTGTGCTTATAAACAGTCAAATTTTCAAGAAAAATCTGAGCACCATGGAACTCTGTGTTAGATTATTAATTACAATGGGGGATGTTGTTTTTTGCGATTCACAATTAAAGAACATAATTAATGCAACTAATAATTTCATAAATCTATGAAGTATGTCTGTCAGATTCCTTAAAAAACTCATACTCTGCTCAAAATTTGAACAAATATACATTTTTTTTTCTTGATGTACTTGAATTTCTGTTATTGAGAAAGAATCCAATCTGACTTGTTTAAGATAATCATAATAAGATAAAATAGAAGTTTCATTTGTTTATTTATTGGAACTGGAAAATTTCTAACTTCTTCCAACACAGAGAACTTAAACTAACAGATGTGTCCAAACTAATCCTGACTTGAGCTTGATCCCCAAGAGAAGAATCACCTACAAGCAAGTATGATATAAAAACCATGGATTCTTCTGCTGTATTGGTTGAATCCAAGGTTATATTTGTCCAATCTTGTCGCCTACAATTCTGAAGATTAAATCCAACAACTCACGCACTACATTACTTGCTTGGTGGAAAGCAGTACCTTTTCTTGCAAGACTGGAGGAAGGAGCAGGGTGACAGGTTTGTCTTTTACTCAAAATTAGAGTATTTTCAAGCTAGGGTTATATATATATATATATATATATATAAATATATATATATATATAATGAGACTAGGAAAAATTATTTTTTCATTGAGAATTTAGGTTGGTGATTATGGTAAGTAGTTTCTGAGTCATGTCCTATGTGACAATGGCTCAGATTTTTAGTGTTCTAGGCAATGCTATAGACTCTATGGGATTTTCTACAATCTCAAGAGAAAAGTTTCCAATTAAAAAATGTTTGTAGAAAGTTTTCAAGGAACAACCTCTCCATCTCTGCCTCTCTCCACTCCCTCTTTCTTTTCCTAGTTGCAGTGAGAAGATAAACTTTTTTTTTGTCAGTAGGTGAGTATCACGACAAAAAAGAGAGGCCTGACCACCGTACTACACACACTCAGGTCACCTTTTCTTTTGTATCGATATTGGAAAAGGTCAAGCCCCATTACCATATTTTACTAGAGGATTCTGTGACAAAAACGAGTCTCTTGGATACTGAAGGACAATATGAGCTATGAGGTATCTGCCTTTAGCCTCATTTCTACAAAAAGAGATTTAAGACAAAGAGAAAACCCCACAAAACCTCAATTACTTTCAAGCATCCAATGTCTCCTTTATCCCTCACCTTTCATCCCTTTTGAGGCGAGCCTGCTTTTGTTGCTTGTAGGCTAAAACTCTTTTAGCAACTTACATTTGGACTTAACCCCTTTCTTGATTGGTGCTCAATATAGCTGTTATATTTGGATGGACTCACTTGAGCAACTTTCGTGTTGTTTTGGGATATTTCTTCTCCATGGATTTATGTTTCTTGAGCATAAAAATAACAAATTGGTAGATAGAAGAGCAAAATAACCTCTTGGTTTTTCATCTAATACCTGGAAGGCATCGGTTCCATGGGTTCCGTGAAGAACCTGGCATTACTATTAACACACAAGTGCAATAAAAAAAAGGGGGGGCCCTTGTCAAGAGAATGAGAAAACTAAGTGCAGAAATCAAATCAATGTTAACATTGTGTTGCAAGAAATTGAAGCTTTTTGACTTTAGAAACTCTATGTCAAGAAAAAGAACAAAACATCTTAGCTTGTAAAGTGAAAATTTGGTAAGCTGGTCCATCGATTCTGTGATTTGGCAAACCCCAATTATTACACAAGCAAACAAGATCGATTAGCTATTAGATAACCCTGTAACATCGTATTTCATTACATGAACATATTTGCCACCCATCTACCTATATGGTTCAAGGTTTCTTGACATTGCTAGATCGACAAAGCCCATGTCACTTCTCGGATGTTATTTTCCTTGTATTTAGACACCTCCTTGTTCTGGGGGAGACAGCACCATTGGAGCATTCTCCTGTCTATTCTTGTTCTTCAAAATCCAAATAAGCCTGGAAGACAGAAACAGCAAATGAATGCACAATTTGCAGTGTTCTGCGTTTAAGGGATGTAAAGTTGCCCCATGAAAACTGATCAAAGGATATATACTTCAATTAAAACAAGGAAAAAAAACGTACATATCCGTTCAAAAGAAAGCATGCTAGCTAGGTATTTACAAACCCAATACATACATTAGAGTATAGGATACTGTGTGTAGATAAACAGTATAGGACAAGATTGGAGGGACGGCCACCCACTCCCACTTGCTTACCACCAAGAGAAGAGAATGTGGGAACTGGACTTTGTTGACCTTTCTCACTTAACAGTCATAGCCACTATTATCTTCCCCTGCTCTCTCTCTTTGGATCTCCCTTTCTCTATGAAAGAATATTGTTCACTTTTCGACACCTTTGACATTTGAAGGTGCATGGGTCTACTCTTTACTATAGCATCGACACGAGCTGGTTTACATCTTTTGATGCAAAAAGACTCTTAATTTGTAAAAGTAAACTGATTTATAGACTAAAGTGATGTTGTAACACTTTATGCAACTGTGTTTTTATTAAATTTTATTTTTTATTTAAAATTTTATTTTTATGTTTTGTGATTGTTTTAATGTTATAAATAATTTTTTAAAAATAAAAATATTATTTTAATATATTAAAAAAAATATTTTGAAAAATAATTACGGAAAAGTCACATACCCCTTAAATTATTTTAGAATTGTTGGTTCTACTTCACTTCTACAAAAACATAAAATATAAATATATATTAAAGATGTAGATTGAAGTAATTAGTAATTTTCTAGCAAAAACAACTATTATTTAAATATTGTTTTTCAAGTTTATTAATTTTTTATTCTTCATGGCCCAAATAAAAATAAATTATGAATAAAAAATTTGTACTTAATCTTTATAAAAAAAAAAGGGAGAAAAAAGTTTTGAAAAAAAGAAGTAAAATAAGAATTTTAGAAAAACTAGAACTTTTTTTAAATAATTAAAATCTCGTAGAATTGTCTCTATGTATATGTATATATATAAACAATTTTAATGTCAGTTTTTATTTTTATTTTTTAAAAAAAAAACATCCTTATGAAAGAACACTACTCCAACTCTTCAAAAAGACACAACTCTATTACTTCAACAAGCACAACTTTTCTTTTACCCTCTCAAAGGTGAAGGTTCAGTGGTCAAAAGCACAAAGGTCTTATCTTTGTGAACTATTTCGGGCTCCCTATGTTCAGACACTGCGACAGCTGCTAATGATCACTTTGTGGGTACTTCCTGGAACCTCTGGTCAGCTACATTACATGAAGACAGGTTCTGTTTTTGAAGTCTAATTAGACCTCAGTGGTCTGTGAAGTGCGAACTCATTTGGACTGGTGGCTCTGGTTTCTCTGATTCATCATTTGTTTAAAGATCTTATCTTGGGTACTTGCTTGTTCGGTTCTTGAAGTTTAATGGTAACTGTCTTTACCTTTGTTTTCATGTTTCTTTTTTCTTTGTTTATGGGAAATGATGTTTCTTTTACTGAGTTACTGTTGTTTGGGGTGTGTTTTCTCTCAGTTTTGAAGGAGGTGAAGATAGTAAAATGTATGGACTGAGAGTGACTACTAGACACAAGCGTTCAAAGAGGTAGCTATTCATTCATTCTTTTTGTTAGTTTGCAATTATTGTGCTCATTACTAATTTCAATTTATCGTTATGCTACTTGATGAGTTTCTTTAACTGGAATGGCTTCTGCGGTGGGCTTCATGAGTAAAATGGAAATTTGGGGCATCATCACAGCTGCTCAATATTGTTCTTTACAAGTAAAAACAATGAGACTACAATTGTATGAAATCCCATAAAGTCTTTGGTTTTATTCTCTAGCTATTTTCCAAGCAGAAAAGACCACGAAGTTTTTGTGGTCCAGATGAAATTTTTGAGCTTCAAGAAAGAGGAATTGTGGGAGAGCTTTTTCTAAATCATCTAAAAGAAGAGTTTGAAGATGGGGTTTTAGGGATGGAATCCTGTGTGTTCCCAGCTTAGAATTTGAGAGTTTTCTTTCTGATTTTTTTATTCAATTTCTCCCAAGCTCTTTCCCTTATAAAGTTAGTAATTAATGAGTAATAGATGTGTTGAATGTAACTGAAAATTGTTTAAAGATGGGTCTTGGGAAAATTATTGCTAGGTAGACCTTTGGTAGGAGGTAACTGTTGGTATCTCTGACCATCTTCTCCTTTCCCCTTTAAAAGAAAACAAAATCCAGAAAATATGTTGCAGGAGCTGTGCACATTATATAAAGGCAGCCAAGAACTATATTGGAGGCTTTTTGATTCTTTTTTTCTTCTCCAATATATATCTACTTCCATCTTGATGTTTGCTATTTGTGCTGTGGCAGCTTGCCAGATAAGAAAAGAGTTGAGGAAGATGGCTTAGATAGTTCCTTTGAAGCATCAGGCCGCATAAAGCTAGTAAGATTACTCTTTTTTTTTTTTTCAATTTTGCTTAAAGAAAAAAGAAAAGAAAAGAAAAAAGTAGCTCACTATCTTATTTATTCTTACAGTAAGCCCTTCTTCTCCATGTTGTACAAAGACCTTAAGCATAAAGCCAACCTAAACTCATCTGTAAATTGACTTATTTTTCTTTTAAATATAATCAAGGTTGTTTCCTCCCCGTCAAATTATTTGTTTATTTTCTTATGGTGGGCCAATGGGACGAAGAATTAGCTTAATACATTTGAGTCAAATTTCACTTATGGTCCCAACTGTATTAATGCAGTTGAATGGAATAAAATATTCTAGTGTTTTATTATATATAAAATTAACAAAAAAAGTTAAGTTGATTTGGTAGCTTTTCCCAGAACATTAGTTGATTAGGTGAATCCTCCTGGGGCATAATTCAAGAAGCAATTGCTAAGTATATGATTTTTTGGATACAATCTGATTGCAGAATATGGGGCAATTGAAAAACTCTGCCAAATCCAAGAAGAAACAATCTCCTAAGACTGAAGTGCAAAATTCTTTAAAGCAAGAGGTATGCAACTGTCTTCTTCACTTTTCAAACCATATCTTATGCTGGTCTTTCTTGCTCTGAGTTAAATATTATATGAACGTGTTTATGCAGATTCTACAGCTTGAGAAAAGATTACAAGATCAATTTCAGGTCCGTCGTGCTCTGGAAAGTGCTATGGGTTACAAAACTTCTTCCCATGATAGTACGACTGAGCTGTCAATGCCTAAGGTAAATTCTTGCCATAATGATTTTATGGAAATAGAAATAGTTTATCGGGCATGTCACTGTCATTCAGTGTGAGTATCCAGAACTGGGGCTTCTCCACAGAACTTGTAACCATGTCATCTGTTGAGTTGCTGAAATCTTATCATTACTTTGGGAAACTCTGCTGATAATTTGTAATTGCAATTTTTTGCACTGGTTTATGTAACTTATATGTAAAATGGAATTATAATGCCAGAGATAACTGTTAGGCTCAAATTTTTGACTTACCACTTCTTGTGTTTTCTGTAACTCCAGCCAGCCACAGAATTAATTAAAGAAATTGCGGTACTGGAGTTGGAAGTTGTACATCTGGAACAATATCTTCTCTCCTTGTACCGGAAGGCATTTGATCAGCAAACATACTTGGTTTCTCCATCTAAACAGGATCCAAGTCTAAAAACCCCTGTCACAACCCCAAGACGAAGGTTGTTTGATGTTTCCAGGCCTGAGACATCAAAGAAGGAAACTTCAGCAACTCAAACTGCTTGTCAGTCACGTGACAATAAATGGAAGGAAACCAATGTTATTGGAGGAGAAGAGAAACTATTAGATTCTGGAGTTCATCGCTGTCACTCTTCATTGTCACAACGCTCTGCATTTTCAAATAGAACCTCTCCTCCAGAAGAATTTCTTGGTAGGGCTGTACGTGCTTGCCATTCCCAGCCATTGTCCATGATGGAGGTAATTTTGAGTGCTAGCACACAAATCATTAGTCTTTGTGGTGTTTTTTTTTTGTTTGGTTCTCTGCACAAGGTGTTTAATTGACTATTTGTGTGCCGAAACAAAATGCTTGGAAATCATGTGTTTCCATTGACTTCCTTCTTTCTTCTTCTTTCTTGGAGATGGGGAAGAACTCTGTAATTGGCTATCCATTTCCAAGTGCAACAATAATAGAAAAGTAACAGTAGGGTGATCAATTTCTTCACATGACAAATCTGTCAGCCTTGAGTTGATTAGAAATTTTGTGCCTTTTATGCAGTATGCGCAGAGTGCTTCAAACATTATCAGTTTGGCTGAGCATCTTGGTACTAGTATTTATGACCATGTTCCAGAGACACCTAACAAGCTTTCAGAGGATATGATAAAGTGCATGTCAGCTATATATTGCAAACTTTCAGATCCACCTTTGACGCATAATGGCCTTTCATCTCCCAATTCATCTTTATCATCAATGAGTGCATTTTCCCCGCGAGAACAATGTGATATGTGGAGTCCAGGATTTAGGAATAACTCATCCTTTGATGTGCGATTGGATAACCCTTTCCTTGTTGAAGGCCTGAAAGAGTTCAGTGGACCATACAGTACAATGATTGAAGTGCCATGGATTTATAGAGATAGTCAAAAGTTAGGAGATGTTGAAAACTTGCTACAAAATTTCAGGTTAGTTGTTCTGCCCTTTAATTACTACCAGAAAACGTGTTAATAATGTATGTATCAAGTAAACAGCAAGTATTTCTGTTCTCTAGAGATTTTTAATATACTCATTAGGTTCTGCTGCAGATCACTTATATGTCGATTGGAAGAAGTCGATCCTAGGAAGCTCAAACATGAGGAAAGACTAGCTTTCTGGATCAATATACACAATGCACTAGTGATGCATGTAATGGCTCTTTTCCATAGAAATACTTGCTTAAAGAGCTAATTCCATATTTTTTCTATCTTTGACATGAGTTTCTAATCTTCACCGCTTTCTAATAGGCATTTCTGGCATATGGGATTCCACAAAACAATGTTAAGAGGCTCTTTCTACTTTTGAGGGTATGGAAAACTCTTTTGCGTTTCCTTTTATGGAAGAGGTTTTGTGAAAAATATACTTGTGCTTACACTATTGCTCTATGCAGGCTGCATATAATGTTGGGGGTCATACATTTAGTGCAGACACGATACAGAGTTCTATCCTTGGATGCCGGATGTCTCGTCCTGGACAGGTGAATCTTGAGAGATCATATTGAAATTAAGAAACCGGTCATTGAGATTATTATTAATATCTTGTCCAAGGGTTTTGGTGTTTTCGGTCATCAATTTTTCATGCCTTAAGTTGATATCCATGCAGGATTTGGCATCTAGAGTTAAACCATTTATCATGAAAGGTCTTCTCAAATAGACAGGGGCACTTGTTTTTGTTTCATCAAAAGAAAACATGCATGCTCTTACAAAAAGAAATACGATAATATATCTATTTCCAATAAGCATATTTGTGCTTAAAATAGTTCTTGTGGGATAAAGCAATGCGCTTGATTTGCTGTCAGTTACATAGCAAAATTCTTCTGATTCTGTGGTCCTGACAAAGCTTGTCCCTAATTGCAGTGGATTCGATTTTTACTTTCATCGAAGTTCAAATTCAAGACTGTAGAAGAACGGCAAGCATATGCAATTAACCATCCAGAACCTCTTTTGCACTTTGCACTCTGTTCTGGAAGCCATTCTGATCCCGCGGTACTTCATTTTCCTTTTACCAGTTACAAAATTTTCAAAACATGAGTAGCACTCACAACTCACAAGTAAGACACGGTGCAGCATGAGCATGGCTTGCATATAGTTTGTAACAGGTAAAACTAACGAGGAATAACCAGACCAAAAATAAATGCTTATATCTCCATTTGAGTGGAAGTTTTTCTGATCGGTCTATCCACTTAGCCTGCGCAATGTCTTTTCATGGCACTCTGTCATAAAGAACTCCATTTGTTGATAATCACCATGCATTAGTTTCCAAAAGACCTATTTCCACTTTGACTGATGTAAAAAGTATATTAAGAAATGTCGGTCTCAGCAACAAAAACTAAACATGGGTTTCTCTCTTCTTCGTAGACCTGGTTTTTGTGAAGTTTGGTCACATTTTCTGTCTAGTCTATCTTTTTCTAATGGAACTTGTACAAATATTTTTGCCAGGTTCGTGTCTACACTCCAAAAAGAGTAATTCACGAGCTTGAAGCTGCGAAGGAAGAGTATATCCGAGCTACCTTTGGTGTCCGCAAGGGCCAGAAAGTCCTACTTCCGAAGATCATGGAATCCTATGCAAAGGATTCAGGTTTATGTCCAGCGGGTCTTCTTGAAATGATCCAACAAACTTTGCCTGAATCTGTAAGGAAGTGTCTTAAGAAATGTCAGCTAGGAAAGCCTCGTAAGACTATTGAATGGATTCCGCATAATTTTACTTTTCGATACCTGATATCTAAAGAGCTTGTAAAGTGATCACTTACGTGTGTTAAGTGTTTCTGGCACTCGATCTCATTCGCTTAGTTCTTAAGGTTTTTATATTTTGAGATTTTGAAATTTTTTCCTTGTACAGACTAGGAGATGAACCGGAAATGGAGGAGGATAGAACAATGCTATATTTTGTTTTGTATAACGTACACTCCATCTGCTTGTTCCAGTAGTGGAAGCTTTCATGATTTCTGTGATGTTTGGAAAGGAAATGAAAATGTGCATTGAATATTATACATGTACCTACTGCGTTTTACTTGAGATACATGTGGAGTACAATTCATTAATTTAGTTATTATATGGTTCATTATGAGTGCAAAATCTTGTATGGACCATTGACACAAACCAATCCAATGAAGAAAGCGGCAAGAATCAGTTGTCTGAGTACTGACGATGCGGCCTCTGTACATCACATACACAGGTTGGCATTCTCACATCTAGAAGTGTGCGGCTGCTGCACTCCAGTCAATATATTTTAGTCATGACTGCTGCTAGCATTTCTCATTGAATGAAACGCCGTCATGTGAGACTCTACTCTTTGCTCAAGAGATCCCTAGCACGCTTGTTTACACCAGAAACTGAACCTTTTGTAGAGCATTGTCCCATTCCAGGCAAGACCATCGTCTCTCACCTTGAGAACTGAAAAAGATCCTACGAGCTTGATGGTGGTATAGAAGTGGTTCTGGTTATGGCTATAGCTATGGTTGTGGTTGTGACTGTACTAATGCTTCGAAAGGGAACTTCTACAAAACAAGAAAAGCAGCAGCAGTAATTAATGCTATTCATCCAAGTATGCATGCCAAATAATATCAATTACTTGATGGCTAATTTGTGTCATGTGGATCCATGGCACAATTGTTAATAGATATTTTGGGATAAATAGAATTACTCCTATGGGGTTGGTGAACATGTGATGGGCAGTCTCAGCTCAATTATTAAAACCTTTCAGGGTAGATACCGATTCAATTATTGCAGGGTGGTTCTGTTCACAGCGAGGCAGTACAGCTCGCCTATGTTCACAATTGTCAGTGAAGATCATCTATAGAACAAGCATCTGGAAGCAGTATAATCACCCTTTCCATTAGATCTATGCTTTTGGAAAGATCATTTTGGCGAAAACCAAATGCAAAGCCTTGAAATTTTGTAGCACGACTCTTAGGCCATCAAAAGACCTGCACTAAGATTGAGACAATTGTGCTTATAAACTTGTATGCGTGCAAGTTCATTCTTTGCTAAAAGCGAGAGAAAAGACAAGGAAATCTGCACGTCCACTACTCACTAAACATAAGTGCTGAGATCTTCATTTAAAAGAACACTTACACAATACAGAACTTGAACAAACACAGATGACTAGAGATTTATTTAAGTAGCTACATCTTGTCTAATATGGGGTTTCCCCTATAATATTCCCAGGTGGGTCATAATAACATATAGTTAAGCTAGCTTGCTCCTTCACACATGTTGCTTGTGCACACCCCAACTCCAGAGATTTCCTCCACACCACCTGTGTGTAAACACCACAACTATGATTTGGCGCACAGGAATTGCCAGTGTGGTTATAGTAATTCTTCTCTTGCACCCAATTATCAACAGCCATACGTGGAGTCACAGCCATGCCACTAGACCATAACTGATTTCCACCATACTTACTGTCGCTCAAGTTTGCAAATTGGCAACCCATTTTGTTCCTTTGGTATCTGACTATTCTGCTTGTGGCATTGGCTAGCATTTCGCTCCACTTGAGAGGGCCAACACCGACTGCTGCTCTTGCTTGGTTGTGAGATTGTAGGAACTCATTAGCTACATTTGGTAATGGTATTGGGGTTGTTGTGACTTGGGTGGGGTTGTGGCTTGATGCAGGAGCCGCACCATGGGCTGAGCTGTGGCATAAAGCTAGAACCAGAACAAGAAGGAAGGAGTAGTAAGCCATTTTTAGCTAGATTTTGACAAGGTCATGCGATCTCGAGCTTGACGATCCAATTTATTAATAGATTTGCTCGTGTGGATGGGCTATGCTTAGGTGAAATGACTAGTTTGGCCTTCGCACGAGCACCCTCACTTTTAAGGATGACGAAAGAAAATTAGATTTTTATGTTTTATTTAATGGTTTTTGAATATATATATATATATAAAACTCGGTGGGCATGGAGAGGGAATGATCAGACAATGCCCACCAAAATGGGGTTGGAGATCATGGCTTGTTACATTGTTTATTGACCGGTGGACATGCTTCTTCTTCTTTTCTTTTTTTTTTTTTTAATTTAAATATTGATGTTCGAATTAACTTGTATGTACCTGATTAATTTTACGAGTCCTGAAATTAACGACTATGTAAACTTCCAGTAACAATCATATTATCAACCACATGACTCAAACCTGAGATCACAGGAAAAACAAACTCAAACCTGAAATTACAGGAAAAACAAATCTTTTAATCTCAACATCTTACCACTAGGTCACCTACTAGATGGTTAACCTGTGTACATGCTAACACAGTAAGATGTGGTCAATGTTTGGTGATGTGAAATTATTTTTTTTAAGGTATAGTCTTTTTAATATATATATATATATATATATATATATATTATTAGTTTTCTTATACATTCCATAAAAAAAAACTCAAACACACATCTATCCTAAACACATTTAATGGAAACATGGTGTTTCTATCCGGTCTTTTCATTTATAATTTTAGCATTGTTTAACATTATGGTCAATTCTGATTTTAAAAAAATTTGAATTATTTTTAACTTTAAATTATGTTTTATTTTTGATATTTTTGAATTATTTTCACATATTGATATAAGGAATTAATTTTAAATAATATAATTTTAAATAATTTTTTTTAAAAAAAAAAACAATCTCAATTCTTCGGTCCTGCAATTGAAATCTTGATTCTTGACACGCGTGGTCAGATTTTTATTTTGGTGGCAACAGAGGATGTGATCATGTGAGCATGGCATGGGCTCAAGAATTCTTATATATATATATATATATATATATATATATATATATATATATATATATATAAAAGGACGACTTTGTAGCCATGCCCCATGATCACTGCTTTGCTCCTCGTTGCAAAAAGCTTCTTGAATGTGACATGTTAGCTGCAGTGAGGGATGGCTTCATTTATTATTGTGACTTGCCATGAAGTTCAATGACACTAGTAGGAATAATTAAAAGGATATTATTATTAGTTAATTCCTAAATTTATTTTAAAAAAAATAGACAGGAGGAGAGAAAATAAAATTTATATATGTGATAATAGTATTTTTATTTATTTTTAAAAATAAACACTAAGAAGTAACTAATAAAACATAACACGTCAAAACAATATTTTTTAAAATGAATTAGAATTTATTTAATAGTATGTTAATGATTATTTTTTAAAGTATTTTTTATTTAGAAAAGTATTTAAATAATTTTTTAAATAAAATTTATTTTTGACATCAACACGTCAAAATAATTTGAAAACATAAAAACAATTAATTTGAAACAAAGACAAAAAAATTAAAAAAATTAATTTTTTTTCAAATATATTTTTGAAATACAAAAATAAACAGACTCTTAATGATATTAGTTGACTAACATTTACGCGGGCATGTGCCAACCCTTTCATGAAAATAAAATTTTCAAAGAAGCATTTTTCTTTCTTGAAATTGAAAATAATAAAAATTTTATTTATTTATTATTTAAAAATGAAAAATCAGTAAAAAAAAACTCATTTTCATAAGGAAATTATATATAGAAACAAATCCAAAATAAACTGAAAATGATAGTAGAAAATTATAAAACCAAAGTAGACTGAATCATCATAAAACCGAAACAGAACTTATATTCACCAAGAACCTCTTCCCCTCCATGGACAAGTAAGACTTCTTCGCGTGCCTTGTCTTGCCATTCTTGATCGATGCGATGCTAAACGGAGAAGAGCCCGAGTCAAAACGTTGGCAGTGGTTTCCTTTCCTGCAAGGTAGAAGGTCTTGCATTCATCCACAACCTCCTCTGCCTTCGGTGGGTGATTGCCGTTGTATAGGTTCTTTCTTCCTTTTGTTCTGCAGAAAATGATACAAATCATGGGCGATGTCCATTGAATGAGGATGTTAAATTTATAAGAGATGCAGTAATTCTTTTTTATATAAGATGAACATGGATTTGATTAAACTTGAAATATAAACAGATGTAAATCTAATTAAGAGAGAATCACCACATAAAATCTTAATTAAGATTAAACTAACATGATACATCAACTAACTTGAATGAAATTCAATCCTTCAATATGAACATACAATGCTTCATTTGGGATTCAGAATTTGAGTTAATAGGCTCTCTTTTGATGAATTTTACCCGCAACACCTTCTTGTTAAAACGAGGTTGCTACCGGTGGACCTAGAGTTCTATTGGTGGAGCACGGGATAGATGGCCGTGCTATGTCACAGGCCGGATTAATTTTTTATAGCGTAAAAAAATATTGATCAAGCGCTGTAAGTATATCTTAAAAAAAGTAATTCATGACTCAACATCATAAAAAAAAAATTGAAAAAGAAATGACGATTGTAAATCTATAAGAATTAAAATATAGAGGGATGAAATTAAAATAATATTATTAAATTTTTTTAAAAAAAACACCAGCAAAACTGGGTGAGGTCGTCAAAACTCGTGAGTAGGATCATACGAACAAGATAATCTAATAGAAGAGAAACTGGGAAAAAAAGATGAAGTTTAATTCAAAAAAAAATTGAATTTAATTTGAAGTCAAAATTGAAAATGATAAAAAAAAAACAACCTAAAAAAACCTAGATCACTCATACAAATCTCCTACTTAAATCATGAGATAAAAATAACTTGATTGAAAAGAAAACCGAAGAAAATAATGAAGTTCATTTTTCAAAATGAACAACTTCAAAAGATGTAATCAAGAAAGAAATGATATCAACTTGTGTTAACTTTTCAAACCTATAATTTTAATTAATGACTAAACTGTAAGCACTGTATCTAGAAAGCCACTGTTTTAAAACTTGGCTCGACATAACAGGTGGACCCATTACCTAGGTGACATGTAGCTTAGACCAAATTCTAAAAAATCAAATGTCAAATGATTTAAAAAAAAATCAAGAATAAAAAAATAGCAATTAAAAAAATAAGAACCTCGAAAAAAAAAATAGAGAGAGCACAACAAAAAATTTTGAATTGAAGGGAGAAATTGAAAAAAGAGGATTAAATTAACAAATGAATCAAAAATTCAAAATCAAAGAATGAGGGCCAAATTAAAAAAAATCAAAATTATGGATCTTAGCATGAAATTGAAAAAAAAGTGATAAAAGGAATAGGAATCAAAATTAAAAATTAAAACATCGAGGACTAAACTTTAAATATTATCAAAATTTGAATTAAAGGGAAAAATAAAAGGAAAAATCAAATTCACAAAATAAAAAAAATCAAGAGAACAAGGATTGAATATGAAAAAAAATTAAAAATAAGATCATGGATCCAAAGATAAAATTGAAAAGAAATTAAAATATGATAAAAGAGCCAAGAATTTAAATTAGAAATTAAAACATTAAGAGTCAAATCTGAAATATCATAAAATAAAAAGATAAATTTGATATAAAAATCAAAAGGCAAATGATAAAATTAAAAGAAAAATAAATAAAATTTAATACAATTTAAAAAATAAGAATCAATTATGATAAAATTAACAAATAATAAAATAATATTCAAACCTGTAATATTAAATGTGTTCCGTGAAAAATATTATATTACTCTTGAATGTATCGTATAAAACTTATATAATTAATAGTAAAATAATAATTTTACCGTGAAAAATACATAGTGAAACAGAGCTATTTAAACTTTTGTTATAATAAAATATCCATTCGGGTCATCAAATTTAAAGTTAATTAGTGACTTTTTCTTAAAAAAAAAATATTTGTCGGATTTCATACAGGGTTGAATTCATTTAATTATTGGATTAATTATTTTTTTCTCATCATTTTAATTTCTTATATCTCAACTGAGTCAGTCAGATATTAAATGGGTTTATTGGGTTAATTTAAATCAAGCCTGGAATAGATCCAAAATCTCATATTGGGCCGAATTGAGTTTGACTATTATGTTTAAACAATTATGAGGAAAAAAGAAAACTCACTTTGACTCGCTCCAAATTAAAAAGCCTGGTTTTTGCGATTCTCTATGGAGAGCCCATTTCTCTCCTTCAAGCACAACAAGCCCCTCAAGAGTAGTAGAAGTTTACCTAGAGGGCTAAGTGCAAGTTTCTCAATAGACCCTGCGATATTATTATTCACCAGAACTTCCCTGATCATATCCGGGTCGGATACAACCAACCCTGATATCATGCCGTACTTCCTTGACCACGCCTGGTAAAATGGAAGCACCCTGTGAAATGGCATTGACTTTGACGACTGAGCTGCAGCATATAGCCGGCGGAGCTCCCCCAAGTTGCCTGATAATGGACGGTAGCTAGGGCCAGTTATTCCCTGCTTCTTGAAATGGTACCGGATATGATTTTGTGTATAAATTAACTTCAGGAAGCTAATGAGCAGCAACAAGCTGATCACAGCAAGAAAAGGAGGCGGCATGGTGGAATCTAAAGAGAGCAAATATTTATGGAATTTTCTTTTTCTTTTATTTGGTTACTCGATCCCCAGTACGTCAAATGTGGCAGCTTCTATGTTGGCGTGGACCCAACAATAGAGACATTCTTTGCTTTATGCGATCTTTCCACCTGGCCAATGGCCATTACAGTAGCCAAGGTCAATTATGGCTCCCATGGTGGGTTTTTTTTTCCTTTCCAAGTGTATCAATTTTATATTTATTCGATTATTTGTGCCCTAATGTTGCTACGTACAGGTTAGTCGATTTGATTTATTTATTTTTAATTTTGTTTTGAAGATAAATGAGATCCTTCCAAGAGTGGTTGAAATTCATGGCTCCGAAGAACGGAAATTTCAAAACATTTTGTGAGTCTTCGTCGTCGTCGTCATATATATAAAACGTGTGAGTTAAACACTATATATGCACTGTGAATAAAAATTAATAAATTGAAATTTAATATTAAAAGATAAAAAAAAAAGCCTCCTATACACACAAATTTACCTTGAACCTGTGATCATTACATAAAACAACCAGCTTATGCTCAAATGATATAAATTTATCATCTTACGATACCAAACCCAAATCCTTTTGTACAGGCCAAATGATGAAACGTTAGTGATGTATCAATTTCATTATTCAATCTGGCGTGTCGGTTTGGCTTTAAGCTAAGCCATTATTACACGAAGAACAAGCACAAGATCACCACAAATTTTTTAGCCAAAAGTTAGAAGAGATCAAGAACATATGGCTAGAGCAGGCTAGGTCATTCTATGTCTTAGGGAAAGTGGATCACAACATTTTACACGCATTGATAAAAAAAACAAAAGAGATAAAGAAAAGATAAAGATAAAGCCATGCAATATGCCAAAGACCTTTAGTAAAGCACCTTAATTTGATCGTAACGAGAGCGACTGTTCATGCATACTTTGAAATTTCACTTCAATATATTATTGCCTATTCTATGAATAATGAATGAATGGCCATATGGGCAAGTCCTTTCGGTGTTAAGATCTTCTTGTGATTATACCCTTTAAATGGACCATAGGCTCCTAAATTTACCACGCTTTTAATTTGAAACTGTTAATGCCATATGTGGTTAAGAAAGGAAGAAGAAGAAGATGATGATGAAGAAGCAGAAGGGGAAGAATAATTATGGTAATGATGTAGGGAAGCATGGATGCCTTTTCATTTCTGTATTAATGTTATTAGATAGAATGTCTTTGTCTAAACTTTTGTCATTTGTGATTATGCATATAATGAACTAAGATCATGCATGCATTTGATGCGTGGACAGTTGAATTGAAGAGTTCTAACAATACTTAACACTCTTCCAAGTTCTCAATTTGATTCAGACAACTGATAATGTTTTTAACGATTCTTGCACTGATTCATTGAACAATAGCCTCAAACAAGAGTTTTTCTTCGTCTTGTTCCTTCATAAACTCGGAAAGAAAAGAGATTGTCCGAAAAAGTGTTTGGAAGCGTGAAGAGTCAAGAGAGCAGTATTGTACATGCATCTTCAACCTTTCGAGAGATTGATGATCACAAGGTTTGTATAAGGTGGTCTTCTTTCTTAAATTTTGCTGGCCATCACTTCCCTTTTGACTATAGATTTACACCACAGTCAAAAACCCATGCGTACTGGGTATAGTAAACAGGGATCGCAAGATTCCTGATCATAAACCGAGAAAACCATGCCATCACCATATATTCACCGCACTACATTTTAATATTGTTCAATTTTATCATTAAATAATGAGTGTTCTTGGGAGACTCAATCAATACTGAGATAATATATATTAGCTGGGAGTATATTTGTTTTCCTTTTCTCTAAAATTATTTAAAGGGTTTTATCCATTAATTCAAAGAATATATATGGAGATAAAACTCGTTCTTTGAAGTTACCCTAACCTAAGTATCTTGAAATCAAATTTGTCAACATCTAAAAGAAGGGAAAGACTGTGCACATCACATGTCGGTGCGTGTGCCAAACAGAAACTGATGCTATCTAATGCTACATTTACAGCTAGATCCATTATCGAGCTAATGTGGGTGTGAGATCATGGATTTTGAAGTAGAAAGGAAAAACAAATTCGGGCTCATCTTTTAATTGGTGATATAGACTGGAGGTCAGTGACAAAGTGGCGATAGGACGTAATATTTTGCACTGGCAAAACGGTGGAAATAAACAAGCACACAGCAAATACTTTAACATCCATAGTAATTAAGAACTCTTCTTTAATGGAAGTAAGAAACTTGGAATCTTCCTTTTTCATGTTAACACTAAAAGATGAATTCAGTGGAGGACAGCATGAGGGCGGATTTATATGAAGTAGAGTTCATACCTATCGTCCAAGATTTTGATGGTTTCAATTACAAGTGCTGTAGTAACTTTGACCAAGATTCTGGAAAATTTATGAATGTGGTGGACCCCACTCTCTCATAGGAGGCTTTGGTTTAAAAATGTTAATTTAACAAGTTTAAAAATAATTTGAATGATGTATAAAAATATAATTTGTTTTAAAAATATTTAAAATGATATTTTTTTAATATTAAAATAAAAATATATTAAATCGACCAGGATTTCACAGCTTAATTTGCCAAGCTCACGACCTTGATCATAGATTTCACTAGATTTGACAACTTTGTTTTTTAAACTATTTTTACTTAATTATATGATAATAAAAATAAACGCTCATAAAATTGAGTGTTTATTTAATACTGTAATAACTTTATTAAAAGCAAATTAAATTAAATTATGAAGAATAATTCAAAATCAATTAAATATTAAAAAATAAAATAGGTAAATAAAAAAGACTAAAAAGATTCAATCAAAAGAAGAAGAAATTGAAAGATGGAATGTTAAAAGAATAAAAAAAAATTATTTGATATTATTATTAAACCATCTTTAATAATCATAAAGTCAAGGTTTAAATTTAAAAGTTTTAAAAACCAAAATTTTCTAAGTTATTTTTACTGAAAATACTAAAAAATATCTTGGAAACTTAAATAAACTCAATTCTAAAAACAATACTAAGCATCAATTTACCTTTTCTAGAAAGATAAAAGTCTCAAGACATTTTTATAGAACTCCGCTCTGCATTACAAACCTTTTAATATTAATATTATTATTTTTTATGATTAAAATGTGGTGACTTGGAATTTTTTTTATTTTTCCTTTTTTAAAAAAACTCTCTCTCTCTTCTCTTTAATTAAGATACAGAGAACTAAAATATAAACAAAAAAGTTTAAGACTGAAATATAATATTTTAAAACAATAAGAACTCACTAATATTTAAATTAAAACTTTAAAGACCAAACTAAATTAAGTTCCACGTGAAAAAGATAAAGATTTTTTTAATATATTTAATAAAATTTATTTTTAATTAAACATTGGAATTTCTCAGACACATTGTATACACAAAATCATGCAAACAAAAACAAATTTCAACACATAAACCGAGACAAGCATATCTTGAGATGATAAAATTAAAAAACAAACAAACAAAGTTTGATGATATATATATATATTGTTCCTTGAACATTGCCATCGATGATGAATCTATAGAGGGGCTACAGTAATGCACACTGTTTTCCCATGTTTTTGTTTATTAGTAGCAATTATCTTCTCCTTTGTTGCATATTGGTTGCCGGAATCTTAGAAAAAAATGGTCTGAGATGGTAGAATATTTTTGAAAGGCGGAGGAGCTTATGTTGGTGTTGAATTGGAGGTTTGTTGAGGGTTGACGAATGCGTGCAGCTGCTACAGCTCTCATTCTTTGAAGCAACTTTGAAGGTTGACAGCTGGGGCGGTCTTCATCTTCAAGTAAAAGAAGGTCTGTCGACGGAGGAGATGACGGTGTGCATCTGGGTACCAATGTGTGGATGAAAATTTATTTTAGATTCCATATCAAACCCAAAACACAAGATCTAGTTGAACGGTCTTATGATTTTTTTAAAAAAAAATTAATATTTAAATTATTTTAATGTATTAATATAAAAATTATTTTTATAAATTAAAAAATATTATTTTAATATATTTTTTGAAAAAATATTTTAAAAAATAATTATTATTATACTCTCAAATACCTATAATCATGTGAGATTACATTCCTATTTTGTATTTTGTGCTCGTTTGATATTAAAGTTGAACTTGTTTTTCATTAATTTTATTTTAAAAAAAAATTTAAATAATATTTTTAAATCGTTTAAATATAAAAATGTAAAATATAAATTTTAAAAATAAAAAATATATAATTTTAATATAGTTTCAAATAAAAAACATTTTAAAAATCAATTATTTATATTTAACACCCAATCATGGTGTAACACACTGTCAAGTGTCGATGGCCAGTGATATCTAACAACATGGAGAAAATTCACAATTATGTGGGAAATTCTAGTGGTTTGTAGTCAGTGACAAGTGACAACTTTAGAGTCGTTGCTAGACGTGGACCCATGCAATTCAATTATTATATTCTTATTAGATAGCTCAAATTTTCATGTCCTCGCATAATAAAATAAAATAAAAAATATTATTGGACACAAACTTGCAAAATATTTGTCCAAAGAATGCTTCTTTTTTATATAGATCAGTTTGGCTTTAGGGTGGACTGTAATCATGGCTCTAGTTAACAATAATTTAAAATGCGAAGAAATTACTGTAATTTTTTCTATATATTTTTTTTAACTAAATATTTGTTCAAAGAATGCTTCTTTTCTTTTATTATGAATTTTTTTAAAATTATCTTTATTGATTTTATTATTTTTAACATTGAGCTGGTTGAGAATTACAATTGTATATTTTCTCATGAAACACTATAGATTATTACAGTGTTTCCCTGTACGGTTTTTTTCTTTTGTTTTTTTATGTTTTTTTTCTAAAATTATTTTTGTAATTTTTTCTTGAAAATATTATAGATTGCAACAGCCTTTCTCCGTATATGTTTTTTTTGTTTTATTTTTATAAATTTATGACAACACAAAGATATGTCATAAGCTCGCAACAGTGCGCGGGCATTATATCTGGTTATAGACAGAGGTGGTAACAAAAAAGTGTTGAGATTAAAGTTAAAAATAATATAAGTTCAAAGAAGCTATAAAAAGCCTGAAAAGTTTTAAAAATGAAGTTTTTTTCTAAAAAAACTAGTTTTTAGGGCTATTTTTTTTTTATGAGACTCAAATGAAAGAGAAACTTTATGGTGTTTATGCTATAACTACTTAGATATTTATAGCATAGTAAGAAATATTCATAAAAATTAGAGAGATATAAAATAGAAAAAAAAATCTAGTATAAAATAGAATTCTTATTATTTTTTGATGAGATCTCTTTAATACTGTATGTATCTTGTAGTTAGATCGTGAATGCTATAACTTTTTTCTGGATAACTTGTATTTTCTTACAAAGTCCGGCCAAGGTTTTGAGACTTACTAGTAGATGTTTTCGGTTGTTAATTAAAGAATCCGGCTGGCCATTTTATTTGACCAAGCAAGAAAATCACACCTTTCTTAAAATAAATCTGGTATTTACCTAATTAATTATCTCACCCGTAGCCGGTTTCTCATTATTTTATATTGTTTTTCGAATACAAATATGTGATCTATGCTACGCTGTGAACGGTATTATTTTTTTGATATAAAAAAATATTCAGATTATTTGTTGATTTCAAATAAATAAATAAAATCTAAAACTCAAATTATTAACTTTACTGGATTTAATATGTTCAATTAATTTAATAATATGATTAAAAAAACATTGATAGTAAATAAAATGAACAATGGGCAATGCCCACCACTTCCTCATGGATAATGCCCACCATATAAAAGAGTTCATCGAGATGATTTTAACGCCTCTATGAAACACTACACGATGACACTGAAAGAGGTTGAACATACTATCAAAACAACGACCTAGAAAACAAACCAAATAAAAAATCATAAAATGAACATCTCATGTTTATATTTAATCAATTAATATAATTTAACTCAAAAATAATATTTCTAAACTCGCAAATAAATGTTGAAGAATGACACTAAAGAAACATGAGCATAAAAAAAAGTACGCAAACCCAGACGAATCTTCTAAACTCGCAACTAGTGAAATCTTAGACTCGTGTTTAATCAAGAAGCTTAATTCCCAACTAATTTAACATTGAAAGATGAAATTAGAAAGAAAAAAAATCAGTTTAAAATTTTTGCCAAAGTTAAAGGAAATATCAATAAAAAATAATAAGGATTAAATATGTTTGGAGGAAAAGTTAAGGAGAATGAAATTATTAAAAAAAATCAATTTTAAAAACTATCTCAAATAAAATAAATAACAAAAAAAACAGGGATCAAATATGATAAATGAAAAAAATTAAAAGAGAATGAAATTAAAAAAAATCAATTTTACAAATTATTTTAAATAAAATAAATAGTAATAAAAAAACAAGAAACAAATCTAAAAAATAATAAATTGAAGAGCTACTTTGAAAAAATTGAGGTCAGACACAAAAATCAAGAAGGATAAAAAAAACAAAGGCAAAAAGATAATTGACGCCAAACCAGAGGTTTGTTGGCCACACGTGTTGCCCAATGATTGAAGGGCCATCAAGATGATTCGAATGACACCCTGAAAGCAATTATTTGGTCGTCGAACGATGCCTCATGCGTAGCCCTGAATGGCATGAGGGTCTCCCACCCACTGGTACATGTGTTGCACATATTAACCATTTTTCTTTTTTAAATAATATTTAATATTTATTAAAATACCAAATTATCCCTTAGTCAACTTGATTATAACATAAAAACCAAGTTAAAAATACGAAAAAGCCTGTCGATGTTCGCTTAATAGTTTTTATTTGAATGATAATTTAGTTATTTATATTGTGTTTAGATAAGGAAAAGACTAAAATGCTTCTGAATACTATTTCAAAAAAAATTATTTTTAAGGATAATTAAGTTATTTTATTGTGCTAAAAAATTAAGTAGATTTATTTATCCTAATCAATCTGAAAATGACTAGTAAAACATATGGAAAAGACTGTATTATTTCAAATAACAAGTTAGTTGATTTTGTTGGAGAATGAAAAAATAATCATTTCAGTGTTTAATTCACAACATCCGTGTTTTAGTCTTTTGTGTTTTTTTTTTAACCAAGGCCAGACATGCGGCTTGATACGCGTTCGAGCTCTTTTTTAGCCCGCTTTATGTATATTTTAAAGGTAGTTAGCCATTTTATTGCACTTAAAAAGAAAAAATTAAAAAGCCCTTTGACACCAGTTTGAAAGTTTTTATTTTTAAAAATAATTAAATGATTTTACTATATTAAAAAAATAAAAAGATTGATTTATCCCAATCAATTTGAAAATAACTAGTTAATCACCTAAAAAATATAGTATTATCTCTAACAATTTGGTTTAAGAATGATAAAATAATAATTTCACTATATTTATCCATAATGTCCATGTTATATATATATATATATATATATATATATATATATATATATAAAGACACACACCCACCCACCAAGGAAAGAATGGAATAACTATGAAGGCGAGGGTATCAAGTTGCAAGCACAAAAAATGATGAGGAAAAGTCATGGTCAATGCAATAAGAAATTCTATGTATAATATGATACTACACATCAAAAATGTCTCCCTCCGTCCTGCAAATTTATCCTCAACTTGTTTATCTCATGAATGAATGGTAAATTAAATAAATAAATAAATAAAAGAAGACAATTCTTCTTTTTCTTACATTTTTTTATTTTGTAGGTAATAATTGCTCTTTCACCCTCATATGATGCAACATTGGATTCTCCCAGCTGGTTTTCACGATGGACCTTCTCTTTTTATTATTTATTTACCTCCGGGATCCGAGACAATTCATTATTCTCTTCTTTTTAATTATTATTAATAAGAAATTAATTATGCATCCCTTTTCCCCTTCTACAAAGGCAGAAACTCTAATTGATTTAAATCTTTTTAATAAATTTCAGAAATATATCAATAAATAACTCTCCAAGCTATATATATATAAAAGGATTATGAATGAATGGGGTAAGAGTCCATTGAAATCCATCGAGGCCTAAAATATGAATTATATCTTATAGATATTATTTTTTGAAGTATTTTTTATTTGAAAATATATTATAATAATATTTTTTATTTTTTAAAATTTAGTTTTGATATTAACACATTAAAATATTAAAATAATTAATTTAAAATAAAAAAATAAAAAAATTCTGAAAATACAGCTAGTTAGATGACAACAGCTGCATATTAGAGATACAGGGACATCAATTATAAATGACAACAGCTGTAACAGTACTATCGCTCAAAGCATTTAAATCTATGTCACAAGCATTGAATAGTGACCCGAAATCCAAATAGCAATTGGGCATACATGCATGCCCCAATAATTGGAAACTAATCCATAATTATTATACAGTAATTAAGAAAATAAAAAATGCCCGTTATCATATTATATTTACAGTTATTAAGAAATTATTTAGTGTTTTTTGCTTGGAAATATATTAAAATAATTTTTTTAATATTAACACATTAAAATTATAAAAAAACACTAAAAAACACTAATTAAATATTTTTCAAAACTAAATTTAATAACACAAACACCAAACTTAGGCAAAAGCCATGATTGCACCGCGTTATTTAGGCAGCGTTTGCAAGGTGGTGTCAATCGCACATTTTGTCCATTTTGCTGCCCCCTCTTCCGCCAAACTGACACAACATTGTAACGTGGCCACACTTCATTGTCCATACCATATTTCTATTATCCTTTTTTTTTTTTTTTTTTTTTCATGTTGGACAGCAAAGACAAGCTCCTAAGATTTCGACAAAAAAATATTATTCCCAGAACCCCAAATCTTTGCTCTTTTCCTTTCAAGAAAATTAAAAAAAAATTAAAAATATAATTAATTGAGTTAATCACAGCCCTTCCTTTCAAAGCACGTAATTTCTTTTCTCAAAAATTAAAATATTTCCCATTTTAATCTGCAATTAATTAAGAACGTGGGAGTAACAATGTTATCCCTCAATTATATTTAATTTTAAACAAGTACTAACAAAAGCTAGTGTCCATATCAACTTATATGTGTATTTTGACTGCCAATTCGTATATTATACATATGCACAGCATAATGTGGCATTAATGCACGTGTTATGCATGTTCTATGGTTAAAATAAATTAGTTACATCAATATTAATTGTTTGTTGATTTGTATTATAATGCGTTTAATTGCTAATGCCATTTCTTTTCATTTGTTTATAGACTAAATTAGCCTACGGTAAATTGCAAGGACTGATGCATAATTTATTTTTAAATTTGAGTCCTGAGCAGTGGTAATAACTTACGGATTTATTTAGGGGTTGTATTGCGTTCTCTTCAGTGTTTTAAAAAAAGTTAATTTTTTTTTGTTTAAAATTAATTTTTTTATATTTTTGAATTGTTTTAATTGGATAATAATATAAATATTTTTTAAAAAATAAAAAATATTATTTTTATATAATTATGAATAAAAACAATTTGAAAAAGTCATCACTGGCACCGTAAACGTTGCTTGAGACTCACTTGTTAATTAATAAGGAGCGAAAAAAATGGTTATTATTTTCAAATATAGCTAGTCAACTCATCTAGGGGTAAAATTGTAATACAGCCCTTAAATGGGGACAGCCAAAGGTATTGCAACAGCCACCTAATCGTCAATCCAGGGTGCAATCCTACCCGCAAACTTCAACAACTAACCCCAATCGTGACAATATTTACACCCACAACCCTCTCTAATTCCCCAAACTACCCCTACTCAGGAATGGCACCCAACCTCGCCGAGAACTTTCCCCTGCCACCATTTCTTCTCGGCCCGCCACCGCCGGCCGCCACTCTCCGGCTTGACTTACCATCATTCTCGACAGAAAAAGCCAGTTTCTTGTGACATCCACATTTCTCAGCCCCGCCGCTTTTCATTAGAGCGGAGCTGGCTTTAACGGCCAATGCAGCCATTTCTTCAGGTTGTAAGGGATGCTTTAGCCAGCTCAATGGCAAGGCAAAATAAAGCTGACCGGGTTGGAGTTCTTCATTGTCATTTATAGCTGAAACGACATCATCAAACTCCATTTCATCAGCGTTGCAGATGAAGTAGGTTGGGATCTTGGCAAGAACAAATGAAACCTTAACTGGGTACGAGAATTCCTGTAACCTTCCATCTTGTAAGATCAACTTTGCTGTTGCTACATGTGTCGATTCACAAGAACTGCAAATACCCATCTTGTGAATTCAAGATTTGAGAGTGAAAGTCTTGATATGATTTATTTTTGGTTAGGCGAGGCTTGAAGCCGAGAAGAGTGGGGTTTATATAGTAGGGAGAGATCGCCTCGATATATGTACCTGGTTGCCACGTCAGATTTGTCATTTTATGTGATCAGTGTGCAGGAGTTGCCAGCCTGTGAGTGGTGGGAGACAGGTTGTATGCTATGTAGTTACAGAGTCTTTTAGGTTTCTTCTGATTGGTGAAAGAATAAAAAAGAATAAATGTAAAATAAATATGCAAATTTTAAAATGAATTTATATATTTTTAAAATTGAAAGAATAAAACAACATGTTATCATCTATTTTTATTATATACCTCTTGTTTATCTATAAATAGTAACTAAATGTTATCTAAATTTAGTATTCTTGATTTAGCATGTTCTCAAGCTAACTCTTACGTATTATGAAGTTTATTTTGCTAAAACTTAATTCGATAAAATATTGAATATTCATTTTGAAATTAGAAAATCCACTAAATTAAGACAATCTAATATAAATTATGCCAACTCATCTAGTTTTTTCTTTCTTTGTTATGTGGTTCTTTCCACTATAATTTTTAGACCTGACCCGGTTCAAGGTTCAGGTTCTAGGTTTTGACAGGGTTGTTCAGATCAATTTTTTTAACAAAAAAATCAAAATGATGTCGTTTTAGTTAAAAAAACAAAAGTCAACGAATTGAAACCGGGTTTTAACCTGGTCTTGTCTGGTCAACCCGTTGAGTCACACTAAGTTTTTTTTTTTCCTTCAACTCAATTTAATTTCAATTTCAGATCAACTAGATTTAAGTTGATCTGCTGGCCAGCCTAGATTTTAAAACTATGTTTTAATGTCAAAATAGTAGGAGAAAAAAACTGTGTGGGCAGACAACTCTGCGGCACATTGCAGCATTGGCATGGCATACATCAAATACTTCTCCAAATTCTCTCCTATTGCCTATTACCAGGGCACTTCTACAGGCAAAAACCGTCAGGAAGAGCCCCATAATTATCTGATCTGCATATACATTGCATGAAACCCTGCCTAGTTGGCTCAGAGGAACCTAAATTCTGAATTATGACCTCTAAGCAACCGTGAAAAAGATGCTATTTGGATTCCATTAGGTAGAAATAGACTTGTGTTTAGTTTTTTTTTTATAGAATTTAACACATTAAAAAATTAAAAAAATAACAATGTTTAAAAAATATTTAGATAAATAACACAATTTAAAGAGTCTCAAAATCATAAATGTTATTGGCGACTCTATTAAATTATAAAATAACCTTATACAACTTATAATAAAGAAAGAGGAGAGAGAGAAAAAATAATCGGAGACACACTAAAACTCTGATAATCACAATATCAATACTATAAAAAAAATTGATAAGATAAATTCAAAACATTAAGAAAAAGATCATCAATAATAAATGAAATGAGCCACACAAGTTGTCTAAAACAAGTGAGCCTCGTTATTTTTGGTCGGCTCGTGTGACCCACTTTATTCATTGCTGGTGATTTTTTTTAGTATTATTGGATTTATTCCATTGAAATCTCATGACAATACTGTTGGTGTTATTTCAATGTGTTTTGTATTTGTATAAATTGAGTGCGCTTTTGATTTTTGATTTCTGTGGGTGATGTGTGATAATATCTAAGCTTAGTTCTGGTTGATGGAGGGGGCAGGGATAGGGAGGGTAAGGTTTTGACATGAAATTCTGTGTGTGGGTACTGTTATTAATGGTGGTGGCACTACCTAACATCATCCACTATATATCTTGAATGATCAACCATTCCATTCATGGCGAGAGAGAAGACGATATCCATTTAAAGTGGAGATGCATTGCTTTGTTAAATTGATGGTGGCTCATCATCATATGGAGCGAGGCATCTAAATCTAAGCATGGAAATGGCAGATCTTTTGAGATTAGAAACATTGTTAGGCACATTGCATGCCTTGCTAAGAACGGAGGGCGCCTTCACTTTTGAAGGTTTTCACTTTGCACTACTGAAGTACGGCTTTCTTCGGTTCTGATAAAGATGTTTTTTGTGTCACTTTTTGTTAGATGCTTGTCGCTCTCTGATCTACAGTCAATTATGGTGATTGGATTTAATTTTACCTAATTACTTCTAATCTGTGATGGGTTCTTACACAGGATTGAAGGGAAATTTTGGGACTAATTAGGCCACTGTCCATTAATCTGGTAGGCTTGGATCCAGCACTTTGTCTTAAAATCTCTGTAGAAACAGGGATTTGAATCATCACTCTGTGCATCATTCCATGAATACTATGCTTTAACTGGTTTGTATATGTTGGTTATGGTACTATATTAATGATATGACTATTTTTATAAAATGTAGACTCTTTTTTTTTTGGTTTATTTTCTGGAAAGTGATAATATTTTCTTACGGTCTTCAACTTGATCTTATATTTCAAAATTAAATCCATAATTCAACCCAAAGAAAGGTACTTTATATGGCCAAATAATTTTTTAAGAGGACAAACACAAGTACTTTCATTGAAAAAGAAATTAAAAATATAATTTGAAGGGTTAGAGAGAATCTAAAAGTGATGCTGCCACTCCATTCCAAAAACCATAAAGGAGAACAAGAAAATCGAGCCCCTTAGCAAGGTGAGACATGAAATGTGCACAAATGCAGGAGGTAAGAGGCGTGCCATTCCTTTAATAAAACACTTGGCTAGTGACAAGTCTCATCCACAGACAAAAATGCTGGTGAAGATTCAAGAAGATGGAGGAGACACACAAGATATTGGATCCGACACCGCTGCAGATTTGCAGAGAGCTAAGGATATTTTAAGTAGTGGAGAATTCAGGAAGAGAAAAAAACGTG
Organism: Populus nigra; assembly: GCF_951802175.1. Lineage (NCBI taxonomy): Eukaryota > Viridiplantae > Streptophyta > Magnoliopsida > Malpighiales > Salicaceae > Populus > Populus nigra. Next base: position 12,495,547 of record NC_084865.1, on the reverse strand, counting down.
TCAAGAAAATAGAGTCCATGGAGCTTGGGTGCGAGGAATGTGAGAAGACACATGGAAGAGAAGGTCCATAGCTATAATATTGAAATTGAAAAGAGAAGTAAACCCAACAATCCGACAGGAGATGGAGTCCTCTGATCTGGGTCTGCCTTGCTCAGGCCCTGTTAATCCTGCAGGGGTCCTTGTATCCCGCCACCATATTTTGTATCTCAGCATAGAATACAAAATAGGCCACCCGTCTGTGCTTCGCCATCACTCTTCTTCACCACTATATTTTTTTTTTCTTGCTTGCTTTGTTGTTTATGCACACTACCTGACATAAATGGTTGAATTGCTTTTTCTTTCTTCCTTTATTGCCTTCAATCATTTCACCTTTTTCTCAATCAACATGTGACTCTAGGAACACCAAGCTTTATGATTAAAATCGATCCTTGGAATATATTGGAGTGCTGTGGTTACTGTTGACCGCTCAATTTTGATTAGTGCCCATAATAAACTTTATATATATAAAGATTATTTTACATAAATTCTTGAAGGCAAAGCGAAAGAGAAGTACATGCATTGTACAGAACTTTATCCTTCAAATTTTATTTTGTTTCGTATTTTATTCTCAGGATTTCGTATCAAGAGGCCAATCATACTGTGTGTGGGTGCATGTTCTGATGCGTTTAATCGAATGATTTCTAAGCAAGATCTGTTATTGTCCTTTTGTGTTATTAATAATTAAGGGAAGGGAGGCATCCCACCTCCGAGACGTTCCATGAAGCATCAAAGCCCTTTTTCCCTTCTCCACTCAAATCATCCCCAAAAGACTCGAGCAAGTAGGAGCAGTCACGCTCTCTTTGCAAAAAAAGCCCTAGATGGGATGCTTTTTTATGTATATTTTATGAATTCTATCCTTGTACGAGTTGTAAACTTTTTCTTTATCATCATGAATTCAAAGGACCTTCCTAAAGTAAACCTTGTTTGACTCCTATGGTTAAATTCAAAAGAAACTATCTTCTCAAGCCATGGCAATGGAACTTTTATAGAGCCTAATTGCCTATGCCTATAAAAAGAACTACATACAGTAGCGCTCACTTTGTCTCTTGCTGGAAAAGCTCAGCCTAAATAGCTTCTTATGAGATTGAGCACAATTGCATCTCAATCCAATAAGAACAATTTCAAGTCACTTTATATCAATTCACCTAAACACTCTTAAAAGAATTCAGTTTTTAATTATGATGTTTTACTGTTTACGTGAACAATAAAATATCTTAATATATATATTTTTAATTATCTTATATTAATTCTATATCATAATGAAGTGGTGAACTAATAAAATTATAATAGATAGCTAACATTTAAAAAAAAAAATAGACAACATGTTATCCTCGTTTTAATATAAAAAATAATTAAAACAAGATACTTTTACAGACCTGGCCTACTACTGATGGGACAAGCACTAGGTTTAACCTTTTGCTTTTTTTTTTCTTTTTTACTTTTTAGAGGAATTTTATCAGATTTACTTACTTTTTAATTTTGACATAATTCTTAAATACAATTATAAATTTTTATTTGACTTTTAATAATTTTTTAAATAATAATAATAAGAAGAAGAAATTATTCATGAAAACTTGATTGAAATTGATTTTTCATTATTAAATTTTTTAAATAAATTTTGAACATGATTTTATCACATTTATTAATTTTTTAGCTTTCAATCACATAAAATATGAACATGTTATTTTAAGATTATTTGTTAGCTTACTTTAACAATCATAAAATGTTTTGTTAAATAAAAATAATAATTTTAGTTAAAAACATTGTATTAACTAAGATAAACAAAAAATACATTCTAATATCTATTTATTTTTTTGTATTTAAAAAGTTTTGGATCTTCCATAGCATAGCGCAAACTTGTTCATATCTAGTGGAGGCTAACAAAAGAATGCTATTCTTCTACCCCATCTTGTCACTATATATTCAGAGAAAGAATTGATTATTGAATCCCTTGAACAAGACTTCAATAAAACGTCTTTTATTTACTCATCATCTCTTTGCCTGCAATATACAATGATGCCATCCTTGAAAATAATTCATGCTCTAAACATTTTAAATGATCTGAGCTGACATTCTAGGGTTACACGCATGCTCTTAACTGAGTTGATAGCGTGTTATGGAGCAAACTGAGTTGGCAAAGCCAACAGTAAACACACACCAACCGGCAAGAACACAATGCTCCCACAACCATATGTACTGTAGTGTTTCATAGAAAAGTCCGATCTGAATTATTATATGAATTAGATCTGTTGATCTTGTAGGGTTCTCAATCAGACAATTTTTCCAAAAAGTATCTTTGAATTCATTCATGGATACACTCATAAAAGTTAACCATTGTCATTACGAGGAAAGCTCCTTCAGAATTATTATTTTTTGGCCAAATGCAAGGCTGTCATGCATATGAACAATGGACTTGCAGTCCCTTGAAGCAACTAGCTACTCCATGGCAGAAAACTTTATTATAAATCAAAGATTAGTGGAGATTTATTAATTATACAAATAATTGCAACCGGACACGCACAAGAAACAGAAACCTTTTGTATTTTAGCTAGAGGTTCACGTATAAATAATTAAATAATTAATAACTCTCCCATGTACTGCTTAACATCATGAAAAAAAAAAGATTACAAAACCTATATTTAATTTACACGTACTTCTATCCTTTCTATATAGCTGATCCTCAAATATATTACTCCTTTTTTTTTCAAAAAATAAAATAAAATCATTTTCTTCATATATAAGAAGAGTTTCAATATTCTAAAATGAATAAAATCTATAATAGATCGAGGCGACCTCATGTCCTCCTCCTCCTCCTCCTCTTCTTATAAAAACGAGCTGAATTACTTGAGTTTTTGTAAAAACTCTTACCTTAAAACAACATTAGTAATTACAAACTTAAAAAAGGAAGAAGAAGAAGAAGAAGCTAAATTAGTTAAAATTAAATAAAAAAAAACCAACAAGCAATTAATGATTAATTATGACTTGTAATTAAAAATAAAATAAGTAGGTCAGCAAAAGGGGTGTGTGTCACTAACTTGAATAACTCGTGGACCTTTATGCACGTTGTGGCTGTAGCAGAGGTCACAGAGAGGTGATTTGGTGCAATCCATGCAAAAGAAATTGCAGTATTTTACTTTCTCAGAATCACGATGGTTTTCACATGGCTCATAAAATTCGGTTTCTATCAAGCTCAGTACCCAATGAGGATAAGTTGCGTACACCTCCATGATGGACAGCTCCATGTGTAACACTTCTGTTCTTAAATTCTTCCTTCTTTTTCAAAGGTAAATTGGTTAATTAAGGTAGCTACAAACCCTAAAACGTATACTACCTGGGTACGTATATATGTACGTAGTTCCAATATCATTCTCTCTTCTTCTTTTTTATGCAGGAAAAGTCCTGTGTTGTTTCTCTTTAACTAACAGACAAATTAAAGTTCTGCACATCCTATGCAGGAACTTTGTATCACTTTCCAATTCCAGCAGTTAAAACATTAGATTTTTCTTAGGAAAAATTAGTTAATTATTGATTGTTTCTTGGGAGCAAGGAAAATACATTCTTGCAATTGAAAATCGAGCCCAAACATACTCAATAAAGTATATATATATACGAGTACTTTTTGTTGATTAAGTAATAACGAGATTGCCTGGAGACTCAATATTCGATTTGTTTTCTTGTGCTGGGATTTAAGAAAGGTTTATTTTCTATAAAAAAATAATAATGTCGGGAAACAATGCTGGATTAATTAATCAACAGAAGATTTAATTACCAACCAACACAAAAATCATAATTTGGAAATATAATAGAGCTATGATGTCTGAATCGGAGGCTTGGTCTGTTTTTATATGCATGAATACATTATATATCTACCATGCCCTTAAAAAAGAAAATCTTAGAACCAAAAGTACTTTTTATATAATATCGTAGTTACCAGGAAAGCTCCTCCTAATATATAATTTGTCAATGCAAAGGTTGTTTGGACCAACTGGTAGATCTGTGTCTCTTCCATGTAATCAGCACATTAATTCATTCCCTAAGCAAATTCTTAATGATGCTAATTATCCACAGTATCAACATGTTCATGAATCAGGACACTTGTTAAGCAAATGTACTACAAGTACAACGAAAAAAACTAGTATTGTCTTAGAATTTTTTATATATATATAAATGCTTAATTAATGGATAATGGGATATAATTTTGGCCTCTCATACATTTATGACTTGAACCATATCTTATCAAACTTTAAAAAATGGGAATATCTATTGGATGTCTTCTTCATAATTCCTTAATGCTCTGTGTGTTTTGTGTCATTTGATTTGGACTTTTATTGGTTTCTGAAGTGTTTTCATAACAAAAATTATCGATCTGATAGAAACTTAATGAGCTACCAAATTAATTAGTTATAGGATATGGTGATGGTGAAGTCCAAAATGCCAGTCAAGGATAGTTTCAGCATCCCCATCTCTGCAGGCAGTCCAGCCTCTTTGTTAGAAAATTTAGCAGGAACTTCGTAACCAAAAGAATACCTGATATTTGACTGTCATGAACATAGACTAATTGCCTAGTGCGGGGTACGTAGAGCTTGAGAAGGCCAGGTTGTTAGATGGTTTTCGCAGCAGCTGACCAGCTTGATCTTCTTGAAAACAAGGAATGCTGTGGAACCATTGTCATACCAAGGTAGCAGATCCAAAAGGTTAAGCTTGTAATAAAAACAGACTCCAAGTTTCCATCTCATGTCCTTATCTTCAAACATAAGAAGAGCACTTGGGAGCTAGAACTTATGATAATTTCTTGGTTGCGGGTTTGGTTCCTATGTCACTTGCTGAGGCTCTTAGAACAACCAGAGTTCTAGTGATTCTTGTAACTTCTGTGTTCAGATTGAGGATTCCGTCCATGGTTCAGCGTGTGCATCTTGCTGCAAATGTCGTCTCTGCCACTTACCTTTTATTCATAATAATTACCAAAGCTTATAAAGTGAAACTGAACAGGGACTAGTTCTTAATTCAAAAATTCATACAAGGTTAAATTAGTAACAAAAGGCTACTAACTGTTTCTTGAACAACACTTGCAAAAAACAATGGTACAACAAAAGAATATGTAGATGTAGTACTTTAATTCCTGCATGTCTGATAATGCAGTTGAGATGCAGCCTTAATACCTACAAATTAACTTGAAATGATCAGCAGGTGATCAAGCACTGAGCATTTCCTGCCTTGAAGCTTAATGTCTCCAATCATCAACTATAAGTTCATGAAAACGCTGTGATATTCAGTGAATCTGAGAGTACTACACTCGGCGATCCCATATAGTTGTTCATTGGTGTCCTTATATTCTTCACATCTTCACATATCTGAACCTTAGCATATAATATTTGAGAGCAGGAAGTATAGCCCTGAGCAACTGTATGGCTCCAACTACAGTTGCTATACTTTTTTCTTCATAAAATAATAATCGACTAGTTTCCTCTAATTTCCAGATCCTGTCTCGCAGAATTTTAGTGGAGGAAAAAATATAAAATTTCTTCTCGAGCCTCAAACAGCCAAAGCAGCAAAGTGGCCTTAGTAGAAGACAGATCTAAGAGAGAGATATGCAATGAATATGGATACACCATGCCTTCATTAAATTCACTAAATAGGGCAAGACAAAAAAAAAATAAAGATAATTATTAAATATTTTTAAATTAATATGGGTGTTTAAATTAGCTTGTTCTTGCTTCAATTAATTTCATACATAGATCCTATAATTAATAATTATATAAGTTTCCAGTGATTTTAAAATTTATAAAACTCGAACTTGTAATTTCTAAATAAAATAAAAATAATTATTTCATACACCACGTGGTATCACCTGCCTCATTATGCTCCATCACTTGGAACGGACTTTGGCTGTTAATCACCCAAAATACAAAAAAGGATTGATGAATTAGAAGGAAGGGACTCCATGGCCGCAATCAGTGCTAGTCTTTATTGCATGCAGGTGCTAAACTGAATGAGTGCTAGAGTATCATGCTCCACAAACACACCTCTGCATGCCACTGCTACTAATTTGTTCAATATGATAATGCTAAGTTTTCAAAAGCTTTTGTGATAACTCAACTTTCTTATAAATCTAAATTTATGTAGATAATTGATAATAAATTAAGAATATTGTTAAAATAGATTGAATAAGTTTGAGTTAAATCAATTTTTGCAAATTATTTAGTTAACGTAGTTAATTAATACATGTTGTTATCATTATTTTATATAAGTTTGATATAAATAATGGATAATCGTTCATAAAAGTATAGAGATTCATCTCAAGAGTTGTGGATGATGGATTATTGTAATGAGATTCACTGTTTTATTAATTACGCATTATCTAATCCGAGAAATATTAGTGAAGGGGTATTAGATGTCTATGCAAAAGATGTAAAAATAAAAAGGTTCTCGATGTTGTAACGATGCATCTTCTACAAAAAGAATTCATGAAGAAATACATGTATTGATATGCACACGGAGATAGGGGCGGAGGTAGCATTATTTAATAGGGGGCCAAAATAATATAAAAAGATATTTTTTTAATTTACTATACATAAATTGTAAAAATAAAAAAAACTGCATGATTTAGTTTTATTCAAAGAAGTAACTATAAACATATGACGATCTTTGTATACGATAAGAAGTTTAAAGCAATACCAAATTGAGTCAAAGCTATGAAGTTAATGTTATCTTCATAATGTATTCATCACTTTAATTTTGTTGGTCTTTGTACCTATCAAATATAAATATACAAAATATATAAGAAACATTAGTTAAAGCGATGCATTATTTATGTTTGATAAAACTTTGAAATAAAGTAAAAATTAATAAATAATGATTCTTACATATTTAATTTAATTATACTCGTCGTTCTTTCATGGAATAGAAATCATTGATTATCATATCAATTGTGAATCTTTCAGCAATTTCTTTTTCTATATAGACAATCAAATAATTTGCAAGAAAATCATCCTCCATCCGATCGCGAAGTCTTGTTTTAACAATCTTCATCACTAAAAAAGCTCGTTCAGTTGTTGCTGTCGAAACAGGAAGAATCAAAATAAACCGAATCAACCTGTCAATGAGTGGATAAATTGTTGATTTTTCTGTTTCAACCAATCCTTGACATAAATCAGCAATCGATGACATATTCTTTAACTTTGGATGATTGGGCACATCAAGCTCATAATGCTGCAACTGAAATCTTAAATGAGTTTTTTCTTGGTAAAAAAAGTCTTTAGGATAGAACTTGTCAACAAGTAAGCATATATCTTCAACACTGAATAATTTATAGTTATTTTTAGGATCTAAAGTTGTGCTCAACTTAAGAAGCTCAATCGTCTGCTCATTGAATCTATTATTTAGCTCTTGCAACTGTTGATCAATGATAGCTGTAAATATATCAACTCGATAGTGATGCTCAACTGTTATTGATTTTGTTTTACGGCAAAATCATCCCACACTAGAAAAATAAGCATCCATATCAGGAACTTCAATGTCTTGATGCTTACAAAATGATGTCAATTCTTCTAAAAGAGTTTCCCAGCCATCATCTCTTAACTTCTGAATTAAAGTCTTTGTGGTAGTCACCAAATGCATAACATTTAAAATATCTTGAGATTTCTGTTGCAAAGCTTGGCAAAGCACATCAATAATTCCCATAACATTCTTCATTGTATGCAAGATGAATGCAAAATCAAATGACATTAGCAACTTAAATGAAAAAGTTGCATCACCACGTTGAGAATAAGTAAATCCATCTAAAGCGATGTTTTCAAGAACCAAGCAAGTTGCCTCATACATTTTTATCAAACTGCAAATGGATTTGAAGTGCGAACTCCATCTGCTATCTCCAGGTCGTTGCAAACCACCTACTTGATTAACTCCTTTACCCGTTTCAATCTCACCAATATCAACTAAATATTCAATTGTAGCTGCTTGAAAAGCCTGTAATTCATCATTACGCTTGCAAGAAGCATTAACAATGTTAATAATAAAAATCAAGTTTTGAAAAAAAAAGTGAACATCAGGTATTTCTCTAGCTGCAGCAATAAGAGCCAATTGTAATTGATGAGCTAAACAATGTCAATAATATGCATAAGGGCAATCATTAATGAATAAAGCTTGCAATCATTCCACTCTCCACGCATATTACTAGCACCATCATACCCTTGGCCCCTAATATTTTGAACATCAAGATTGTGATGAAATAAAACAAAGGAAATCTCTTTCTTAAGAGTTGAAGCAGTTGTGTCTTTGACATGAACTATATCCAAAAATCGTTCTTGTATAAATCCACTTCTATCAACAAACCTAATAACAAGGGTCATTTGCTCTCTTCTGGATTCATCTCGAGCTTCATCAATAATTAAGCAAAATCTTGCATCACCAATCTCATGACGAATTGAAGACTGAACATTTCTAGCAAAGACATGTAAGATTTCCTTTTGAATTTGATGCGAGGTGTATTTAGCATTTTATGGAGCATTATCCAAAACAAGAGCACCTACTTGTTCATTATATGATGCTAAAAGTTTCAACATTTCAAAAAAATTTCCTTGATTTTTTGATTCTGGACATTCATCATGTCCTCTAAAAGCACATGCTTGAAATGTGAGCCAATGAACAATATCTTTTGAAGCTTTAATATGCAATTGATTATTTAGAATTTCTTGAGTAGTTTGCCTCTTAACTACCTTCTCAATATGACATGACTGATTTTTCAAATTTTCCAAGCACCTGGTAGCAAATCTATGAGCTGAATTTGGACATTTTTCCATATGAGTTAAAAAAGTACATCGTTCCTCATCATTAACTTTCTTCCAACAATTGAATCCTTTAACAGTAAATGTGTCTAATCCTGGCTTTCCAGATGACTTACTTGAAAATAGATAGCAAGGGAAACAAAATGCAGTAGTTCTCTCTGAATATTCAAGTTATGGATAACTTTTGAACCAATAAAACTGAAATCGACGAGAATGTTTTTTACCAGTCAGCGGATATTCAGACACCAAAGGTTGATATGGCCTCAAATTAATGTATGCCCTTCTAATTTCATCTTGTTGATTAACCGGGTATTCCCAAATTTGACGACAATTGCTTGGATCTCTAATTAGATGAGCAATGTCGATTCTAATAGGAGGCTGCTCGTTAATCAATGCAGGTTATTCATAAACTGAAGCACATTGGGGTTGTTCAACCATAACTTCAACATTACACATTGAAGTTGATTCATTAGACTGTGAGTTATCAATATTTTTCCTCTTTTTCTCAAAAAAAAAGAATCAATTCTTCTTATTTTGTTCATGATTCAACCTAAAATCAAAACATCATAATTTTTTATTGTTTTCTATTTAAAAAATAAATACAAATAACGATGTGTTGAAGCAATAATCAGAACCAAAAATAAATTTTTACATGTAAACCACACTGACATATGAAAGCAAAATTAGCATATTAAAAAAAATTGCTATATAAAAGCGTATCTAACATAAAAAATATGATTAATGGTTCCTAAAAGAGAAAACTTACACTGAATCAAAGTTGGGTATACGCTCTTCAAAGAACTCAATTTGGCTAGAAAGACCGTGTCTAATTGTATATTGGACCTGGTGATAGTAAGGTACACGTGAGAAAAAATTGATAATTTTAGTGGCTTTGTTAAAAACAAAACATAAAAAATCCAAGCATAATCGAAACAAACAAACAAACATATAAAATATATCCAATTAATTAGAAAAAACAACATTTACTATAACAAGAAATAAAAAATGGTAAAACTAGTAGATCTAAAAAAAATAGCAGAATTATATATATGTATTCATTAAATTCTTAACAAACATAAAAAAAAATTAAATTACTAATTACCTTATTGTTTCGATGAATTAATTGGCAACAGCTTTGCTTTAACTTTTATGCTTTGTATTGTTAATTTTTTCGGCTAGGTTTGCAGAGAAGAAAAAGAGAGAGACAGTAAAAGAAAGGAATTAAATTGAAAAGCTTTTGTTTTCGACTTGCATAGAGATACACAGATATTTAGCCTATTAAAGTCAAACATAACTAATAAAATAATAATTTAGTATTAAAAAGCCTATTATTTGTTATATTTAAAATAAAAAAAAGTTTTGCAGGGGCCTGGCCTCCCCTTGGTTTCGTCGCTGCACGGAGAACTATATGTTCCTCATGATACCATGGTATAAAGGATGATTGAGTCAAGTTTTAGTTCTAGCAACGTGCATGGAGTTGTAGATGACAATGGTAATCATAATAAGAATATGGTTATGGATGTGAGAATGAATCAAGGTCATGCTAGTTAATGTCTAATCGTAGATGAAGAACATAATGCAGATGCAACCGTGTTTTTTAATCTTTTGTAAGATTTTGATGACCAACCATTATGTGATAGTTACATAAATTATAGTAAATTATTATTTTATATTTATTTCATTTAGAATAAATATTTGTAAATTTAGGATTAAAAATATTATCACTTAGAAATAATTGTGTTGAAATTTAGTTGTTATTGTAATAATTTTTGCATTGTTTTATTGAATTTTAGTTGTTGTTTTTTCAATTTTGTTGTTTAATTTTAATTAAATGTGTAAGACTAATTTTAATTATTATTTTGGATTTTTGTAAATTTAGAATAATTTGTTGTTAATTTATGATTAAAAATATTATCACTTAGAAAATGAAAATTTTCTATGAAATTGAATTATGCTAAATTTTTAGAAGAAATTGAATAAAATCAACTGGTCTATGGCATATATGTTATGTATTTACAGGTTTAAAAATTTTGAGCAGTCTCTCGTATAAAGGAGATGGTGTTGAATTTTGTTAAAAAAATAGGAATCATTTAAATTTTTTTATTTGTTAATTTGTGTAAATGCTTAGGAGAAAGCTTATTGCACGTCGTGAGGATAAGATCAATGCTAGTTCTTCTAACAGCAATGCTGACAACCATGAGTTATTAGGTTCCTACCAAGATCAGGCACTTGAGGCACAAGCATTGACTCACAATGCAGACTTGTCAAGTATGATGTAGTAACGTCGAGGGGGGTCTATTCACAGAGGGATTTATCTACCTATAAGTACGAGACTCATTGGAAGGATGACTTTTCAATGTAAGTTTGTTTTGCTTTCATAACAACATGTTTAATAATTTTTTTAAAATAATATTATTTAACGAATGCAATTTCAAGTTTACAAATATTGAGGTTGTGAGAACAATAACATCAGCCTTTAAATCGTCATAGAAATTCCATTGTTTCAATAGAATCAGGTTTCCAAACATCCTGAATGGAAATCACAAGCCGATGTATGGTTTTCAAGGTTCAAGGTTAGTATTAACTTAAATGTTTTTTTTATAATTTGGACCGTTTATTGAAAATTTCCTTTAAATTTTTACTTCAAGGAAAAATTTGAATGGGAGGGAGCTGATATTTAATAATATAGCGAGGAGGGTTTGAGAGAATAATGCTATAATTAGGTAAGATCAAATTCAGGATAATTTTTTTTATTCCAAATATTAAAATTTTATTTTTCATTTACTAATAGATAATTAATTTGTACCATATAGGTTGTGTGATTTTTGGTAGAAGACGCAAAAGAAAACCAAAAAATATGTGAAAGAAAAAAACTTTCCAAGTTGGAATGACATGGCAATTTGGAAAGATTTCAGACCGACATATGTCTTAGAGACTGTATGAGTAGAATACATTCAGCACGTGACGTCCGCGCGTTACACTTAGTGGTCACAATCCGGTATAAATAATCAAAACCAGCGTGTTCACGATTTTGTTACCATGTACACTGACAGCTCTGTTCCATTCGTTTCGCATGCGAAGTGGATGGTAGGATTTTTTTATTAGTTGTTTTTTATAAAAATATGTAACTGGCAACATTTTCTTCTTGCAGACTACGGTTCTTAGATATGAGCCAAGTCCGACAGAGCTTTTTGTTGAAACGCATGTGCGAAATAATGACCGTAAAAAAGAAATGTAGCAGTTTGTTGATAGTCGAGCTTAGCACTTTGTGGTATGTTAGTTTTCAATTATTTTTTTCTTAAGTTATTATTTTCTTGAATTTGATGAATTTATTTTTTCTTTCTAGGATACATATAACAACTGGTTGAAGGAGAAATATGAAGATGATCTTTTGACCCATCTGGATATTGATCCAGAATTGTGGTTGGATGCAGGATTGTCCAGTGGACCCGATAGAAATCGAGTGTACGGACTCTCTAACACTACATACGAGAACTTGTAGATGACCCTTAGTGCTTTGATCGTTGGATGCTCGCAACCGATTCTGAGCATTCAAACTCCGGAGTTCACGGCAATGTTAGACCAATAGATACAGGATCGAACGATCTATCTTAATGATAAATATGAATGCCTTACTGCTGATTATGAAGAACTTTGTTGATTGGTAATGGAGATAAGATCATAAATGGATGGGTCATGTGCATTTCCCCAATTGGCCCCACTGTTTCAGCGACGACCAATCTCCTCCTCCTCCTCTAGCACCGTCTATATTTTAGATTTATTGTATTTGAATGTACAAATGTTTGAATTTGTAATAAATATTTGATTTGTATACTAATTTATTTTATTTAATTATTTTTCTACTTTTGGTCAATATATTTTTTTAAAATGTATATTTTTAAAATATTACTGACAGGGTTACCGACGACACAATTCCTTCGATATATTCCAGAGAGTTGGAAAATAATTACTGCAAATACCACCATTACTGATGGGGTTACCGACGAAACTAGATCGTCGGTATATTTTAGAGAGGTCGAAAAGAATTACAGCAAATATCACTGCTACTACTAATATACTGATGGAATTACATATTGTATTCTGTTGGTGATATGTTATATTTACCGATAGATATACCGATGTAATATAACGGGTAAAATTATTATTTTTTTGTGTACTTTGTCCGTCTGTAAATCCATCGTTATATTTATTACCAAATAACTCATCGACAGTCCATAAATTACCGACAAGAGTTCTTCCGACAGACTGCTTCTGTCTATTAAAAATTTTCATCGATAAAACTATTAAATCTGGGAGGGATCTACCTCCCAACAATACTTGATATGTTTCAGGGATTGACCATAAAATCAGCTCGTTATTACCAGGAAAGTTTCACCCCTTAAAATAGTTGTGCCCATTTGGTAGTTGCAGAGGCTGTCATGACCAACTGGTAGGTCCTTTGCCTCTTCCATTATACATCCATTCCCTAAGCAAACCAATAATTGTGCCACTTATACATGCTATTAATGTGTTCATGAATCAGGAAACTTTGCAAATCTACTGTAAGATCAAAGAGAATACGAGTAGTTTATGTTACAGATTGATTTCCTAAATGGATATATTGCTTTTTCCTCCCATAATCCATGGCTTGAAGCATTAACTTATCGGACTTGAAAAAATGGAAATACAGTACAGATCACAAAAGAAAGATATTATAAAGACGTCTTCTTCATAATTCTTTTATCCTATCTGTGACTTCTAAATATTTGATTGGACATTTTCTGGCTTATGAGACGTCTTCGTGTTAAATCTAAATGATCAAAACTTAAGAAGCCATTGTTGCAAATCAGATCAACCATTATCTTCTCACTGATGCATGATCTGTTACTCTAGTGCCGATATGCTCATATGCATCATTTCAGAAACACGACATGGTAATGGTGAAGTCATTGTCACTCAAGGTCATCTTCTACATCCCCCTCTCTACAGCCTGTTTATGAATGACACTCGTCCTACTAAGCACATTGGTTCCTTTACAAAACCCCGATGTTCCATCATGATGTTTTAGTTCATGTTGATCCTGTAAACATATCTCATCACGTTATAATATATAATATGTCTACCAGACCATACTTACTGCTAGCTAGGCCAAATGGATCCAGCTTGCATCCTTTCAAATAGTTTGATCGCTTTAATTATATCTCGAACCATTTGATGCGAGGAAAACAAAAATCAAATCCCAGGACGCTTGTACTCTTACTGGGCATGTTTTAAAATTCATCCTAAATCACATGTCAAATTCAAAACACTCAAAAATACAGATCTTTTCTTTCAAACATGTTTATAGAAAAACTTCATTACCATTGAACTCCTCTTGTTGAACGGAGAAGAGTTTTATTGCTGAAAAATTAGAGGGACTCTAAGATAGGAAGCGGAAAGTATGAAGATCAAAAGGAATTTTTTTCCCCAAAATCTATTTTGGCCACGAGGCTTCTCTATATTTTTCACAATGATCCCTTTTCTGTTTAATATCTCCCTCAACATTTTTTTTTTCTTTTCAAATTAGCCATTAATTTCAACACAAAAGGATGCAACTGGAAGAAAAAAAAAAGTTTAAAGATGAAAAAAGCATGGCATCTAATCTAATGATTGCATTCTTGTTCCATGAAAAATGTAGTCCTTGTGCCTTATCATGGATCGCAAAGACTTAATGGTCATTACGATTTTGGTTTTGAAGTTCATGTTCTAACAAGAAAAGGTTCATTCATGTCCCCCCGCCAGTACTCTGAAATTTCAACAGCAACATTTCTCGTGTAGAGGACTTGTGCATAGCTTCCCAACATCTTTTGTGGCCATCAATTTGCCTTGACAATCAGTGTCTGATTAGGATTGGAAAGGATTTCAACATCCTCATGTGGGTCTCGATTTGTCAACAAATTCAATATCTAGTGTACCATAATTACATTCCCTCCCCTTTACCTATTTTCTTACCTTAGAAGCAATGGACAAGACAACGGTTGAAAGCTCATAATTGAGGCAGTGAGGATGACCTTGCAGCAACCTTGTCGGCAGGAAAAACTGAACATCACTGACTTCTGAAGATTAAGCTCATAATTCTCTAGTCCACAAAATGAACAGGACAAAACAAGATGCATAATAATTTGGCTGTGTATTTCATTAAAATCAGGGAAATCAATTGCATAACCTGACACAAGCTGGAAATGTGCAAGGCTATGACTGACAATATTTGCTCATCTGATTTTTATGCATGGATATGAAAAATGTAGTATTACAAGGCTGGAAGAAGCCAAAGATTAAAGAGTGATGAAGAAAATGAGAGAAACCAAGACAAGAAAGCCATAGCGGCGGATAACTGATATCTACTACATAACTTTTCTGGGCAAAATGATTTACCAACATCAAGCAGAAGATCTGCAACACTAGCTGTTGAACAGGCTGCTGCTAGTGATAGAAATGATAAAACCTGTTAAAAAAATCAAATGGTGAATAAGCATACAATGACAGTTTCTTTCTTTGATTACGTTTTCGATTGAATATAACCAGGACGTACCAAATCTCCAATGATGATCATTAGCAGATTCCTTCTTTGAAGATCTAAACTTTTAACAAAGATAGAATAAGCATCCGCCAGTACCAAAACCAAGCTCCATGGAATTACCAAGCCCATAACTGTTACCAAGAAGCTGACAAAGAAATGCCTACCAATTACAAAAAGCTGAAGCACACAAAACACCAGCATCCTATATTGCTTGGTAATAATGGAAGTGCAGCACACTATGATGTACAAGAAAAATTGAGAATTGCAGATGCTTGCAATTTTTCGAAACAGCAACTCTATCGTCAGACAAATAAAAGAAAGAAGGAAAGAAATTCATACCAAGTTAAATGTTTAAGCAAAAAAGAAAAACAAACAGAAGTCCTAAGGTCATTCCCATATCTACAGATTTATTTTCATCCAGATCATGTAGTTAATTTCATCATTTATCTGTAGAACCTATAAAATTTCAGAATAATCATAAGAAAGATATTTAATTGACAGGTCTTCTAGTAACTTGTATGTTTTAGAAACATCATCATCAGGAAAGTTGAATAGGCTCTTTAAGATAATCAAATTCACTTCAAACCAAGAAAACACAGTATTGATATCCACAAGTCTCAACATGAGATCACCGCAAGTTTTGTCACCAAGACAACTTGAGACTAGTAAAGGCCATCAACTTCAGAGCACAAGCAATACAACATGCAGAGCAGCAACACTGGCTCTCGACCTAAGGGTATTGGGTCAATTCACCATTAAAAAACCAAAAAGTCTAAAAGCTGATTGGACATTCCATCATCGCATTGATGGAGAGCTAAAACAAGCACATCTATTGTTCGAATATATAGAAAACTGATTACAGGTTTCTTCTGCAACCATGGTTGTAGATTAAGGGGAAAAAAACCCTTAAACTGTTCCAAATGCTTGCAAAACCATCTGCAAAATACATCCCTTGCTGCAAACCCATACATGGCAACCTAAATCAACCCTCTATTGGAAGATACAGTCTTATTTTCCTAGAGGAGACCATCCCAAAAATGGTCTAGTCAAGGATTAGATGGTATGCATGTAATGCACCGCATTTGAAATGCATCATATGGCCGAGCTTCTGACTCTCTAATTGCTAAATTATCTCATAATGATGCCACACCCAACCACAGCTACGAGCTCATTTACACCACTAAACCGAGATGTTGTCTCCAACACTTATCCTGAGAGAACTTTTGGCCATCTAGTTTGTCAAACCAATCATGACTCTGCAAAAATGAAATCCTTCCAATAAACCCCGCAGTAACAGTAAGAATAGGATAGGCATCAACAACTTTATTGCCTAAATCCTCAGAAAACCAACTATCTTCCTCTTTCACCGTTCACTCATTACGCCATATGATCACAACTGTGCCTCCCTTTTACAATCTTAAGCAAGAATTAACTAATTATTAGAAGTAAAAAGAAATGAGATCTCAACCAAAAATAGAAAAAAGAAAGAAATGAAATTAATAGACAAGAAGAACAGTAGACAAAACAAAATTGTATGTAATAAAATTGTAGTAACAACACAAGAGAAGCAGGGTATTGAAATTCATAATAAAAAAAAACACAGTAAGAGTACCAGAAAGTAGTATAGCTGTAAAAGTCAACATCCAAACACATAAAGAGAAGTGAAGCACAAGAGAAACAGGTCTGCCCAAATCTCAAAGCCAGGCTACCGCTTGACCCCATTGCTCCAGGCACTTGCCCTTCCATCTTTCTAAGAAACTCCCCCTCTGTATCTTCATGTCCAGAACTTCATTTCACCCTTGTTTTCCCAGGGTGATCGATGCCACCACCAAATAAAAGGAATTGAACTTGAAGCTAATAGAGAAGGGAAATGCCAGCTATGGTTTTTCTTAAATGATTTGACTTTAATGGGGATAAAGTAACATTAACAGTCGCTTTGGTGAAAGAAATTTGCAAGGGAAAGAGACGTTAAAATTTGTAAAGACTCATGAAAATGAGAGACTTTCTAGCTTCTCCTCTCTTCTCTTTACCTTAATTTTGGTTTCTTTGGGTATGTTGTTGTCTGTCAGAGAATACAATAGAACAGAAGATTTGGAAACGTGGGCTTCGATGGTGTTGTCTGAAAAGGGCAAGTGGCAAAATCAAGGTTTCTACATGGGTTTGGCTGTCTTTGCTTACCTTTACTTTATTATTAATCCATTTATTTTCCCATTACCAAATAAAGAAAAGAAGAGTAATTACAAATATTAATGAAATTTAATAAATAAAAAAATTTCAAAAATACATGTCATAATATTTAATAGCGCATAAGTTTTTAGAAGTTTTTCCTTAATGTTTATTTTTTAAAAAAATTAAAAATTGCTATAGTCTTTTTTTATTATTATTAACGTGGGTATCCGGGTCAGCTTGCGTGCACCTCGACTAATTTTACAGGCCCTAAAATTAACGATCATATAAACCTCCAGTAGCCATCAACTATTGTTTTTTTGTGATTTCTCTTAATGATAAAGTTTTTATTTATTTATTTATTTATTAAAATTACACTTAAGCTAAAAGAATTGAAATCAAATTCTTGTGATTTGTCTTAGCATTGTTTTCCTTATTCTTCTTGTGTTCTTAAAATAATTTATTATTTTTTGTCTAGTGCTAATAATGTAATTATAATATTATTTTTCAAATTTTCTTAATTTTTTATTCTTGATAGCCCAAAGAAAAAAACAAGAGAATTTTTACAAGAGAATTTGTAAACGAGAAAAGTTTTTTTTTTTAAGATTAGAATTTTTCTCAATTATTATTATAATCTTGTCATAATTGTCTTTATATATAAAAAGCGATAGATGATTTTAACGTTAATTTATTTAAAACCAGCAAATGTACACATCTTTTTAAAATCATACTATTTTATATTAAATATTTTATATTAAATATACTTTTAAACAGTCACAACCCTAAAATAAAAGACACGACTTTTAATTCACTCCAAAAGGCATGAGTGTTGTCGAAGGAAAGCAATGAAAAACAAAATCATTAGATCAAGTATAGGAGATAAGGATAGTTCTTTTAACCACCAAAAATCATTGGTTTGAGATTCATGAATGTTGAAATCAGAACAAAAGATATGTCAAGAAAGAATTATACGTGGGATCTTAGTATTGGAAATATTTCCAACATTTCGGGGACTATTATGAAAAGAAAAAAAATAAGGGTTTAAGCATAACTAAATTTGTTTAGGTTGGATTTAGTAAGGTGTGTTTGGAAGCGCCGTTTATTTCTAACATTTAAAAAACTATTCTGAAAAGAAAAAAAAATGAGAGTTTAAGTATAACTAAATTTGTTTAGGTTAGGTTTAGTTAGGTTGTGTTTGCCGCGTTGTTAAAAATTTAATTTTTTTTTGTATAAAATAAAATAAAATTATATTTTCAAATAGTTTTAATATAGTGATATCAAAAATAATTTTTAAAAAAATAAAAAAAAATTATTTTGATGTATTTCTAAGTAAAAAGTATTTTAAACCGCTATCCCTACAACAATTTTAAATAGACTTGGACAATTTTAAAATTAATTTATATATTTTCAAGATAAAAAAATAAATTAAAACATATTCTTTTCTATTCTCTCGATCTCTCCTGTTTACGAATGCACTTTCTGCTTGTATGAAGCTGTTTTCCACCATTAAAGAGGCCATTTAAGCATCCATATCATGGAAGGGTCGTTTCAATTAAAAATAAGCCTCTTTTTTTTTTTTTCTAAACAAGGCACATATGGCTGGATATGTGATTGATCAGCCTTTCTATCCTTAAGAGAAAAAAAATACCGCGGCTGGCATTATTGGCATTAAAAAATAAATGCGAGAAACCTCATTGTAGCTTCCTCTTCCGGCAGAGTTAGATTCACAAGGAATCACATTTTTGGTGTTCCTGCTAATATCTTCCAACACCATTATAGTTTTTTAATAAACAAAGTAAGTTCACTTCGATCTCTTCCCATGCACGACTAGTTTTGTGTGATCTTGAAGCAGGCAGGTTAATGATTTGGAATTGGTCCCCTCTTGATTCAACTTTCGTTAGTTTTTGTTAGGATTTTTTATATGATTTTGCCTCCATCTGGGCTTAAAAATTTGAATATTGCAGGCACAAGGTTCTGTATAGAGTGCAGCAGGTTTGACATTTCACCACATGGCTCCCACAACCTGCAATTATCTAACCATGGACCTTAATTTCCGAACATTATTACATGGAGGCTTGATAATATACAAACAAGATAAAATATTTTAGTGCAGCTCTTTGGGGTCACAGAAAAGTTTAGCAGCATCTTGAACATGTAGCAAAATCCGAACCAAGAATAAATGCACAGATTTCATACGAGAAGAGCTCTATTGATCAAGCTGAGCATACCAGATCCCCTGGATCTTGACGTCCTTTGGGGTCTTTGCTCCCAAATCAGTATCGGATGGCTGGACACTCTCAAACACTCCTATGACCTCTCCGGTCTCAGGCTTGCTCTTGGTAACACTTAGGGTGATTTTACCTGTTGATGATGCGGTGTTCTTGATGTTTTCTTTGGTTAGTTCCTCCTCATCCCCTCTGCCTCCAGCAGGCAATGCAACTGCATTGTCATAACCGGTTGAACCACCTCTTCCCTTTGGGTCCAGGAAAGAAGAGCCCCGGTAGGATGGTACAAGGAATTCTCCACTGAAGCTGTCTGGTTTTCCTGATGCAACCAACTGTTTAATGGTGAAAAGGAAAGGCACACGCTCGCCACCAGGTAGCTGAACAGTCACAGCAGCATAGTCAATGCCATCTTTCTCCTCAAACTTGATGGTTCCATCGGAAGAGACTTCGAAAGGTCCCTCAATCTCGTCAAGAGTGTAGGTTAAACGTGTCATAAGCTTAGTTTTTTGGAAATCAGGTGGGGAATTCTTGTTTATACCTTCAGCCTTGACTGTGAATGAAGTTGGCTCTAAGCAGATCTTCTTAGCATTGTATTTGCCGGGCTTGAAGGCAAATGAATCAAGTCCTCCGTCAATGGTTGGGCATTGGTTAGCAGTTCCAGATCCTTTTACTTCCATGTATGTCTTGCTCTGGATTTCATCATAGGTCAGCCTCTTCGGAACTCCTTCAGCACTTGCTCCCTGAAATACAAAAAGCGATCACCTCCGGGGTCAGATTTACTCCTCAATGTAACACTGAAATCTTAAAAATAAAAAAGGTTCAGCAAATTAAGCTCTCTAAGCATTTCTTCTTTAATTCCTCGTTGATCAAGCACTAACCCTCAAACTCAAATACCATTGTTATTAATGTGTCAGGGCCAATGAGAGATGGAAATGAACGGCCTGGCCTTAAAATTCTCCTGTCAAGCTCTGAACAGTAAAACATGTGGCCAGTGCATGCAGCACTAATTAGGACTGTTTACTTCCACTGCTTTTAATCACACCCTTCTGAAAATTGAGCCTAGACAGTGATCCTAAACTAAAAGAATCATCATACAAAATGAATTTTTTGCTACAATATTATCAATTCTCAAAAGGATAGATACTTCTTCCTTTCCTAGTCATCTTACATGAAAATAAGCCGTTAAACCAAGTCCATTAACACTATACTATGATTAAGAGGGCAGTATGTGTACAAAAAATACACAGAAACAAGGCAGGGTCAAGACATTATCAGGCCAATCAAATTATAGTCTAACATTAATCTGATCATACAACCATTGGAAGTTCAAAAACATCAGACTAAGACATACTCACCGAGACAACAAGAGCTGAAGTAGCAAGAGCAAAACCAGCTATCTTACTAGCATCTACACACTTTTGAGCCAAGTCTTTAAGATCAGATTGCAAAGAGCAAGAAATCCTAGCACTAGCTGGTTCCAAGCCAAAAGCCTTGGAAACACTTTGAGAAGACCTTAGTTGAAGGCTGGTCCTAGAAGGCACACCCACCTTGGTGGGTTGCATCAGTGTAGCTGCTGCTTGCAGTGAGGCTGCCATTTTAGTTCTTAGAAATAAAAACAAGCTAACTAGCTGACCACAAGAGGAAGTGTTTTGTGCTGGGAGGAGTGGCAAGTTAAGCTGGTTGATTTTGGTGTGAGTAAGATAAGAGATAGGATAAGGCTTCCTCCTATTGGCTGATTGAGCGAAGGTAATGTCTCTGGTTTTCTAGGCCGCCATGTGGCAAGTATCAGGTTTGGGATTAAGATACTCTCTCTATCAGAGTGGATGATGAAGATGATGGATTAGATATCTTGTCGGCCCCACTGCAAAGAATATGTGGTTTTTAGACCCACTGTTGCCAAAGAAAAAATCCATGGCCTGCCAACACTTGGTTGCTCATGCAGCTTCCATAAATACAAGATACAAACCTTTGTTGCTTTGGATTATTATACTTTTATTTCTTTTATTATGTAGTTTTTTTTTTTAGTTTTTAAAAGCATCAATTTTATCCAATTTCTTTATATGAATTCTACAAGTTTCTTAGATCAAGATATGATTTCAAATCTTTAGATCCCTTGTATAATTATTATTATTGCTTAATGTCTTAATTTTCTCAAATTCTTTTAGAAATATGCATATTTTTTTAATGAATTATAAAATATAAAATCACATGAAATATTATTTAAATGAATTCAACATATGAATTAAGAAATTTTGGATTAAATAAATGCATCATGAAGATTGACAATCACAAAAATAAAGTTATTGATATGACAAAACTTCAAATGAATTTAGTATTATTCACTAGGTGATATCGCGCTTTATCGCGAGGCTAGACAATGTTTATACACAAAAAATAATGTTCATGTGTCACAAGCATGTTTTTAAAAAAGAAGAAAAATATATGGCTCGTGTCATATACCTGACTAAGTCGAATAAGTTATCTTTCTGCTTTAATTAGATGAAAAAAAAAATAGAAAATGATGATAAATATATCAAATTTAAAAAGAAAAGTGATCAGGATAATCTGGAAAAAAAATATCTTTTTCAACAGGTGACAAATGATGCAACTCAATTTACAACCTATTAAATTCGGAAGAATGAAAGGGGATAAAAATATTAAAAAATAATAGCTCTGGTCAGTCTAAACTAGCATGAAAAACTTGTAACACAAGTAATCAGGGTTGAGCTAACATGGGATATTCTGTCAAACCCATGACCTAGATTATGAGATTGGAATAACACGATATAAAAAAATAAAAAGTATTATAAAGCCTAATTTTTTTTAAAAAAATATCAACCTCTCTTAACTTTTAAAACCTATGACCCGGGTCATTAGACCCGAAACACACTATCTAGAAAAATCATGGAGCTCGATTCCTAAAAAATAATTTTAATTATATAAAAAGATTATAAAACTAACGCTTAAAAGAATAAGGATCAAAATTGAAATATAAAATAAAACTTATATTGGATTGAAAGGTGGAATTGAAAAGAAAAGTTAATTTAGCAAAAAGACCAAAAAAATCAAAAGAATAAGGATCAAAATTAACATAAAAATAACAAGAATTTTTTTATTGAATGGTGAAATCAAAAATAAAAAACACTTTATCAAAAGAAAAAAATATAAAAAGAATGAAGATCAAATTGGTAAATAATATACCTTAAACTTGAATTGAATGATGAAATTGAAAATAAATTAAACTTTTATAAAAGGATAAAAAACAAATTAGAAATCAAATCAATGAGGACCAAATTAGAAAATATAATACCATAATTTTGGATTGAATGATAAAATTGACAATCAATAAAACATTTACAAAAATACCAAGGAAAAAAAATTAAAAATCAAGAGAATAAGGATCAACTTGAAAATAACAATATATGTCAAATTAGAATTGATGGACAATATTCCAAATCAAGGTTGAACTTATACAAAAAGATCAAGAATAAATATTAGAAATAAAAAAAAATCAAAGTTGAAATACCAACAATAAAGATTGTCAAATTGTAATTCTTAGGAGGAGAGATAAAAAAAGAAGAAGAAAAGGTCAACCGGTGACAAACCAACCTACCAACGACGACACATGTTGCATCACCGAAAAGAGGATGTGGCAACGATTTCAATGACACAGCATATGGACATTTTTGGATACTAGGAGGCACCGCACATGCCACTAGAAGGGTGCGGACGCCTCCTATAAGCCTTCAGGTTCCTCACATGCACTTATCCTTTTGTTTTTAGTCAAATATTAAATTGTTCTTGAATTGACTTAATAATTGCACAAAACTCATTGTGGAAAGACAAATAAGCCTTTTGACTGCATGGTTAAAATTTTTGCTTTTAAGGGTATTTTAGTTATTTTATTGTGCTTTTTTGTAACAGTCTTAAATTGTAAACTCAAAATATATGATATATATTCGTAGTTACCAAATTTTTATATATATATAATTTTCCTGAAATTTCTGCAGAGTTTCCTTTGTATTTTTTAGATACCAAGTTATCGACTTAATCATTTCTCAACCTATAACATCAATCATAATATTCGCCCCATCATTTGAACTTCAAAAACTCAAGCATATTTCAATATCTCAATTCTATTTTTTATAGAACACTATAATAAAACTAATAAATTCTTAACATGTATTGTCTCTCTTTTTTTTTAAGTATTTGTGCTCAAATATATACACAACCAACCATAATTCAACTTAATAATATAACAATATTATAAATTACATCATACACAAGATAATAAGTTAAACATTACATTTTTAGATATGAAAGTATATTACAACAAAATATTAGTTCTTCCAATTACATTAATCACGTAACAAAATTATTTATCCAAGCATCTACTTTCCAGATCGAGGGTGCGATATACCTAAAAACATTATCGCATGAAACATGATTAAAACAATTGCACATTTCAATAAGTAATTGATTAAGGACTAATTATTCATATACATTAAAGTGACTTTCATATCATAGAATAAATTGTCTTATTTTCTTTTGAAGTTTCTAATTTTATAAATTCTCTTCTAGACATAGGGATAAATCTACTAAAATAAAAATATCAAGAGTGTCTCCCATAAACCAGCATATTTAACTTCAAAGTTTTACAATTAATTTATTTTACATCGAGTGATTATCCCATTAATTTGTAAATTAATTTTCTTAACATGGTCATTCAACCAGGCATAAATTTCAGTAATCAGGAAATGATCTTCAAGGCTTGCCCATTTAACAGGACATTATTTCCAATAACTGTCCATTCACCAGGGCATTATTTCCCGTAACTAAAAAATAATTTTTCAAGGCTTGCCCATTCACCCATTCACCAGGGCATTATTTCCAGTAACTAGCACTAGAATTTACAATCTATAAAAATTCATTCTACAATAATAAAAATATATATATAAACTAATTAATTACTCCAAGGTGTCGAACACCTACCTGGTGTATGTGCGCATGAAGATGTCCCTTGTTGCTGATTAGATCCTGCGGCCTTTTCTGTACCAACAAAAATTACTTTGTCATTGTTCATTCATTTGAACCGTTAAAAATTCTAATACCCATTACATATTCTTTGATTAAATCCAACACCTTTTATTAAGTTTAATTGACTTTTAATTCAAGGAGGGCAAAACCCTCCTTTTTGAAACATTTACTTATTTTTTTCACAAAAGTCCCTATACAATTTAATCTATCAACATCAATTATCTTCAATTTGGTGATATTCCTCAATAATATTATTTAAACTTCATTCTCTAATTTTTCTTCTTTATTTAGCCAAAAACAACCTAGGGAAGGAAGTGAAAATTTTTCTTTTCTCTTTGAAAAATTCTTACTCCATTCATATAATAACACTTATAAACCTTCATCTTCCCATATTTTTCAAACAATTGTATTAAACCTCAAATCCCCTAAATTATTCCTCTTTTGGCCAAATATTCAATTAAAATTAAACACTTACCCAATCATAATTCGTGCTTTCTAACATGGTTCAAACATAATTTGCATCATTCCTATAAATTATAACATAAATCCACAATTTCATATAATCTTAATTTTACATAATCCTTCATGAAACATAAAATTAAAGGAATTAATCATTTAGAGCATGTTATTTGCCTCACTTTGATAAAGATTTAAGGAAAGAATGTAAGAAAAATCAAGTTTTCTTCTTCTCCCTCTTCAAATCCTAGCTTGAAATCCTTCATTCAATGCGCTCACCACCTTAAAATCAACCATCTCTTAATGTTTAATTAAGTTACTCACTCTAATTACTCATTTTAATTAGTGAAATCAATGAGAATTTAAGTAGAAAAATCACACAATTCTTCCCCCTCTCTTTGTTTAAAGCTCACGGCTAAAAGAGAAAAAATAAAGTATTTATAGTCTAACTTTTACTTATTTACATATTGGCTCTCATTTCTTCTCATTTTTATTTTTATCACTCAACTTTTCTTTTTACTTAATTCTCACCTTAACATCTTATATTTTATTCTATTGTATCCAATTACAATACTTGGAATCCTTTTATTTAATCTATTCAGTATTTTATTTATTTTACTCAAATTATAATTTAGTGGGTTTTCATATTTTTAATTGTTTATTATTTTTTATATTTGGTTGAATATTAAATTCCCCTGACATTATAATAACAAAAAAAATCATTGTGAAAATACAAAAATACATATTGACACTAGGTTTAATTTTTTTTATTTCTAATGATATTTTGATAGTTTCATTATACAATTAAAAAGGAAATAAAACTTATTTATTCTTAGTTAATTTAATAATGATATATGGATCATGTGAAATGACTTTAATATTTTTAAAAATTAAGTTTTTTTTTAGTAGATGAACAAAAATATCATTATATTATTTTAGTGAATAATATTTATAAGTGTGGGGAATATGTGGTTTCCCAAGAGATTTTAGCTTATTGTTTTAATTTAAGGATAAAGATATTTATATCTTAATTATAGAATATTTGAGGAAAGAAGGGTATTTGAGGAATAAAAAACACTTTAGTGGGATAATTTAGAAACATATTTAAGAGCATAGGAGCTGAATATTAAGTGTTTTAAACCCAAAGGACCTGTTAGTTAGTTTTCTAAATAATAGGGACTAAATTATAATTTAGTCCCTCAGATAGACGAAACTGTTTTCCATCCCGGAACGCCGGCGGGAGCAACACAGCGCCCTAACCAACTGAACTAAGATTGTATCTTAACACCTAACCTACATTTTTCCCGGAAAAGTGTAGGTGAAAGGAGAAATCTTTGTACAGTCTTTGCAAAGACTTAAACATACGAGCAGATTTGTGCACACAGAAGCAATATTGCCTTGGCACCCTCACAAGCATTAGCGAGATGATATAAATCCAGAAACAGAGGGCTAACCGAAAACCATGATGCTAAGGAAACTCAGCTTTAGATCTACCTTGGTCCTACACTGATCTTGTTTGCGAAGAAAATCCAACCTTTTATTAGTTGGGCACCAAGTTTGGAGCTTGAAGAGGAAGGAGAGCAGCTCAAAAGTGCTTGAAATGCAATCACAGGTAAAACCCTCAATGCTTAAAGAGAGACTAAGATTGCTTTCTCATCATTGCTGCGTCATCCTTCCGCCCCTCCCTCCTCTCGACATTTTCCATTTTTAAATCAACAACCCAAGACAATCGAAAATGACCCAAAAATAAAAAATTATTCAAGAAAGAGAGAGAGAGAAGGAAAAGGGAATGATGATTTCTCTCAGACAAATGCCTCGAATTGTCCTCACAATTTGAAAGAATGGAAAAATGATCAGACTCGTCATCTGTGTTTCTTCATCACCGAGAAATCATTAATCCATCATTATTGATTGAAAAAAGAGAAAAACGAGGAATATGATTGATATGAAAAACGAAAGCATGAGTTAGCTGGCTCCATAACCATGAGTTCTTTAGCACTATTCGAGGCCTTTGCTTTTTTATATATAGGTGAAAGAGAACTAGGGTTAGGGTCTTCTTGCCTTTCAGCGCTGAAATTACCAGGGTGCCATCCGCTCTTCCAACCATAACCGTTTGACAAGTCGGTGAACAACCATGATTTTTTTTTATTTTCATTTTTTACTTGGGAAGTTTAGGATTATGGTTTTATTGCTTCTGAAAATTTTTGATTTTTTTATATTTTTTAATTTAAAATTAATTTATTTATATGTTTTTGAAGGTTTGGTGTGTTAATATTAAAAATAAATCTTAAAAAATAAAAAATATATATTATTTTAATGTATTTTCTAGTAAAAACACACTTTAAAAAATAACATATATTATATTTTCAAATAATTATTTAATGCAGTGTTGTGATGTGTAGTGGCTGTGGAGTTGCGTACAATTTTATAAAGATAAAAATAATGTTTGATAATTTATTACTATATTGTATTTATAAATATTTAAAGTATTTGAATAGTATTTAATTAAATTTTATTATTGATATTTTGATATATAATAAAATTACCAATAAAAATTGTAATATTTCATATATGTTTTCTTTATATTAAGTGGTTTATAGTTTATTAAACTTTTTTTTCTATAAATAGAACCCTAAGAGTTCAACTTACAATCAATGGTTAGATAATTAGGGCTAGAATTAAAAAAAAATACGTAAAGAAAGAAATAAGAAATTGAAAGATAAATTGAATTAAAGGGGTGTTTAAAAATAGCTTACACGAGATGACATACCTGCGCGCTACCGCAGGTTTATAAAACAAATGTATTTGATAGTGTTATAATTGTGAACCAGCGCTAGATAAGTAATAGAAATTAAAGGCATGATGAAGCAAATATTTCATGACGAAAAAAAAAGTTGTGTTGGTGATCCAAAACTTAGAGACTGAACAAAATAATTTGTAGTAATTTATAGTGTTTTGTGAGGAAAGATACAGTGCTTTCGCCACATGACTTAGCTTTTCAGTTAATAAAAAGAAAAAAAATTACAAAGCTAAATTCTCTACCAACTTAATATTAAAAAAAAACCAACAAAGATAATTTTGGAAGGAAAAAAACCCATGAGAAAAAACATTGTAGCAATTGACAATGTTTTGTGAGGAAAACTATAACGCTTTTCCTAATAAAATAAAATAAAAAACCATTTAGAGAAATATTGTAGCAATCCACAGTGTTTTGTGAGAAAAACTACAACTCTTTCCTCATATGATTTAGTTTTATTGTAATTATAATTCTTAACCAACTCAATATTTTAAAAAAAATCAACAAAGATCATTTTGAAAAAAAATCATAAAAAAATCACATGGAAAAACACTGCAACAATTCACAGTGTTTTAAAGAAAAAAATTATAAAGCTAAATTCTTAATCAGCTCAATATTAAAAAAAAATCGACAGAGACAATTTAAGATAAAAAACTAACAAAACAAACACCAAAAAAGAAAAAAAAATCATGTTGGAAACACTGTAGCAATTCACAGTGTTTTGTGATGAAAGCTACAGTGCTTTCCCACATGATTTAGCCTTATTTGTAATGACTTGTAATTGTAATTCACAAACAACTTAATATTAAAAAAATAAAATTGAAAAGGATAATTTGAAAAAAATTATAAAAAAAACCATGTGGGAAAAAATACTGTAGCAATGAACAGTAATTTTCAAAAAAAGTTATAGTGCTTTCTTCACATATTGTAACTGTAATTTTTAACCAGCTCAATATTAAAAAATAAAATAAAAAAAAAGGATAATTTTGGAGAAAAAAAATCATGCAGAGAAACACTGTAGCAATCAATAATGTTTTAAGAAAAAAATTACAAAACTAAATTTTCAATCAGCTCAATATTAAAAAAAAAAATTGACAAATATAATTTTCAAAAATAAAGAAATAAAATAGGAAAACTAAGTGGAAAAACATCACAACAATCCATAGTATTTTAAAGAAAAAAATTACAAAGCAAAAATTTTAACCAGGTCAATATTTAAAAGGTAAAATCAACAAAAAAATTTTGAAAAAAAAAAAAGAAAGTTAAAAAAAAAAGGAGAAGAATCACTGTGGATTACTGTCGTAATCCACAGTGTTTTGTGTGTGGGGGAACAGTAAATCCCCTACAAGGGAAAAAAAATCATGCGGAGAAACACTGTAGCAATCAACAATGTTTCAAAGAAAAAAAATTACAAAACTAAATTCTCAATCAGCTCAATATTAAAAAAAATCGATAAATATAATTTTGAAAAATAAAGAAATAAAATAGAGAAACTAAGTGGAAAAATACCACGGCAATCCACAGTATTTTAAAGAAAAAAAATTACAAAGCAAAAATTTTAACCAGGTCAATATTTAAAAGGTAAAATCAACAAAAAAAATTTTGAAAAAAAAATAAATGGAAAAGAAATAAAAAAAAAGAAAGTTGAAAAAAAAAGAAAAAAAAACGAAAAAAGAAAGAAAGGGAAAAGTAAAAAAAAAAGAAACACTATAGACTGTTATAATTCACAGTGTTTTGTGTATGGGGAAATAGTAAATCCCCCCACGTTATAGTATATTTGTTAATAAAACATTTTATATAGAATAGGGGCTCAAAGATCCAGAATTAGTTCGATTCCTTTACCCCTTCTAAAAATGTCTTGCAAACTCTGGCCCAATATAAAAGAATCTGAGCTTGTAAATTTGGGCACTCATGGTTCAAACTCTGAATGCGCCTGTAATACCTAGATATGAATGAAAACAACTACTATGATCAACTAGACTGGTGTCGATCCAGCCTAAAAACCAAGTCAAAAGTTAGGGTTGACTCTAAGATTGACCAGTGTAAACTAACCTAACGAACCTAATTTCATTTCCAAGTTGACTCATTGAGTTGAGTTTTATAACTATAATGATGACCAAGTTTTATAACTATAATGATGATTATGAAATTGCCACAAACTCAATTGTTTTTTTTTCTTCAAATTTTCAACAAAATCCAGGCTTAAAATGAGTAAAATTGCATTTGCAATGTAACTTAGGAGGGAGAAGGGAGGCTTCCAACATCCATAGATCAGACTCTTGACAAATAGTGAACAATCAATAGTTCTTTTACATCAACTGTATGCAAAAGTTCTTTTATTGCAAACAGATGCACAGTTCAATAGAATTTATGAACAACCGACTGTCGATGCATACCAAATCATAGTATTATTTGATATCTAACATATAAATTAAACACAGCATGAATGTTTTAATTTGCAGTGTAGTCACAGTTTCACTGCTCCAATCTGCAGGCTAATGTGCCTACAAGAAGTGAAGCACTAGTGCCCACACAGGATAAACTATCAGAAGGATAATCCCAACAGTGTTTGATATTCCATGGGGCTGTGTAAACGAATTTCTGAATCCACCAGATGCCCGGATGTGCTCTTGCAATAGGTAACAAGCAATGATAAGGCATATGAAGACACCGACCACGCTCCCCTTCAAGGTGTGTGCAAAGAAATTTGGAGCCACAACCAGAAGAAGAATTATTGATCCTGGCATCTCCAGCCAATCTGTACATGGCAATGATCAGAAAGTATTACATCAATGGACAATAGCAAAGATATAGTTACAGTCAACAAAGCGCATGCACTTCTTACAAACAGTGCAGGCAGTAGGTACATAGTTATTACAGTCATGAAGCATCACGTATTTTGTCGCAGAGTATCAGCCGTGGTAAATAGAGAGATTTACAAGAAATACAATTTAGAATGATACAGCATGTTTTCACACATGAACAGCTGTCTCACATATTGAAACATCTTACAGCTTACTTCTACATGTCATAACTTGGAAGTATACTGAGACAAGAATGAAAATCTATTGTGGAATCCACGTATTTGGGGGAGAATATGGCACAATTTCAATGACAAAACAAAAATCGGTTAAACCACCAAATCGAATTTTCCATCTCTAATCTAACAGATCAACATATAGCAATAAGAAATCAAATTGCAGAAAAAGAAATGGTGAACCTCCACTTTTATTGTATTAGTTAACAGTTGATCCAAAGAGCGAAAGAACCATCATAGTCTTCAAATGGGAATACGAATTTAAAGATAATGTTTCTTCTCTGCAAGCGTACGGGTGGGTGGGGGTGAGAGAGAGAGAGCATGGATGGAGCTCGGGGTTCACAGGCTGTATCGGGGAACTGCAAACTATCCTTAGCCACTGCAATTTAACATTGACTTGGAAAACTAGCAAAATCACAGTTTGAAGTGTGTTGATTAGACAATTTAACTCACACAAGAATTCAGTCAACCTCAGGAAATGTTGCATAGAATAAACAGCCTAGCCTCAGATATGCCGATCAATTTTGGCACCTGGGAAATACAATTCTAAAAATGTTTCAAGTAATCCGGAAAACTTAGGTTCTCTTTCTCAATAACTTTGCTACCTGTCAAACATGGTGGCTGGTGCAGAAAAAAGAATGGCAAGGCTACACAAGCAAGCAATGCATTCTGCTAAAAACTAAGATCAATAGGAAACTAATTTGGGCTGAACCTGGAAAATGTCGTGGGAAGAAGAGCCTGAGAACCACTGCAACAAAAGCAATCCACCTTCCAACTTCCCCTCTGAATAATTTGGACATGCATAGGATCAAGCTCAGTAGAAGAAAAAACCAAAATAAATCGAAGTGAAAAGGTTAAATATCATAGAAGATTATCACCTGAAGAAGTTAAATAGTACAGAAGGAAGACTAAAGAAAATGTAAGGGACTAAAAGTGAAGTCAGCATGTTGGATCTCCAGTTTGTCCGGTCCAATATCAACAAATAACTGCACAGAACATCTAATAATAAGTTAAATATTTACAGAAAGAATTCAACACTCGCAATGGGAATAGATGGGGTTCAGATTCATATAGATTGCAGATAAAACGTATCAGGCACAGTCATTTACTTGTTCACTGTTGAAATCCAGGATCAAAGCCCAGTTTATGACGAGCAAAATGAATTCCCAAATAAACTAGACATGAAACAATCAGAGTATATGCGATCCTTAGTTTATATTACCTGTGTTCTCAGATTTCAGAGCAGAAATTCAACAAAAGTATATTGTATATTGTATCAAGAAATGAACTTTACAAAATTAAGCAAAAAAATAAAAGACTCACATGGCAGCGAAGGAGGCAACCCATTTGAGAAAAGAGGTACCAAACCCCAAGCCACCAAGCTTAGCGGCATCCTTGATGAGTTTCTTAGCAGCAACCTTGAGCTCATTGACATCGGACTCAATTAAATTAGCGCTGACTTCATCATCAGTCTTCATCTTCAAAAACTCCATCCTCCCCATTTTTCTTTTCTCCTCTCTCCTTCAAGATCTAAAGTCAGAGAACAAAAGGGCCCACAATGTGAAATACAGATACGATATTAAAGAACAAACAGACAATAGACGCAAACAGTAGTGGTGGTGGTGGCAAAGAGGATATGAAAGACAAGGACCTTTTTTGTGAGCTGGTCTCTTCAATGGATCTATTCCAATGACACCGATGCAAATTTTGTGGTTTGACAAGGTGGGGGGCCCTTGTTTCGAGGGAAATCAACTCGATAAGTTTGGAAACTTCCCCCCTTTGAGTCAGTCAGTGAAGTTTCGGATCTCCTCCAACTGCGTCTGTCATGTTGGCTGACTCTTGGAATTACCTGCGTAGCCGGAGAACGCTGTTGTTTATCCCACGTGGCTTGGGAACTGGCTTCTGTTTCGGAGAATGACGCATGGTAGACGAGGTGGCGAAAGTGAAATGTTCTTACTTCTTAGGAGTTAAGCCCAGTTTGTGAATTGGGTCAAGGCCCATTTGTGTTGCTGTAGCTACTTGGAATTTGGAGACCACTCTGGTGTCGCTGGTAACCTTTTTTTTTTTTCGAGCTCGAATTTTAAAATTTAGAGTTAATATCTAAATAAATTATTTAAAGTTCTTTTTTAAATAGATTAAAAAATAAAATAATCCATAAATATTACATAATATAAAATAAAAGGAGATAAATGATAAAGCAAACTTGACCATGTAAATACATAAAAGAGGATGGTGTTTTATTGTAGAAATACTTTTCATTCTCCCATATTTTTTTCCACTCCATTATTCATTGTTAGTTTTTTCCTTTTAGTTTGCTGAAATATTCGACAATTAAACTTCATTTATTTTTAATTTTATCTTTACAAGTTATGTTGAAATGATTTTAAATGTTGGAATTTGTTTTTATTTACATGTTCTTTGAATATTTATTATGTAATAGAATATTTTGACTTTAACTTAAAGTTCGCTTTTATAAAATATAATTTTAAGTTATTTTTACAAAAAATTTAAATAAAAAAATTTGTTTTTTAAAAGGTATTAAAACTTCAATTTAATCCCTAAAATCTTAAATTATACATTATTTCTTACCTGTTGTTTTAAGTTTTTACATTTCAGTTCAAAACTTTATTTTTGTTATATTTTTAATCTCTGGATATTAAAAAAAAGATAAAGTCGCTAAAAAAAAAAGAGAAAAAGTATTTGATCAATAATATTTCAACCATAAAAAATATTGAGCTTAGTGTTCACATGTTTGTTTTAAAAATAAAAGTTCAATGAAAGTTTTTTTAAAAAAAATCCTACAAAAATAGATTAGGACTAATGAATTTTGATTTGATTAGGTGTATTTGGATTTATAAACAAATTAGATGGTGTTTTATGGTTGGAAATATATTTATTGAGATTTCTATTATGTTTTTTAGGGTTTTTTTTAAGAAAATAAATTGAAAATAATTCTTGAAGTGTCTAAAAACTTAATTCTTAATTTTATACTCATCATAGAATATCGAGAATTTCTCTAATAAAAGATAATTTATCTACCGCAATGAACAACATGTTATTTGCTAAAATAAAAAATTACTAAAAGAGACAACATATAGTCTGTTTTTTTTATAATTTCTTTATAAATTAAAATTATTAATGGTTTGAAAAGAAAAAACTAATTAAGGTGCCAAGGAAAAGAATGTGGAGAAGAGAAAAATGACTACAAGGACAAAATTTTGTACCTGGCTTATTACATATGCTCAAACACACAAACATCTCCTTTATTTGTTCACCCAAAGTTCATCCATTTCTTATTTTTTTTATACAGATATTATATTTAAACTAGTATTGTAATAACCTAGTTTTAAAGTGACGTCATGTATCGACAAATATTATCATGAAACACTACTCTTATGTATCAATTAGTAAGAGACTTGTTAATGCTATAATTGTTTTTTGAAAATAAGTTTGACTAAATATTTACACTTAGATTTATGATATTTAGAATATATTGAAAATTCAATTTCAAAGAAAATATAAAGAAGGTTAGAATTCAATTTTTATTCGAGATGAAAATCGAGTGGATATATAGGCCGGTGATGAGTTCACTCTCCTCATCACCTAAGTAATCTTTGATTTGATTTTTTAACTTATTTTTATAAGTATTCAATGGAGTAATAATTTTTATTTTTAATGAAATGAATGTGCTTTATCTTGTGATTCATTGAAGAATTTTTATGATTTATTTATAGATTCGAAGTTTAGACTTTATTTTTTAAATAGAAAAATTACTTTAATCATCCTATAATTTAATTATTTTTATACTTATTTTTTGTATTTTAAAAAATTATGGTTTATATTCTTAGCGAGTCTAAGAACAACTAAACTATAGGATAGTTAGGGTAATTTTTTTAAAAAATTTATAATTCATGGATGGATATATAATTTATTTTTTAAGCTTAAATTTTAATTTTATAAAATTGATTTAAATAAGAAATTAGATTAGTTCATTGAATAAATGTTGAGTGGAGAAAGTCCTTCGAAGCATGATGAATTTGAACATTTTAGATGTTCAAATTCATCATTTATTACAAAAATGATACTCCCTTTTGTCCTAAATCGTTTGTCCATGTTTTTATTTTAGGATGTCCCCAAAAAAAAGTTGTTCATTATGAATTGTATTTATTTTAAAAAAATTAAAAATAAAATTAAAGACTATAAAATTTTTAAAAAATTCAAATAATAAGGTAGGTTTTATAACATTTATTTGCCCAAACAATTACGTGGACCATGATTAACCTAAATGGAAGAGAATAAATATGATTCTTATAAGTAAATTCATATTATAAAAAATTTCATATGTTGAATGATAAGCCGCTAATATAAATTGTATTGCGGTTTAAAAGATGTTGGTTAAAATTTAAATTATTATTTTTTATTTAAAATTATGTTTAAAAAATTTATATTTTTATATAATTTTAGGTTGTTATAGTGCTGTTGTTAAAAATAATTTTTTTAAAAAATAATTCTTATAATCCCAAAAACAAAGGAAACATCTCACTAGCTATGGTATTATTTAACTCAAGAATCTGAAAAAAAAAAAAAAAAAGCTGCAAAGGCAAAAAAGAAAATTCTTGGCAATTGTACTGTAAGAAAAAAGAAGAAGAAAGATGAGACACTTTAATCGCCAATAGGAGAAGGCGAAAGAAGATAGGCAAGGCCCGTGGGACCCTATGTGAAAGGGGTCCGTACCATATTTCATTTTCAATTTTTCCTTTTGAATGAAGTGGTGAGCAAAATGATTCTTGGACAGAAAGCACTCCACATTGCTCTAAACTTCGGTCATCATCATGAATCCAAGGAAATTCGAACACTACAAGTTTTTTGTGTCATCTTCACCTTGA
Organism: Populus nigra; assembly: GCF_951802175.1. NCBI lineage: Eukaryota > Viridiplantae > Streptophyta > Magnoliopsida > Malpighiales > Salicaceae > Populus > Populus nigra. The sequence continues at coordinate 12,459,562 of NC_084865.1, read as the reverse complement.
CTTCCAGTTCAAAACAAGAACAGTCTACGATAGAAAAGGGACAGACAAGGAGATGATTTTTGATGCTTTTAATGATCTACGACTGCACTTAAACTGGGTCCCTTAGCTTCTGTTGGGAGTGACCACTGACCACAGAGTTCAGATTACACACAGCTTTATAGAAAGAACCTGCAATTTACTCTGTCCCTCATGCTCTGTGATGCCCAGAAGGCATTACCTTAGAAGATGTGCCAATCTGGAGAATCAACAAAATCATTGGAGCTAGAACAGTATCACCCTTGAGAAAAAAATCGTACTTTTATTCCCCCATCTTTTAAGACCACAAGTGGAAGCAACTTGCATGGACTAAACATAATAAATTATGGACAACCACTGCACAATGTGATTTGGATTGAATGAATACTAATAACAAGACCTCCCATGCTCCCATGCTGAATCATCTATTGTTGATGATGATGATGCTGCTGCTGCTGCTCCTGCCTTCCCTTCCTAGCATTTACAACCGTTTGTTCATGAGAATCACAAACTTGGGTCTTGAACTTGCACCCAAACCTCCTTGTCAGGGACCCTCTCCACCCTCCATTGTTACCACGCGGACCCTCCTTATCAATCTTATCAATCACCTTCTTCATAGTTGAACATTCTCGTTCAAGCTGATGCACCCTAGTCCTCATGCTGTCCATGTCTAGTCTCAGCACTTGATTTTCCCTCACTGCTGCCCTCCAAGTGTTACTGGTACCCTCCTGCATTGCTTCTGCTTCTACCTCTGCCCCTGCTTCTGCCTCTGCCTCTTCCTCCCTCCGTCTTAGCATGGATGGCCTTGCAGGATCAGCTTCAGCCGCAATCAATGTCCCTGCAATTGCGTGGCGCAGCTGTAACTGCTCGAAAAACAAAACTTGAACCACCGCACGCAATGGCAGCCGCTCATTTTGTGCTGCGTGAGTGCACGCTTCTAATGTGAGCTTTTGACAATCCATTACTCCACATATCTTCTCCCGCTCCGCCTCTGATATCCATGGATGGGCCTTCGAGAATAAAGAAATAAAGACTTCATTGCTGGGAAGCATAAATTTCCTTACAGTAATTATTATAACAGAATATTGAGCCTTGGATTGTACCAACAAAACAACTTGACTATGTACTGCAATTTTTCTCTATAGGATTTTGTAATTCGCATTAACGTAGTACTAAATCTCAGGGATAGTGACATCATAACAACTTCATCTGCCTATGATTTGCAAAACTGTATTCCTGGTTGTAATATCTCATTGCACAATTAAATATATAAATAATATAATGGGGAATTTGTTACCTTGAGATAGACATCTACAGCTCGGTAAAGGCCATCATCAAAGAGTCTAGCTTGCTCCGGTAGTGAAATTGCAAGATTATGGAATCTATCAGGCTTTAAATTTGCATCTGATGCAATCTCAGCAAGATAGCCATCAATTAGTTTACCAACAAGCATTAAAGTGGGTGATCTCACATTGCTATCTCCACCATCCTCGCCGGCTTCAATCTCACCTACATTTCTCTCTTCTTGAAGTCCATCCAAGAAGTGGCCTAAAATTCTCTCCAAGCAATCCACATCATATAATGTCTCATTCAAATATGAATAGCTAGGAATCAACAAATCATCTAGTGTAGCTTGCTCCAGTTGCAACCCGATTTTCTTCTCCAAAGTGGACCGACACTCTTCAGCTGCATTTAGTATGTTAGCAGTTCTTAGCAAACCAAATAAGAACCTTGTAGCTGTGGAAGATCTAGAACTTCTGTGCAATGGAAGATTGGAAACAATAGTCTCCAACACTTCCCTTTGTCCACCCTCTGAAGCAATTGAAGATGATGAAGAAGACGGCTTCCTACTTAATCTTGATATGCCCGGAATGTGCTTCTTGGCATAGTACATTAAACAACTCTCTAAAATCTCCGGATTCAGATCTCGCACTTTCATAGCCAAAATCAATCGCTTAAACAATGGCATGCCCAAAAGTGCCAAATCTTCAAACCAAGAATCCGCATTATTGCTTCTAGCACCACCTCCTTTTCTACGTACCGCGGATTCAATCCCATTCCACAGGGCCTGATTGGAACTGGCTTTGATATTCTCATTTGCTGCTTCGCTAACCGGCCAGCCAAATAAGGCTGGATCGGCAGAGGATGCTCTGGAAATAATGGAATCAATGCATCTCTCTGTAATGCCTAAACTTTCCGCCAGTGCCATTACCCGCTCGCAAGATTTTAAGGCCTTAATTGACTCCTTGAGACTTTTGAGTACAGAATGAGAGAAAAACCTCTCTGTCTTGGAAATTAAATTATCTTCTGAATATTCTTCCATCATTTCAAGAAACTCTCCGGCACAGCGAAGAGGAGCGATGATAGATGAGTTTAAGTCTACCTTTACGCCGTAGCAAAACTTGGCAGCCATCTCAAACGTTTCAGAGCCGCCTGGGAAATCAAGGAGAGAAATCTGACAAAGAATTTCTTCAATTTCATCTCTTTCTTCTTCTGGTTCTTGTTGGTCATTCCTTTGGGTTTCTTGCTCTGTTATTAGTTGATGAAGCTTTCTGCTTTTTGACATCAGAGGAAACTAAACCACCAGACAGAGAACACAGAGCCACTAGTAAGCAAGCAAGCAAGAAAGAAAGAAAATGACTTGAACATGGAATATAACTAGAAGGGCCATGCTTTACCTTGTGGAGGTGAAAGGTCATATCTTCTACTTCAATCACAATATCACTTGGCAGCCCAGTTGTGCAAAACCTGCAAGAAAGAAAAGAAAAGAAAAGGCATTGGAGAAATTGTCATTCAGTCTTTGTTTGAAACATGGGCAAGAAAAGACTAATTTGTGCATTGCTAATCAACTAACCATGCTTGTCCTTTAGAGCTAGGCTTCTCAGCAGCCATTTCAGTTCTCAAGAAAACCTGCTGCTTCTTGTGAGACGGAAATTTCTCAAAAACTAAGCTAGATCCATGAGAAGAGAGGGAAGGAGTGTTTGAAGGTTTTTGGCATGAAAGTGTGAGAATGAATGAAAGGACAGAATGTCTGTATGTCGCTTGTAAGTTTATGTTTAGGGCTAAACTAATAGTGTGACAACAGAGTGGCAAAGCAAGGAAAGAGAGACTGGGAATCCAACAGCTCAAAACGGACAAATAAAGTCCTTGAAGGTTTTTTCCAGTAACATCATCATTCTTTTTTTTAATCGAAATTTCTTTTGCTTTTTCATCTTTGAATGAGATCAGAATCTTAACCACTCCAACTCAGAACTCCTTCTCTTGTAGTATAAAGGAAGTCTTTTGGAAGAATTTTCTTTCGTACACTTTAAAATGACCATCACCATCATCCATTGCCATTGCTTGCCAACTGGGGCTTTTTTGCGTAAATTATGGTATATTTGTTTATATTTATTCATTAATCCTTCGTGGAGCTATCCATGTAACTTTCTTTGAAAACATGTTTTTTATTTAAAATAATATTTTTTTAGATGATTTTAATATCTTACTAATATATTAATATATTTTTAATTAAAAATTACTTTTAAAAAAATACTAAGTATTAGCAAGTATACTGAGAAAGTATTTAAAAATATAAATTGTTTTTCGTTTGAAAATATATTAAAATAATTTTTTTATTTTTAAAATCTTATTTCCTTTTACTTGAATTGTGTCAATAGTCACATGCTATGTCTGGAAACTTGATCAACACGCGCCCACCTCTAATTGTTTAATCAAATGTTAGGAGGGTATTTAAAATGAGAATTAAAGGAACAATTTTTAATTATTAACTCAAATTCAAAGCATCTTAATTATAATATTATTGAAGCGTTCGAGGAGGAGGTGTTAGTTTGAATGATAAGTGAGCTTATTCCTTGCATTATTATCTAGAATTCCTTACATTATTAAAAGAAGTATTTTTAAGAAAAATTAATTTTTTTTATTTTAAATTAATTTTTTAATATATTTAAATCGTTTAAAAATAAAATATAAAATATATTTTTAAAAATAAAAAGCTTTAGAAAACAATGATTTCAGTCTAATAAACGATGACTCACGGGCTTAACAGTTGTTCACAGCAAAGCAAGAGGAAGATGATATAATAATTGCAATTGGATTTGATAGTCATTTGGGTCCTTTATTTTTCTCCTTTTGGGGGCTAATAATATCCTAATCAAAAGTGTTGAAAGCAGACGAAAAGTGTAGAAGACACAAGACAAGCCCCTCCTAGATGGGCCACTAATTGGGAGGTTACAGCACCGTAACAATGGCTGCCCGACTGAGATGCAAGGCATGAATCAGAGCTTAACCCGATAGGGACGCTTGAGAGGGAGGAATTTTGAAATATATGCTGTCCAAGATTAAATTAATAAATGGGGGTCCATACTTAAGATTCATCCTGTGATTTTATGCAGGAATAAATGGTCACATGGAGACGATGACCCACATGAAAAGAGAGGCAAACAACTCCACAATTTCAATTTTGGCTGATTTTCTTGAATTTCTTAGCTTGTTGATAGTAATGGTTCTCCACTTCTTGAAATCCAGGTCTGAAAACATGGCGCTCACTTTCAATTAGGGCATCATATCTGCCGTCTCACCATACCTTCATTTATGACCATATTGATGACTTGACTGAGAATCGTTATACCATAAATGTCCTCATCAATCAACACCTAATATTTGCGATGTTCCGGGGTGTTTAGGGCAGTGATAACTATTGTTTTTAAAGTATTTTTTATTTTAAAATATATTAGTATGTTAAACCAATTTAAAAACACTAAAATAATTAATTTGAAAAAGAAAAAAACAAAATAAAAATCAAATTTTTAAAAAACTCCGATTGAAACACTTTTTAAACATACCTGAATTCATTCTACTCGGCTTGGTTGGTCAATTTATTGACCAGTCAAGCTAATAGTTAATTCAAATTGGGTTTTATATTAAACTGGTTCGGCCAAAAATTCCGACAAGATTCAATTTAAGTAAGTATGCAGCTTTGAATTAGCTAGGTTTTATAATAATGACTGATATGGCAGTAAGAAGCAAAAATGTTTCTGCTGGTTGCAGTAGCTAAATTTGAACTGTCTAAGAGTCACATTTCACATTTGTGGCTTTGACCACAACAACGAGGTCCACGTGGTTACTAATTTTTGGTCTCATTAAACATCATTAAGTTCTTAATATTTTGGATTTAAAATAAAGCTTTATGAACTTAAGAAGGACACGTGTTGGCATTTGGTTGAAACTCTGATCAAGTTTCACAGATGACCACATTTAGTAGTTGAATTTTATTCTTTATGAACTAGAAGTGGGTTTAGGGTTTAGGTTGACATTAAGAGCTTGAGTCTCAGTTTAATTAACTTTGTAGTTATGTTTTAAAGTATTTTTTATTTTTTTAAAAATAGATAAATTATATATTGAAATTGAATGAAAAAAAAAAAGAGGATGTGATTTCAATCATAAACAGGGAAGAATGCAGTCCAGGAAAGGGAGGGAAAAGATGGAAGACATTGAAATTGAAAGAAAGGAAGGAAAAAAAAAAAAAAAAAGAGGATGTGATTAGTGAGTAGTGTGGTAATGATCAAATAATTAAAAAACTTTAGACATAGAAGGACAATGATGGCAGAAATAGTGGCCATGGAAAGAAATAAAATAAACAGGCAGACCTCATTTGAACAGGGGTGTTTGGAACAGTTATATATATTGTTTTTTAAAATATTTTTTTTAGAAATTAATTAAAATAATATATATATATATTAAAATATTTATTTTTAATACCAGCATATTAAATAATTATAAAAAATATTAAAATTAACTTCAAGCAAAAAAAATTAAAAATTTCTTAAAAAATTATTGTACCGTGTTCGCAAACACACACTGGAGAAAATAATTGCAGCTGAATGGATTTTGATTGAATGGATTTTGAAAGGGAAGGGGTAAAATGGATAATTGCTTTGTAAAAGTGGACTTATGGAGCCCTTTGTTTCTTACATTCACATGCTTTGATGACTAATCATTAGACAAAATACACAACAGAATGGTAGCAAGCTGCTTCGTTATGGACACACAATTGTCCGTGTTCTTGGTGTTTTCTAGTCCTGTGGCGCTCAAGGACAGCAAGATCCAAGCCAAATATTTGCCTAGGTCAGGCTATTATGCTCTTGGGCTATATAAGGTAGGTGGGTCACATTGTTGTTTACTTCGAGAAATGAGAATATCACAAGCGCTACCTCCTCCCACCAACTCGAGGCGAGGGCACCTTCATCTTCCCTAGAACCTCGCATGGCCACTTAAATTTCAAGTTCTCTGTCTCACACCCATTAATGCTTTGCTGTTGCCTCTCAAAAGGCAACTGGTTTTGTTTTTTTATTTAAAAAAAGATTGCACAGCACAAAACCCATGACAAGATCATCCAAAAACCTTACAAATTAAACCCTAGAGAGTAGTTAAGTTTGATTCTTTATTAATTACTGCATACATTCAGAAAAGAAAATAAGAGAAAACCCAGGTTGCCCGATGCGACATTGACCATAATCAGAAGATATATATATAGCAGAGCTTGGACGAAAATGGAACGTAGGAGCAAGCAACGGTATCCATTATTCATGCACAAACACAACATGACTCTTTATTGTAACGTAGTGCTCTCTCCCCAGCATTCATCCTTAGGAGTTCCGAGTGACTGCAACAGGAAAGCTACATCAGGAGACCTTTTACTTGGCAGATTTTATATCCCCAAGATAACAGGAAAAGAAAAGGCATGAAATAAATTGATGTGTATAAAAAATAATCAAAAGATTAAATCCTTTTCCTTCTTTTTTTATATCACATCATGTCCCGTTAATAATTGAATATAAAGCCAAGATTCCATGTTCGGTAACCACCATTGATGATGATCTCAGTTTCAACTACTACAATAATGAACTGATTATATAAAAAAAAAAAAATCAATCACAGTAATCAATACATGGAGACGATGCATGCAATTTTAGATACGTATAACATGATGCAAGAATACTTAAATATAAATGAGAAAATTATATGAGACCTAACCATATGTATAGCTCTTAACATTATCTACTTGATACCTTGAATCTGATACAAAGATCATGAAATCCCATTAGCTGCAAAGCTATTGCTGACAATAAAATTTGTAGATAATACAGAATTCATGCGTGCCACCATTAAAAAAATGGGGGATTAAAATCTTGGATGAGTCACTAATTGCACGCATAATCCAACATATCTAGTATGATAAGCAACGCAATTAATGTCATTAAAATACTGACCTAGACACGCCACCATCTGCGATGAGGCCTTGCATCTAAAAAATAATTACAATCAAGATATTTACAAGAAATTAACCATTTGAATAGGCTTCTAGTATAATTCACTGCAAAAGTTGCAGATATACCTGCAGCCGCCTTCGTAGCTGAATTAGCCGATAAAGCTCTATATGGTTGTTGCTCGGCAGCTGTCTCCTCCGTAAGGATGACAACCCCCGGCCATGGCTTGCACGTGCAGTGCTTTCCCTTCTCTATGCCCGCATAGACGGCGGTGAGGTGGTTGCCACACCCACCCCAGGAATATTTATTGCATTGCTTGCACGTTACTTTGTAGCACATGGTTTTAGTTGTTGTGGACGCAAGAACTTGTATGTTATCGATGCTGCTTCCTTTCTCTTATACTGTAAGGTAAACGAAGTGTCCACTGTGATGGCATAAGATACCTTCTAGAAACACAAAACGTTCAGGCTAGAAGACAATAATTACGATTTAGTTATTTTACCATTAATTGCTCATGCGAATGCTTCCTGAGGACGAAATTTCCATTACTCTTGAATAATTAATAGTGTTCTTAAGGGTGTTTTAGAAATCTTCTTTTTAATGTTTGGTTATGTTTTAGCAATTTAAATCAATACTCTTAAAAAAAGATTCTGAACTTTAAAACTGATTTGATATTTGGAATTGAATTCAATTCCAGTAATTCTAAATAGCATATTAAATAAGCAAACTAGAAATTAGAGAATTTAATTCCTTTCTTTCCCTCTTATCTTGCTTTTGATGATGCCAGCCACGAAAGCAAGTATACGTATTGTTAAATCATGTTTTTTAAAAAAGTTGATTTTTTGTTTTTTTATGATTTTGATGTATTAATATTAAAAATAAAATTTTAAAAATAAAAAAATAATAATATTTTAATACATTTTTAAATAAAAAAATACTTTTTTAAAAATTACTATTGTTATCTCAACTACCCGGAATAAAATTAACTTTAACCTAGAATAAATGCTGGGAAAGCATCATTAATGCTCTACATCTTGAAAAATACAAGAGCATATGCCGGTTAAAGCTATGAGGACATTGAATATATATGCATTTTCAGTAATGATTTATGAAAATCACAAAGGAATTTGTGTTTCTAAAATTATAAAGAAATGTTAGAAAAAAAATAAAAAAAATATCATAATCATGAGTTATTACCAGCGATGGTCCTCATCTTCATTCCTAGCATCACTTATTACTTGTGGTGGCGCAGCCTCTAATTTGACTTCACATTATCAGCTCCTTTCAGCCACAATTCCCAACTGCAACGTGATGATGGAATCACACTTCCATCTAAGGTTGCTGCTGTTCCATAATTAAAAAAGAAAAGAAGATCATTAATAAACAAAACTAAAAAGATTAGTTTTTTACTGTTTTTGTCCTTCATCGTCACAACCAGTTACAGATGTCAGACTTATGGTGCAAAATTGTATTTTCATAGAGTAGAATCAATTTTTTTTATATTTTTTTTAATGATAAAATAATTTATTTATTGCTTAAATTAAAAAAAGTTAAATTGACACACAAGGGTATTGTAGTTAAATTGCTGCAGTATTCTTGAAGGCAACTATTTTAAAGATGCCGTTCAAAGGTTTTTTGGTTTTTTATTTTATTTGACACAATAAAATAATTATATTGCTCTTAAAGGTAAAAAATTTAAAATTATAAAGGAGGTATATTTGTATTTTTATAATGGTTTTTCAGTTATAATCAACTTGAATAAGAGGCAATCCATTCTTTTAACAAATACAAAATATTAATAAAAAAACAATTAGCACGTGCAATGAATGTTCCGGCAAGTAGTTGGGGGCATGTGGTGTCATACGGTGGCAAAAAACATTCAACCTCTATATCGTCTAAAATGTATGGTGATGACGCAATTGATGAGGTGGTGGTCGTGGTGATATTCATGACAATTCACAACGATTAACTTTCCCTCCTTTTTTTCTCGCCTGTCCCTAAGCATTTTATCTCATTAAATTTAATTCTTATTTTTTATAATTATTTTTTATATATATATTTCACATTATCAGTTTGTTTGTTTTTATATTTCAAAAATACTTTTGTTTTATTTTTTTCTTTGTTTCAATTTTTTTGTGTATTCAGATTATCTTATCTTGGTGTGTTAATATTAAAATAAAAAATATTATTTTAATATATTTAAAATAAAAAATATTTTAAAAAGAAACCGATATGAAGATATAAACAATTCTTAGAAGATATCTATGGATAGGGGTGAATAAAAAATCGATTAAACCAAAACAAAAAAAAACCAAACCATGAAAAAAAAACAGATTAAACTAATTAGAATATTTAAAAAAAATATTTAGTTTGGATTCAGTTTTGATTTTATAAGTCTAAAACTGAAAACCTTAACTAAACCGAAACCAATCCATCAGAAAGTCCAAAAAAAAACTAAAAAAACAAAATAGATTTTTGTTTTTAATATAAAATAACTAAATCAAATCGAAATCATTTGGTTGAGTTTCAGTTTGTAATATAAAATAACTTAATCGAAATCGATCAATTAGAACTGATTTTGATTTATAATTGTTTTCGTAGATAAAACCAAGTTAAATAAAAAATGATTATCCTACCAAAGTTGTTCACAGCAAATCAAGAGAAAGATGATAGAATAATTGGATTTGATAATCATTTGGGTCCTTTATTTTTCTCTTTTTTGAGGCTAATAATATCCTAATCAAAAGAGTTGAAAGTGGACGAAAAGTATAGAAGACACAAGACAAGCCCCTCTTAGATGGTTCACCAATTAGCAGGCTACAACACCATAACAATGTCTGCCCGACTGAGATGCAAGGCATGAATCGGAGCTTATATTGAAATTGAATGGAAAAAAAGAGAGAGAAGAGGATGTGATTTCAATCATAAACAGGGAATTATACAGTCCAGGAAAGGGAAGAAAAGGATGGAAGGAGGGTTTCCACTATCCACAAGGAAGACATTGAAATTGAATGAAAGAAAAAAGAAGAAGAAGAAGAGGATGTGATTAGTGAGTAGTGTGATAATGATCAAATAATTAAAAAACTTTAGGCTTAAAGCGACAGGGACGGTGATGGTTATGGTAATGGGAGAAATAGTGGCTATGCAAAGAAAGAAAACAAACAGTTAGACCTCACTTGCCGGACCGACAGGTATTTGTAACAGTGATAAATATTGTTTTTTTAAGAAAAAATTGCTCGAAAATTCAACAAAATATTATTATTTTTTAAAAAATTTATTTTTAATAACAAGCTGCTTCGTTATGGACACACAATTGTTCGTGTTCTTTGTGTTTTCTAGTCCTCTTGCGCTCAAGGACATCGCTCCTCTTCACCGGCAGCCATTCAGTCTTTATCATTAACGGCTTCTCTTCATCGTATGTTGATTTTACCTTCAAAATATAAAACTCCAAAAGTTGATTTTGCCCTGTAATTGTATATTCCCCTGTAATTACAGCTTTTGATTTTGCCCTGTAATTGTATGTTGATTTTGCCGGTCATGTAATCTGTATATTTATAATGTTTTTCTATTCCTTGAATTGAATTGATGGAATGAATTAAATGGAATTGATGAAATGATTTTGAATGTTTTTCTGTCCATTTATACTGTGGAGTGTGGAGTCCAAACTTAGTCTCACGTACGTGTTCTTGTAAACTTTTCCATTATCAATCGTTGGACTGCTGCTATCACATATATATATATATATATATATATATATATATATATATATATATATATATATATATGCGCCTTATGAAAGGAAAAGGTCTAAAGTTTTAGTTTACAAAAAGGAAAGGTCTGAATTCTTTAGTTTTTCAAAGCGTTAGAAATAATAATCATAAATGACTATAAATAAATAAATAAATTCCATGTCTTTTACCCCTTTTTTTCCTTTGTATTAAACTGTATAGTTAAGTTACATGCTTACTATAGCACATATCAAATTTCTTAATATGCAATTTTAATGATATTTACATGTAACACCATGACGCATGCAATTCCAGTTATCTAAGGAAACAAGAAATTGTTGTTCATCAAAGAGGGGAGGATAATCCTCTAATTATTTTTTAAAGGTGGAAGTCACGATATTTCTTTTATCTAAACCATGCATATGCGACCAGAACCAGCAGGAGAAGATTCAAAATAAATGAAGGCCATGACTAATTAATTGTATTGAGGATGACTAGGTTTGGATTTGCCCTTAATTTTAACTACTTCTTATGATAGACTTTGATTATTTCTTTCCACACTCACAGTATAAATGGACTGTTTAATTGAATTGAATTATTTTTTTGTTAATATATTTTAAAAAATTTTATAATTTTATAATTCGAGTTTGTTTTTTAATTTTTATACCATGTTAAAATCACAATTTTAACATCCTTGATCTTTATTTACTTCGAGAAATGAGAATATCACAAGCGCTACCTCCTCCCACCACCTCGAGGCGAGGGCACCTTCATCTTCCCTAGAACCTCGCATGGCCACTTAAATTTCAAGTTCTCTGTCTCACACCCATTAATGCTTTGTTTTTTTTAAAAAAAAAGATTGCACAGCACAAAACCCATGACAAGATCATCCAAAAACCTTACAAATTAAACCCTGGAGAGTAGTTAAGTTTGATTCTTTATTAATTACTCCATACATTCAGAAAAGAAAATAAGAGAAAACCCAGGTTGCCCGATGCAACATTGACCATAATCAGAAGATATATAGCAGAGCTTGGACGAAAATGGTAGGAGCAAGCAACGGTATCCATTCTTCATGCACAAACACAACATGACTCTTTATTGTAACGTAGTGCTCTCTCCCCAGCATGCATCCTTAGGAGTTCCGAGTGGCTGCAACAGGAAAGCAACATCAGGAGACCTTTTACTTGGCAGATTTTATATCCCCAAGATAACAGGAAAAGAAAAGGCATAGAATAAATTGATTTGTATAAAAAATGATCAAAAAATTGGGGGATAAAAATCTTGGATGAGTCACTAATTGCACGCATAATCTAACATATAAAGTATGATAAACAATGCAATGTCATTAAAATACGTACCTAAACACAACACCATCTGCGCTGATGCCTTCCATCTAAAAAAACAACAAAGATATTTAGAAGAAATTAACCATTTGAATAGGTTTCTAGTATAATTCACTGCAAAAGTTGCAGATATACCTGCAGCCTTGGTAGCTGAACCTGGTAAAGCTCTATGTGGTTGTTGCTCGGCAGCTGTCTCCTCGGTAAGGATGACACACCCCGGCGACGACTTGCTCTTGCAGTGCTTTCCCTTATCTTCGCCCGCGGGGAGGTCGTTGCCCCACCCACCGCAGGAATAATCACTGCTAATTTGCTTGCGCGTTGCCATGTTGCAGTCCTCCATGGACGTTTTAGTTGTTTAGGACGCAAGAACTTGTATGTTATCGATGCTGCTTCCTAATTTCTCTTATACTGTAAGGTAAACAAAGTTGCCACTGTGATGGCATAAGATACCTTCTAGAAACACAAAATGTGCAGGCTAGAAGACAATAATTACGATTTAGTTATTTTACCATTGCTCATGCGAATGCTTCCTGAGGACGAAATTTCCAAAACTCTTGAGAAATTAATAGTGTTCTTAAGGGTGTTTTTAAAATATTATTTTTAATGTTAATTCAAAGGGAATTATTGTAGAGGGTTTTTCATTTAATTTATGTTTGGTTATTTTAATTTCAAATAAAATTCAAATCAATACTTTAAAAAAATTCTAAACTAAAGAATTGATTTGATATTTGGAGTTGAATTCAATTACAATAATTCTAAATATCATATAAAATAAGCAAACTAGAAATTAGAGAATTTAATTCCTTTCTTTCCCACTTATCTTGCTTTTGATGATCCCCCGCCACGGTAGCAAGCATACGTACTAGGTGTTTGGGAGTTTTTTTTTTTATTATTATTTTATTATTTTTATTATTTTTAATCGTTTTAATATGTTAATATTAAAAATATATTTTAAAAAATAATTTTTAATATTTTCACGTACACCTGTAAAGTGTGAGGAGAATAAACCTTTACCCTAGAATAATGCTGGGAAAGCATCATTAATGCTCTACATCTTGAAAAATACAAGAGTATATGCCGGTTAAAGCTATGAGGACATTGAATATATATGCATTTTCAGTAATGATTTATGAAAAACACAAAGGAATTTTTTTTAAAAAAAAATTGTGTTTCTAAAATTATATAGAAAGGTTAGAAAATAAATATATCACAATCAGGAGTTATTACCAGCGATGGTCCTCATCTTCATTCCCGGCATAGTTATGAAAACCGGTTTGAAAATTAACCTGATTAAAAAGCTGAGTCTCGGGTTTTATGAGTCAACCCGAATTAATCTGGAAAAATTAAAAAAATATTTAAAATTTTAATATTTTATATGAAACTTTTTTAAAAAAAATCAATGTAAATATAGGCTATATATATGGTAAATAATGAAGTTTAAAAAAATATTTTAAAAAGTTTTTTATCCCACATTAAAAAAATATTATGTTAAGCTTTTAAGTTAAAGTATTTAAACAAAAAAAAAATTTATCCCACGTTGAAAAAACATAACTTTTTTTCTTGGGAACATAGAGTATATATACTAATGGGTTTCAAATCTTACATTAAAAAAAAAAACACCGGGTCTCGTTTGGGTTCGTCCAGGTCGCCCGGGTCATGGGTTGACCAGGTTTTGCCAGGTTGTTGCCCCGGCCGGTCTTTTATTAAACTCGGACCAGTCTAACTACCAGGTCGGGTTTAATAACCAGGTTCCTAGCATCACATTATTACTTGGGTTATTCAGGTGTGGTTTAGTCGAGTTAATTTGGGCTGACTCAGTTTTTTTCATGTTTTTTTTATTGATTTAACTTTATTTTTTTTCTGTTTTTTTTAATTTAATTTTTTTTCATCCAAATATCATATGATGGTGGGTTCCTAATTTTACTCAACTTTTTTCTATCTTTGATATATCTTTATTTGAAATTGATTCATTTGATTTTAGATTAGTGAGCCTTAAACTTTATGATTAATTAAGTTAATTCAAATTGATTTTAATTATTATCACTTGACTATTTATTTTTACATTAGTGCGAAACCCCCACTAGGCATCATTCTAGTAGTAGTTACATGACCCGCGCGATGTCGCGAGTTTTTTTTTGCATAAAAAATATATAAAAAAACTAAAATTTAAAAGTGTTAGGTTTTTCTGCAAAGCTATACCTAAGAGTCTTGGGTTTGGCTGCAACGATTGATTTAAAAGTAATATTTATAATATTTATAATAACATTAAACTTGCATGATTCAAGTTTAAGTAAGCCTGGCTGCAACACCGGACCCAAGAATATTGGATGTGAGTTTGGCTATAAGGTCGTGTCATAAAAGTGTGATAATTAAATAGATTAATTAAAAAGAAAAAAACAAAGAAAAAAACCAACAGGAAAAAAAAACTAATGAAGAAAAAAAAATCTGAATTAATTAAGTTAACCCTTCAAATCAAGTTAACCCGTAAAACTTGGGATTCGCGTCATGAAAGTTTTTTTAAAAAAAATTGACGGGTTTACCCAGAATTAACTGGATTAACCCATCAAACCAAGTTAACTCATCAAGCTCAGGATACATGTTATGAAAATCTGATAATTAAATAGAAAAAAATTTAACATTAACAAACTAAACTAAACGAAAAAAATTAATTAAAAAGAAAAAAAATCCAGGATAACTCGTCAAATCAGGTTAACCCATCAAACTCAGAAATTGTATCATGAAAATCTGATAACTAATTAAAAAAAATTAACATTAACAAATTAAATCAAATAAAAAAACAAAATAAAAAAACAAAATAAAAATATTTTTATAATATAATATAATATTATAATAATATAATATATTAATAAATAAAAGGCGTGCGGAAGCTGCAGTAGTTTCCCCACGCCTTTTAGAGTATAACTTAATAACATAATCCACTAATCCAACAAAGTGGTTTCCCAATGACAACCACATAGCTCTGTTTCATCTGACCAGACACCATGTTCAACCCACGAAGAGAATCTTGCAGGCTCAAACCATATCCCTAAATGACTTCAAAAATTATCGCAACTAGAGCTGCTATAATTTCCATTCCTCACAACGGAGGATTATGGAGTCCGGAGCAATAGGTTTCCAGCAATCATCCATTGCTGACAGCAACCATGGCCTCGAAAGTAAAGTTTTAAGAGCAGATATCCTCTCCCAAAATGGATATCAAATATGGATGGTAATGGTATCAAATATGGATTAAAACGGTCCATTTCTTCCCAAAATTAATGAAGTGTGTTAGTATAACTGAAATATAGGCAAAGCTTTTACAAGATGCTAAAAGAGTACTGCTCTCCAAAGTCATATCACAGAAATAATATAGGAAAGTTACTGCCACCTACATGGCAGATAGCGCATTAACACTGCTCTATACAGCAGTCACCAAGTAGGACCAATCCAGCAGCCCTCAAGGACCCATGACATCGATATTTGAATGGTTATATTTGGTCGTGCTAGAATCTTTAGCAGCTTGCACTATGATCATCAAATCACTGACCATTTAAATTCAGAACCGCTAAAAGGTTTTTCCATCCCCTTTGTCTGACGAGGGATCAGGAGTAGGTTTCTTCACTGGGCTTGATCCAGTCGAACCTGTACTGGTCAAAACTCGCTTAACTCCTCTTCCGACGACACCAAGATCTGTGACTCCAGAAGCCCCATTTGTGTGAGCAGTAGAAATGGTTGGCGAGTCAAAACCTCCACTGCTAGTAGCAGTACCCATCTGAGAAGAGCTCATGGCATTTGGAAAAACACTCTTCTCGCCTCCCTTTCCCTTAGCAGCTACCATTCCCAGGATTTCTGAGAGAATGGACTTTGGGTTCAGGACCAGCTGTTGTAGATCTTCAAGCTGAAAATACAAAGATGCACAGTTTAACTTAGGATGGTTTACATGAAATTCTAACACTTGCACAGAGACTAGCAGCACTTACCTTCTTTTCCAGCTCCCCAGACAGGCCAGTAAGCGTTTCAATCTCTGCTTCTTTATCAGTCACAGATTTATCAGCCTGCGTGTTAGACAACTGCTGGACACCCTCGTCTGATTCAGAAATAGCTGGTGTTGTGGCTGATTCTCCAGAACTCTTTAGTTCATTGATGAGTCGCTGCAACCGTGCCTTGCAAACTGATATAGCCTTCTGGCAATATGGGATTGCTTCCTGGGGCTTAGAGCCAATCTCCAGACACAAACATATCCGAAAATTTCTAAATTGCACAGTTAAAGCTGTGACAAAGTGAATAAGAAGATGGAATCCCTAAAACGCAAAAGTGGTTGGCCCAGACAAAGCACATGTGACTATCAGTAAATTTAACTGGACCCGGAGAATAAATAAACTGGCGATATGTAATCCTTACCATCCCAAGACAAGGGAGTATGTAAACCTTGAAAAGGATACAGTTCAGCTAAATGTCTACTGTCTGGTTCAACAAGCCTTTCTAAAATGGATAGTGACTTCTGGTAGTCACTGAGAGATGTTTCAATATCCTCTGCATGAAGCAAATAAAAAATACAACACACATTTAAGCCAAGCAAGAGGCAAAAAGAAACAAAACATAAATATTAGTAATGCATCCATTTATTTATATATATTTTTTTTAAAATAAAACCAAAAACATCCTCACCGTTGCAAATTTAAACTCAAATAAATGCATAAACAGACCTCTTTCCAGCGCAACTTCTGCCAGTGCTGATAGTATGTCAACTTTATCCATTGTGTCACCAGGGTGTTTTTCTGCAATTGCCCTCGCAACATCTAGCATTTTCCATGCCAAATCAAGGTCAGATTCCTCTTCATCTGCATCAGCAAGGTCGTCATCATCATCACTTCCCTCATGATCTTCTTCTTCATCTTTCCCATCAGAAGCTGTAACAGAATACAGACATAACAAAAAGAAATAATCAGACACATTTTAACCACAAGACTGATGCTACTACTAGCCCTATAAAACTAGAGATGGCAGCTTACGCCCAATCCCAGGCACCTTCCTGCCTTGGTGGAAGTTCAACAATCTTAGTGCATACAAAATCATTAGATCATTTACCATGAAAACCATCTCAAATACCATTTCCTTCATCCATGCTCCCAATAATTCTTTAATGGATGAATGTATGTGTGCATAGAGGAGGCAAGAATGTTAAAGGATAAAAAAATCATTGACAGTCATTTTGCTCAAGCATAACAAATTTAACGCAAATTCATGCAGACTGTTTTATTGTCAGAACATCAAGTACCTTGCAAACATGGACCCCATGCTTGTGTGGTGACAAAAATATGCAAAACATATGTTGCACTCCTTAAAGCATCAAAGGAGGCATAAATATCAAATGACACCATAAGTAGATGATTCTTTTAAACTAACAACTCCAAACCACAAAGATAGACCCTTTTAGAAAACAGGCACAAAAAATATCAACATATGTTTGAATTTCTAACGTTCAGGGTACAGTTTCTTCATTTTCACATATTTACACCCATTACTGATGGAGATTGCACCTACACGTCACAAATTGAAAGCAAAGAAATTGAATGTTGATAAATACCAACAAACATTAACAAAAAAGCAACCTGTTAACTACTATGACAACTTATGAACTAACATTATGAGCAACAAAATACTGATAATTATCAGCTGCACCTTCTGGATGATTAAAACCCCCATCTTCTCCAACATTACTAGAAGCAGAAGTAGTCGAAGATTCTCCATTTAAAACATTCTTACAAGCTGCATCTTTATCATCATTTTGTTTAGATTCACTATCCTTCTTAGGCACCATACCCAACGGATCAGCCTCCTCTTGCGCTTTATACAACAGTGCACGTCCATAATGATAGTATGAATTCACACATTCAAGTGCAAGCTCACCATGATGCAAAACCCTAACAAAATCAAAATTTAGAAAAATAAGAAAAACATTAGGTAAACTAAAGCTCCATCAAAATCTGCATAGATTTATTGGAGCAAAATCTCACTCCCAATTGCACAAATATCAAATTCATTCAGCACAAGTTAAACACTTCAGAAGTTCAAGTTCTTAGTTATGACCCCCAAAAATTTGTTATTATTTAAACTCCAGCACATTTTACCACTAAGATTCCCAAAATAACGTCGCCCTTCACTTTGCTCTTCTTAAACGTGAAGGTCTTAATTATATAAACCCTAAAACCCCAATTACCTAAACGACTTTTGAGAAATACCCATTTCATAAACATCAAATTCTTTCGATTAAAGTAGAAAATTCTGAAACTTGACAAATAAAATTTACACATTCTATCTGCAAATTTCTCCCCAAATTAACCACATTTTTAATAAGTAAAGCTCCACCGTAAAAAACCCCTTAAACCAAAACTACTAAAAACCATCGATAGAACAGAGATTTGACTAGTTAAGTGCAATGTTCGACTAATCAAAACCAAAATTAGACAATGAAATGAAAACCCTAACCTGATTTCAAGGGCACGGCTAAAGCATTCTACCGCTTCACTGAAGTCATTTTCTTTAAGCGCCGTAGATCCTTTCTCTAATAACTCAACAGCGAAATCCAGAGACTTCTCTGGGTTTGAAGTTTCTCCATTGTTGTCATTGCAGGTGGAGTCGGCAGTTACGTCATGAGAGGCAGTAGTGACTTCGACTGAGGCTTGGGTTTCTGAGGCGGCGGTTATTGAGGATTCCGGAGCCATGATTTTTGTTGTAGTAGAGAAAAATGGAGAGGGAGAGGAAGTAGGAGGAGGTTTAGCGTGCTTTTAAAAATGGCTTGTTGTGGCGGAAAAGATGATTTTGACGAGTGAGGTGTCGTCCGTGGGAAATCGGGCTGTTAATAAAGAGCAAGCAGGATCGTTTTTTTTTTTGGTTGTTTGATTGTAATTGTGGTTATTTTTAAAGTATATATTATTTAAAAATATATTAAAAATATATTTTTTTAAAAAATTATTTTTAAAATTTATGCATTAAAATATCAGAAAATATAAAAAAATATTAACTTGAAATAAAAAAATTAATTTTTTTCAAAAATACTTTTAAAATAAAAAACAAACAATTATTTATTTGAATTTGAATTTAGACTGTTAAAATAAATGTTTTTTTAAATTTAAATTATTTCATTTTCATGTAGTATTTTTGTTTTTCAAGTTTTAAGAATATTAATTTATATGTCGAGTGAATTAAATATTTGTTTGACTAAACACTTTTTATTTTTAATTATAATTTTAAAATTATAATATATGAGTTATAAGTTAGAATTTATAAGTGTATTTGACTAAAAATGACTTATAATAACTTTTTTTAAAAAAAACAACAAGGAGTATAAGTTAGATTTAATAAGTTAAAAGTTAAAATTCTTTATTTTTTAATTCAATTTTATAATAGATTTTTTATTTAAATCAAAGTTTTATTTCCAACCAAATATATTTTTGATTTTTTAAGTGGAAAATTAAAAAGAAAACGTAAATCAATTTGCAAAAATTATACGAAATTCATCCTTAAATGAGCTTTTCTAGTTGAATTAGTATCCTTTTCTTGATTTTTTTCTAGTTTTTTGATCAACTTAGACCTTATTTAGGAACGCGTTTGAAATCGTAATTTTTATAAAATTAATTTTTTAAAAAAATTAATATTTTTTAATTTTTTTTTATCGTTTTGATGTGCTGATACTCAATATAATTTTTTTTAAAAAAATAACACTTTTTGATGCATTTTTCGAGTGAAAAACAGTCATTACTATGCTCTCAAACACCATCTTAATATATAAAAGATAAAATAAAGCATAAAGTGTCGAGATCTTGTACACAAAAAGCAATTATCATTTTCATTCTTCTTGTTTGGGATTGTGGTAGCGGTTGCGGTTCAAAGTGCTTCTCGCTTAGAAATACATTAAAATGTTGTTTTTTATCTTTTAAAAAAATTATTTTTGAGATTAGCACATCAAAACAATCTGAAAACATAAAAAATAATTTTTAACAAAAAAAATTAAAAAAAAATAAGAAAATGCGGTTTGCACCGTGTTTTCAAACAAACTCTTCTTTTACCAAAAGAGAGAGCTTTCATTCTTCTGGTTTCTAGAGAAGATAGTCCTTCTCACCTTATTTTTTTCTAATTTTGTTTGTTTGGCTAACAAGACTTCTTAATTAGCTTGAATATATTGATAGCTTGCTTGGAACTTATTAAAAGAAACTAAAAGGGGTAGTAGTTTTATTGTGCATTTATTTACTATTCACTTTCTCATAAATCATTGTGAATTGAAATATTGATTTTTTTAAAAAAATCTGATTTGGTCATCAATCTTTTGTAATGTGTAATTGAACTTTTTTAGACCCAAATTAATAGTCAATCAATTCCTTTTTTTAAGAGATGGTGAAATTAAAAACAGAGGATTAAAGTGAAAAACACAAGCAAAAATAGGTGGTGAATTCTAATTTCATCTAGAAACTTTAGTTTAATCCCTCATCTTTTTAACTTAATAGGTGATCAATCCCCTATTTCTATAAATTTAATTTTAATACCAAACTTTATTTTTATCATTTTCCAGTCCATTTTTATGAGATGAAATAGAGAGAGAGAGAGAGTTGGATTATGTCATAGAGAGAGAAAGCTCAACATAGACATTTATTCTGATTACCAAAATAGTTAAAACTGGTGTTAATAGGTCCCACTAGATAAGGGAAGTCTCATAATAGTTGTTTTAAGTCTTAATATAACATAAAAAATTAGATTTAAGTAGAGGATGATATATTTTATTTGGTTTGATTTTATGGTTTGGAATGTTTTATGGGTTTATTAGGTTGATAGGTTGATTACTTGATGTTCTACGAGTGTTTTTGAGTAAAAAACTCATAACTCTAATTTTCCAACTATTATAATGGTGGTCAAAATCTGAGCTAGTAAATGACCTTGTTTGTCATTTAAAAAAAAATAAGGGCGAACAATCTTAAAAAAAAAAAAATCAACATGCTAGGCGCATGAATCTAGGCTTTTCTTTCTTTTCAAAAGGCCTAGGCGATAAGCCATTAACAATGATTAAATTAGGTGAAGTGGCTAGGCCTAGGTTCAAGCAAAGACTGAGACTATAAACAATTTTTTTCTTCTTCAATGCATCTTTCTTTTTTCAACAGTATAACAATTACTACTAGCTAAAGATCCTCCTTCTTCTTTTTTCTTGACAAAGAGTTGGTTTCTACTTGTTTAGCAACCTTTCGACCTGACAATTGTATTTAGTTTTTTTTTTCAGACAAATCAATTGAAAAGAAAGAGACTGAAGCAAACCTGAATAGAGAAGCAGCCTAAAAAATAAGAAAAGCAATGACAAAAATGGTGTCTCTCAACTTCACTGCCTATAAAGACTAGATTAATAGTTCTAAAAATTGTATTAAAAAAAATCACATACAACAATAAATTCACAATTCCTTTGATCTAGAAAAGAAACCCAATACACTTAATTTTATGTATGATAAACATATGACAAAGAAAATGTCACAATTCAGACTATTAAACAGTAGAAAAACATGTATCTTTTATTCAAAGTTCCAACTTTTGTTTGTCCTAATGGCTACCTAGATTTCAACAGAATCAAATATGCTAAAGCATCATAAAACACTAAGATTAATCTGGTTATTTATAGTAACTCTCATTATATACACCTACCCTAACCAATAATTGTTCCATCACATAGAAGGAGAGAACAATCATTACACCAACAATATGTTCGGAGAAAAGGTGAAAACCAATATAGAACAAACCTTAGATATACAGTCCATCAAAATTGATGGGGAGAAGTTTAGAAGAAATTTCATGTTGTTGATCTGGTGTTAGAATAACAAAATCATATGCTAGAAATGAAATGGGGTTGCTACTTTTATTAACAACTTGTAATTCGGCTCCCACTGTGTTCAAGCATTATCTTAAGGACACAAATTATTTCAAAATTTATTAATCATAATCATAAATAATTTATAAATAAAAAGAAACGTACAACACAAAGCTTCTTAGTAGTGTGGTTTTGAAGGAAGCCTTGAAGTTCTCCAAAGTCTTCAAGTGATACCCTGGGTCATCTCATGTAAAATAAAACCATTTTAATCCAAAATAAACCCTAATCCATTACCAAACATTTTAGCCTTGAGGCCACCAGAAATAACCTGAACGGATCATGATTTTGATTTTGGACATAGCGTGCTTACCATCTCTGTCATGGTTGGAAAGAAACTCTATAAAAAATCATAAAAAAATTCAATCGAAAGCAATAATAAAACTACAGATCATGTCATGATTCATTCAACTAATAATAGTAGTAGTAGTAGTAGTAGTAGTAAGATGCTTATGGATTTTGATGGCTTTATAATTGAAGTCATTTTTATAGGATCCTCCAATAGCAAGTGATTTGAATCCCTTATTTTTTCAAAATTATTAATCACTACTCTCTTTCTTCAATTAATAAACACAAAGAACAATGAGTCTAAAAGGAAAAAAGACTTCTACGTGCCTTTCCTTTTTATAATGAGGCATCATCTTCACTCTTATCTTATTAACCATCACATGCCTTTTCTCATCTCTCTCTACCAAGCCTTCAACTCTCAAAAGGACAACAAAGAAGGTTAGCATTCAAATCAATTGTCATAATTTTGCATATCTTCTCCTTTAATATATTTAATACATAATTATAACAATTGTTTAAAATACCCACAACAACAACCTACCTGTTAAACCAAGGGATAAGAAAGAAGGACAATATGAGAAACTCAACAACAATAAGTAAATCAAAGCAAATATAAGAATAGAAAAATGAAAGGGCGTGAAAAAAATCACAGAAACATCCAAAAACCATCGAAAACCTAACCCAAAACACTATTGAAATCCACTGTACAAATGGGTTAAGAGGTAACAATATTTTACCTACATGTTTTTTAGTTTTTTTGTTATATATATATATATATGGCTTGACCTACTATTTAGTTGATTGTCCTTACTATGCCCCTGTAAGTTGAATAAGGGGAAGAAACCAAATTCATTTTGAATCCAACACAGAAGAAGCAAGAATGCGACAATGATTTAGTAAGTGTTAAGGAAATCAAGCACTGATTAGGCAACAAACCAAATCAGCACTGAATAGGTAACAAACTTGTAATTGAATCGTTAATTATTTGTTTCCTTGTTTGTAAATAATTAGGCTTGATTATAGGCAATAGTGCAGGATCCTGATGCAGAACTATCAGTATATATTGTAATCTTTTTGTTGATTGAAATAATAAGAAGAATATTATTTCTCTTCATGGTATCAGAGCAATAGTCTAGGTATCAAAATAAAACACAAAGCCTTCAGCCGACTCCTATGGCAGACCAAGGAAGCACAGCAGCAGGCGTAAGATGGGATCATCCCAATCATCAATTTTATCTTCACCATTCAGACCAACCTGGCGCTGTTCTTGTGCCACAATCCCTGGTTGAAGACAACTATAGTACATGGAGCCAATCCATGACTATGGCTCTAACAGTTAAAAATAAGATTGGGTTCATAGATGGCTCAATGAAGGAGCCTGATGACAAGAAATTTGATGAACATCAACAATGGAACCGATGCAATAATCTGGTGAAAACTTGGCTATTAGGATCCATGTCCAAAGAAATTGCCACAAGCGTCATCAACTGCAAAGATGCCAGACATATGTGGCTTGACTTACAGGAACGATTCTCGCATGTAAATGTGGTTCAACTATTTAATGTTGAGAATGAAATTCATGATTGTGTGCAGGGAAACATGTCTGTAGGGTCTTACTTCACAAAGCTAAAGGGCCTATGGGATGAACGTGATGCACTTTGCACTTTTCCAACATGCACTTGTGGGGCAATCAAAGAAGTAGCTGCATATATGGAGACACAGAAAACCATGAAATTCCTCATGGGTCTTAATGATTCATATGTAGGTGTTCGCAGCAACACTCTGTTACAAGATCCACTACCCACAGTAAACAAAGCATATTCACTAGTCATTCGCCATGAGAAACAATCAGAGGTGACAACCAGGAAAAGCCATGCTCAGCCTGAGGCTGCTGTCTTCGCTGTAAGGAATTCAAACAATGAGATTGAAGCTGAACTGAGATGCTTCAAGTGTAACAGAACAAACCACACTGCCAAGGATTGCCGTGCACATCTCAGATGCACCTTTTGTCGCTGGAAGGGACATACAGCAGAATATTGTCGCAAAAAGAAAGCAGTGACTGAAGCTGAGTTTAATGCGACAATTTCCAAAGGCAACCAAGTGGCATCACACAAGAATGAAAGAAAGGAGATGGGTTTTCCCTTCACAACTGAAGAATGCAAACAGATACTCAGCATGCTAAAGAATAAAACAACTTCTGCCAATCATGTTAGTAACTGCCCAACTCATGATGAACTCTCGGGTAAGGCCTTTTCACTCATTTCTAATGGCAACAGAAGTACATGGATTTTGGACAGTGGATGCACAGATCATATGATTTCTGATCAAAACCTGTTCACATACTCAAGACCTGTCAATGGCCGCACTGTTGAATTACCGAATGGGTCAATAACACAAGTAACTCATATTGGCAGAGTTAATCTATCCTCTGATTTAATTCTTGACAATGTTTTGTGTGTCCCATATTTCCGATTGAACTTAATTTCAATTAGCAAGCTTGCATCTGATTCCTCTTGTATAACCATCTTTCTAAACCAGTTTTGTGTGATTCAGGACCTACGTTCAGGGAAGATGATTGGGACGGGAATTGAAAGGGAGGGTCTATATTTTCTCGACCAAGCCAAGAAAGGAACATGCAACCATGCCCAAACTCTTCATCCGAACCTTTGGCATCAACGTCTTGGACATCCCTCAGCCAAAGTATCCCAGTTATTTCCCAAAGTTAATTCTTGTTCTCACGACAAATGTTTAATTTGTCCGTTAGCAAAACAAACAAGACTTCCATTTTCTTCAAGTTCCATTACCAGTACATCTCCATTTGATTTAATCCATGTTGACATTTGGGGTGGTTATAAAGTTGCTTCTATTTCAGGTGCAAAATATTTTCTCACTATCGTTGATGATCACACTAGATGCACATGGATTTATCTTATGAAACACAAATCAGACACTAAGGATCTTCTAGTCAACTTCATCAACATGGTTGAAAATCAATTTGATTTCAAGGTCAAAATTATTCGTAGTGACAATGGTCTTGAATTCAAACTCGAAAGCTTTTACGCTAATAAAGGTATCATTCACCAAACTAGTTGCATTAATACTCCACAACAAAATGGTGTTGCCGAACGTAAACATAGACATTTGTTAAATATGGCACGTGCTTTACTTATTCAGGCCGGTCTTTCTCATCAATTTTGGGGTGATGCTATTCTTGCTTCCGCTTACCTCATCAATCGCACACCAACCCCCATTCTCCATGGAAAGACACCATATGAAAAATTATTTAACATAATTCCCAATTATTCACACTTACGAGTATTTGGTTGCTTATGTTTTGTTTCCACTCATGCACAGAGTCGCTCCAAATTTGATCCTCGAGCATCTAAATGTATTTTTCTTGGGTATCCTTATGGGAAAAAGGGATATCGAGTCTTTGATCTAGCTACAAAACGGGTCATAGTATCAAGGGATGTCGTTTTCTTTGAAGATATGTTTCCTTCCCTCACACCAAGTGTTGGTACTTCTCCCACTCCCAATTCATTTTTACCTTTTGACATAGACTTTGCACCCCCTCCTCCTATTACCCATCAAACACTCAATGATCTTCCCTCTCCAGCCACCCCTACCCCACACATACTTGATTCCTCACAGATCACTCAACCCGACTCTTCCCCTATTCCCACTCAACCTCTTCGTCGTGGCCATCGCTCGATTACCACTCCTTCTTATCTGCAGGACTTTCACCTCGGCATGACCCTCCCTTCAAGGACTGAACCGTCATCCTCCACAAACTTGGTTCACACTTCAGGTACTGCTTATCCTCTCTGTTCCTACTTATCTTATACTCATCTTTCTCCCAATCATAAAGCTTATACCACTCAACTCACCCTTCTCAAAGAACCTACCAGTTTTTCCCAGGTTGTTCAGCATCTACAGTGGCGTGAGGCCATGCATCTTGAAATCGCTGCTTTACAAGCTACTGGAACTTGGAGCCTGGTTCCCTTGCCTTCTCATAAACGGCCAATCGGCTGTAAATGGGTCTACAAGATCAAGTTGAAAGCTGATGGGACAGTTGAACGGTATAAGGCCCGGCTGGTGGCTAAGGGATACAGCCAAATTGAAGGAGTTGATTACCAGGAAACCTTCGCCCCTGTCGCAAAAATGGTCACTGTCCGTGTCTTACTCAGTGTGGCAGCTTTGCATGGTTGGCATCTCCACCAATTAGATGTCAACAATGCATTCTTGAATGGCGACTTGGATGAGGATGTTTACATGTCACTGCCTCCTGGCTTCGGACGAAAGGGGGAGACACGAGTTTGTAAACTCCATAAATCCCTATATGGCTTGAAACAAGCCTCCAGACAGTGGTTTACCAAGCTGTCTAATGCACTCAAGGCTGCAGGATTCCACCAGTCTTTATCTGATTATTCTTTGTTCGTCCGCAGCTATCAGGGTAACTTTCTAGCATTACTGATATATGTGGATGATGTGATATTGGCTGGAAATAATTTGCAGGATATAGAGAACACCAAGCTTTTCTTGTCCAGACAATTCAAGCTGAAAGACTTGGGACAACTTAAGTACTTCCTTGGCATAGAAGTTGCAAGATCACGGAATGGGATCAGCTTGTCACAGAGAAAATACGCCCTCGATATTTTGAATGATACAGGATTTTTGGGTGCCAAGCCATCCCGATTTCCTTTGGATCAAAATGTATCATTAACACAATCTGATGGGAAGCTCTTGGAGGATGGATCAGCATATAGAAGGTTGGTTGGAAAGTTGATATATCTGACTATAACTAGACCCGACTTGACTTATGTTGTGCACATCTTAAGTCAGTTCATGGACAAACCTCGGCAACCCCATCTAGCAGCAGCTCATCAAGTCCTCAAATATATCAAGCAAACACCTGGACAAGGCATCATGTTACCATCCACGGGTAACCTTCAGTTACAAGCATTTTGTGATGCTGATTGGGCTCGTTGTAAGGACACAAGGAGATCAGTTACCGGTTATTGCATTTTACTTGGAGGAGCACCTATTTCTTGGAGGACCAAGAAACAGACGACGGTATCGCGTTTAAGTGCAGAGGCAGAATACCGCTCTATGGCTGCTACATGCTGCGAAATTACATGGCTGAAAAATATTTTAAAGGACTTGAAGATAAATCACACACAGCCAGTGACTCTATTCTGTGATAATCAAGCAGCAATACACATCGCATCAAATCCAGTCTTTCATGAGCGAACAAAGCACATCGAAATAGATTGTCACTTGATACGTGAGAAGATTCAAGCAGGAATGATTCAGACATCCTACATTCGAACTACACAGCAACCAGCAGACTTATTTACTAAGCCATTAAGCTCCACACAGTTTGAGAATTTACTTAGCAAGTTGGGTATAATTAATATACACTCCAACTTGAGGGGGAGTGTTAAGGAAATCAAGCACTGATTAGGCAACAAACCAAATCAGCACTGAATAGGTAACAAACTTGTAATTGAATCGTTAATTATTTGTTTCCTTGTTTGTAAATAATTAGGCTTGATTATAGGCAATAGTGCAGGATCCTGATGCAGAACTATCAGTATATATTGTAATCTTTTTGTTGATTGAAATAATAAGAAGAATATTATTTCTCTTCAGTAAGAATATTGATAAGTTGATCACAAAATATAAATTGAACTTGTAGTTCCTTCCAAGAAACCATGTTATGAACAAATTGATAGTCAATTTCAACATGTTTCATTCGCACATGAAAAACTAGATTAGTTGTCAAATATGTAGCGCTTAATTTATCACACAATAACATAGGAGAAGAAGAAACCAGAATGTCTAGATAAGTAAAAAGACGACACATCCATTTCAACTCGACAGCAACATTAGCAACAACTTTATATTCGGTCTCAATTACGAATTGTAATTGGATAATATCACTTGATATTTCTTCAAACACTAATCACTTTTCTCCTCTATTTTAATGCACATTTCATTTTGCAATAAATAGCTTCAACTTGTTAATGATTGATTAATATAACTCGTTGAGAGCAAGGAAATATGGAATGGGATTGCCATAAATTATCAAAATAAACACAATCAACTATAATTAATTGGCTAATCCTCTTACTTATGATTTAGAACCCTCAGGCCCCAAAATCCCATTAACAATGGCAGTAGCAACCAAGACGCCAACAACCTCCGCTCCAGCCACCGCACCAGCCTGCGCTAGCCCACCAAAGCTCACCGCTTCCTCAATCTCCTTCTCTGCCATCACAATCTCTTTCTCTGCTGTCTCA
Organism: Populus nigra; assembly: GCF_951802175.1. Lineage (NCBI taxonomy): Eukaryota > Viridiplantae > Streptophyta > Magnoliopsida > Malpighiales > Salicaceae > Populus > Populus nigra. The sequence goes on along the minus strand of NC_084865.1, from coordinate 12,430,714 downwards.
ATCCCTCTCTCAACCGTCACGATCCCTTTCCCCGCTGTCTCCAACCCCTTCTCCGCCGTCTCAAACCCTTCCTTCACCAGCTCCTCAGCTTCCTCCTCCGCCCTCTTCAGCTTCTTCCTCAGCCCAAACAAAGGAATGTCCTGCGCCAGTGAAGATGGTTCTCTTAAGGCCAGTGCTGGTGCTGACGCTAGCATGAAGAGAAGATGTCTTCGGCCGGGGAAGGAAATCGGCGCAGGTTTAGGACTGATGTGCGCCTCGCAGATGGTGGGGTGTGCATTGCGCATACGGTGGAGAGAGAGAGTTCTGAGCGGCAGTGGTGAGAACGTGGAAGCCATGGATTTTACGGCTAACAGACTTGATCCTAGCTAGAAGACTTGATTTGTGAGGTTGATAAATACGAAGAAATGATTTTATTTATGTGGTGGTGGGACTTTGCAATTATATATTGCCAAAGAGTTTTCTTCTTTTTCCTTTTCTTTTTAGGTAATAAAAATATATCAATGTTCTACTTTTAAAATTATTTTTATTTAGTTCTAAATTGTAATTTTAATGTTGGATTAATCACATCTTCCATCCCTTTCTCTCTGCATCTCTGTTAATTAATGTTAATATTAAAATAATTTTTAAAAAATAAAAAAACTATTTTATAGAAAATAGTAAGAGATGAAATGTGGTAATAGGTGGTTTTTATTTGAAAATATATTAAAATAATTATTTTATTTTTAAAAAATTATTTTTGATATCAGTATATTAAGACAATTTAAAATATAAAAAAATATAAAATTTATTCTATTTTATTTAAAACATAATTCCAAACATTGATTAAGACAACTTCTGGGAACGCGGTTCAATCCGCGTTCCCAAAAAATTTGAAATTTTGTTTTTTTTGCTAAAATTGAATATGGTTTATACGTTTTAGATCGTTTTGATGTACTGATATCAAAAATAATTTTTAAAAAATAAATAAACATCATTAGCATGTATTTTAACACGAAAAATTATTTAAAAAGTACCCGCAACTATAATGCTAAACAAACTCTAAGTGGTTAAACTTTCTTTGGTTTGCTTAGAACAAAAATAAAATTCAAGCAATCAAAGACCTCTGGGCTGCAGGATTCGATGCCAAGTTGCTTGGAGTATTTTAAAATGGCATGGTTCAATCTTTTTTTAAATGAGCAGACATTGATTCTGCACGACACCCACTCGTTTCCTCTATTATCTCTTGCGAATTTCATATGCCATTTTTGTTAGTGTGTATTCCGTGGGCAAACGTGACTTTGATTTTGTTTATTCAAACATATGTATTTTTAATAAAAGTTTTATTTATATTTAATATTTATTTGATATTTTATTAATAAATTTAATATTTAAGTAATAAATCTACAGTAAGGATAAAATTTTTGGGATAAAAATATTTTACAAAAAAATTATAAAGTTGTTATAACTATGTGATTTTTATCGCATCGAAGTATTATTGCTAAGTATTCATTGTTAGTACTCTATTAAGACTGAATATTAATTAGAACTACTGAGATTTGTACATATTATGTTCTTTTTTTTATGAAAAAAAATAATTATTCTCGTAAACTGAAGCATGAGGGATACTTAAAGCTAGTATGTATGTCTTTATTAGATGACATGTACATTGAACTGATACACATGAGAATTCTATATATAAAGGTCACATGTGTCTATAGAAAAGTTCACATGATAATTGTGCAAGTGATCTTTATACTTGAGATCACTAAGTTATCTTATATAATAAATATTATGTTTTAATCACACTTCGTACATATTGTTCTAAGAAATATAACAAATATGTATACTTTTTAAAGGATGAGGACTAAATTATTTTTTTGTGTGAATTTTGAAACCATCATTTATTTGTGGTGTCTTTTCTATTTTGTCTCATGTCTTTCAATTTTATCTTTAGTCAATAAATTTAATTTAATTACTCTTGAATCTAGCTTCAAAATGATGCAATTATAAAAAAAAAATTTGAGAATAAAATTAAAAAAATAAATAATAGATTCATAGTAAAGGGAATGAACAGTGTAATTTGCATAGTAAAATAACTACGCGATGTAGTTTTTAGTTTAATATGAAATGATAAATCTCTCCAGTAGAAAAAAATTTAATGTAATTAAACATTTTTGCAATTCCTCTTTATATATATATATATATATATATATATATATATATATATATATATATATATATATATTCAACTCAAAAGATACCTTCTGGAGATGTCATGCACACATGTCTCAAGTTTTATTATCCGACCGTAAATTATTAAATATGACCTGGGATAAAATCAGAATGGTGAGTTAATATTTTTTTAAAATAATAAAATGACTTTGTTCTAAATCTTTTTAAATTAACAAGTTTTTAACTACATCCCCAGATTATAAATTAATCTAATTTTTTAAACAGCTCGTATAAAATTAACTTTTTTTTATTTATATGAAACTCCATTTCAAGCCATGTTACCAATCAACCTTGCTGTGTCTGAGTTTCTTAATTATGGATCCATATATGAAGTGTGTTTGAAAAGATGGTAAATATTATTTTTTAAAATATTATTTATTTAGAAATGTATTAAAATAATATTTTTATTATTTTTTTAAAATTTATTTTTAATAATTTTAATTTATAATAAAAAATAATATATATTTTTTTAAAAAAAATCTCAAATTCAATGCCAAAATGTTGGCTGTATTGTCACTAGATAAAAAACGCATCCCAAAAGAACTACCTTCAAAATCCATGAGGTTTAGAAAGGAAAAAACGAGTGCCCGCTTTCATTTTGACCGTTTTAATTAATTAGCACAAAAATTCACTAATACAAACCAAAAAAGAAAAATCTCCATGGCTCGTGTGGCTCCAAACCCTCTCTGTCTCCATAGATTCCGGCCATATCTTCAAGCCTCTCATTCTTCACCATCACTCCTCAAATCCACTTTCCACTATCAAACCAAAAATCGCAAATTCCCTACTGTTTCTTGCCAAACAAACCCCGACTCATCTGAAACCTCCACACCAACGGTACAGCCCCCATTTTCTCCTTCACTTATTTCACTAAGTAGCAAGTTATAATCTTTTCTGAACTGGTTTGTTTCTTTTAATGCAGGAAAAAGAGGTCCTTGAACCTGGTCCAGTTAGTGATGATACCAAAAGAGAGGATACAGGTGCGTCCCAAGATTCTGGGTTACCTGAATTTCCAAATAAAGATGTTAATAAACGAATAGCAGTGGTTTCTCTTCTTGCTGCTGCCGGACTTTTCTTGTCTTCAAGGTTGGATTTTGGTGTTTCTTTGAAGGACATATCTGTTGCTGCTTTGCCTTATGAAGAGGTTTGCTTTATTGGATTAAAGTTGGAATTCTTGTCAAATAGGTTACAATTGAGAGGGGGTTCTTGTTCTTTTTAATAATGGGTTTTAAGTAAAGTTATCCTTTGTGGAGTTTTTATTATTATTCGCCATTAGTTTTGATGTTAATTAGTAAAAAGTGGGTTTTCTGTTTATGAATTGGAATGTAATTTGTTTATATCCTTGGAATTGAAAGCAATTGAAGGATTTCTCTTGGTTGTTAATAGGGTGTCTAAGTGAATTTACTAGTTTTAGTAGAAAAGTTTTGATTGGTTTATATTAGTTTTGATGTCAAATTCGAAGTAGATTTGCTTTCTGAAAATAATGTTCCATTTGAATGTAAATGGTTAATGCCATGTTCTGTACTTATACTTTGTTTGTTGCTTATTGGGTTTTTTCTGGTGTCTTTATTTAGGCCCTTTCAAATGGGAAGCCAACTGTTGTGGAGTTCTATGCAGATTGGTGTGAAGTATGTAGAGAGTTAGCTCCAGATGTCTACAAAGTAGAGCAGCAGTACAAGTAACAGCCTTGATCAAGCTTTGATTAGCTATATGATATTTGAGTTATCTCCTCGTACTTAGTGATTCTGTCGTTTCCTGTTAATTTAAATGTGCCTGCTAAATGCCACTTGCCTTTTAGGGACCGTGTGAATTTTGTTATGCTGAACGTTGATAATACCAAGTGGGAACAAGAACTAGATGAGTTTGGTGTTGAGGGTATTCCGCACTTTGCATTCCTGGATAGAGAGGGGAATGAAGAGGGTAATGTAGTTGGCAGGCTTCCAAGGAAGTACCTACTTGAGAATGTTGAAGCTCTTGCACGTGGGGAAGGATCCATACCTCATGCTCGAGTTGTTGGACAATATTCAAATACAGAAAACAGGAAGGTGCGCTCAGGTGTTGATCCTAGAAGCCATGGGTAGATACTATGTTCCGAGTTACAAGACTTGTCAATTTTTCACCTGAAATTCAGGTCCGAGGTTAGTTCTTTACAACATTGTTATGCTTTCTCATCTTGTATCTAATTCCACATGAGTTTCTAGCATTAGGAGAGGATACATCATTTTGGGATTCATTCGAATTCATGTACATAAAATGTGACTTTGGCTCTACAACAGGAGATTGTGCATCATTTTTGGAATTCATTCAAATACATGTACATAAAATTCTTTTATGGAAAAGTGTTCATGAGGTAATTTTGATAACAATTCTAATTAAATTGATAATCATGATAATCAGGTAGCTTGATAATGCCGCCACATAATCTGATTGCACCATTCTGGTAGCAAGGAACATCGACATTCATCTACCATTTATCTCTCATCAACCAAGGACTTCAAATTTTAGGGGAAATTAGCTTCACACTTAATGATGAAACCCTTTCTGAAGTGATGTTTTATACGTTTGTTTTTTTTTTCAATCTTGGATTGCTTGTTATAAACTGTTTAAAATTTTTCTTCCATAGGTCTGTTGTGAAATAATGAAATCATCGCAAGATGTTGTTTTTTCCACTCAATATATCATAGGTGAAACAAAGATGGAATGTTCTGTTCTGCAAATGATTCATATGAAAGAGTTTCTGTGGTGTAGTGGTTTCTAGTTTAGTCATGACTAGATTGTGCTCAGGATCTAATATGTGATGATCTTTTGCAGGTTGAATCTTCCATTCCGAGTTTGACTTTCACCTGCTGTTCATTTTATCAATAGGGGTCACATTCTGGATACTTTTTTTTCTTCTTCAGGTTAGCTTTGTTTCTCAATTATAGAATTCTGTGAGAAGAAGAAACTTCTTTATAGCCTGTAAAACCCATGTACAAATCCTGAATAACACATGATCCTGATGTGGTTTGTAAATGGTACTTTCATTTCCCTTTCAAATCCTGAATAAGACGTACTCCTGGTGTGGTTTATAAGTGGTGATTGCATTTCCTTGGACCTTTGGATCCATGCAAGCATAGTTGATAAACCTGCTTGGAGGGTTGACATGGAGACTGACCTGGGCTTGGTTTCGAGTTGAATCGGACTAGTTATTGACCCAATAAAACTTGATTAACTTAGCTGAATTCTTAGTGATCCAATTAGGTCAACACCAAAGAATTTTTTTTCAAGTACAAAGCAGTTTTAATAAAAATGATTTACATGGTAACTCAGTGACTCATGCCTTTTTCTTGAGTCAGTCCCCAGATTAGATCTGAAAGCTATGCTTGCAAGTGATGACTCTTTGAAATTTCGAGTCAGTCCCTGGATTAGATCTGAAAGCTATGCATGCAAGTGATGACTTTGAAATTTCATATAGATTTACACTTTCAAATTACCAGTCTTATATCGCTTCAGCTGTTTACTTCCCTCCTTTCCTTGGTAGTTTTGTATACTAGGTTCAAGTCGTGATCAAAATCCCAACTACTTAATTAAAAAAAGTTTTGAGCGTCACTATTTTTCTGTATACAATAAAATATTTGAAACGAGGATAAAAAACATAACCAATGTATAAGATAAAATCAATTGATCATTATATGTTTTAAAAAATAAATAAATAAAATATTGGTGTGACTTGTCCTATCTAAGAACCAAGAGAGAATTGAATACCATGTTTAAATGATGATTTGGTTAAGGTTAATTGTTGCTGTCGTGAAACAACATACAAATATGAAACTGAATTGTTGATGAAATTGATCTCGAGTTTAATTAAAAAATACAGATGGTATTTAAAAAATAAATAAATATTAGGGATAAAATTAAAAAAAATATTAACTTAAAAAAAAACAAGCAAATTTGTGTAAATCTTTTAAATTGAGGTTAATCATTCAAACCTGTAGCATTTGAAATCCTAGACCATGTTGAATTAAGAAGCTCAATTCCTAATGAATTTCATACAAGAAGATGAAATTGTAAAAAAAAAGAAAAAATTAAATTAAAAAAAATGTCAAATAAAAAGAATTGTAACAAAAAAAATGATGATTAAATCATATTGTAAAAATATTGAAGGGGATGAAATTATAAAAAGAAACTTAAATTCTAAAAATCTGCATGAAAAATGTTTGCAGTCGTCCAGAATCATGGTTTGGGCCATCTGCCTTGTATATTGCCATTAACTTGATATCAGTCAATTGTTTAAAAAAAAAATCTACAAGAAGAAAAATAAAAATTAAAACAATAGGGATTTAATATAACAGATAAAAAATTCAAGGAGGATGAAACTGAAAAATAAATATATGATGAAGGATGAAACTGAAAAAATATTAACTTAAAAAAAAGGAAAAAAAATCCACTTGTGTGAATATTCTAAATTTGGGTTAATGCCTCAAACTCACAACTTGTAAAATCTTAAGCCCAAGTTTAATTAAGAAGCTGAATTCTCAATCAATTTAATGTTGGAGGATGAAATCATAACAAAAAAAATTAGAAAGATTTGCCAAAGCAAAAAAAATGATAAAAAAAACCCGAAAGAATAAGGATCATATCATATATCATATAGGAAAAAAAATTGAAGGGGATGAAATTATAAAAAAACTTCAATTCAAAACATTATCTAAAACAAAATACATAAAAATCAAAAGAAATTTGACACAAAAGGAGGATGAAATTAAAGAAAAATTCCAAATCTATAAACCACTTCCAATTTAAAAAAAAAAATCAAAAGAACAAGAATTAATCTAAATGAAAAACAAATTGAAAAGTTAATTTTAATTTTTGAGGTGCCAAACACAGAAATTGAGGTGATGAGAGAAAAGTAGGAGAAAAAAAAGCTTGCTAGCACTAAACCGAAGGTCAGAATACCACACAAGCCATAATGGAAGGGAGAGGTCGTCGAGATGAATCCAACCATATCAAAGAAGCTCGTCATTGACCACCAAAATCACCTGCACACGTCGCCCGAAAATAGTGGTGCATCTGACCCACTACTTGTGTCATGCATGAGTCAATTTTTTTTTTAATATTCTATATTTAATAAAAAAAAAACTAAATTGCATCTAATTCAATATAAATATAACACAAAAAAAACAAAGTGAAAAGGCAAAACAGCCATAGGCAATAATTTATCCATCTTTTCTTTTTAAAGGCACAATCACCTTTGCATTGTTCAAATAAAAAGAGAGATGAAAATAACCTTGTTTGACAATTTATTATATTTTTCTTTATAATTCAGTTATTTAATTGTGCAAAAACACAGTTCTTAGGCATTTTTCTTCTTGAACTATATTTAGGTTGTATTCCTTTTTTGGGAACTTTAATCCTTCGTTCTTGGTAGCTTCATGCTTGTGAAGTTTAGGCTGACTCATTTCTCCATTGTAGCCTAATTTTCTTGTACTATAAAAAAAAAATCAAATTAAAAAAAAGATTATTTCTTCTACCATATGGTATTCTTTCTTGACAAGTGTAGAGGTTATATCCCCTTTTGTTTACCAAAGATTCAAAAATAAAAATGAAATATTACAAGCGTTGTTACAAATACACCTTTTAAAGATGTGAAAAAGTTATTTTTTAGAAATATTTATTGTTTTAATAAATTTAAAAGTTAAATATGTTCGGTTCATATGAGTGAACCTAACACCTCACATGCTTCTTCTTTTTTCCTTTTTTTTTTTTTTAATTTCCTAACTTTTCTTTTCAGTCAAGCATTTCTATAGCCAAATTAAAACATATTAGGCTTGAAATTATGGTAAGAATACAACATTTAAAGATAGAGGAATTAAATATAAAATACAAAGAAAGTTTATGGTTAACTCTACATTAATGACAATTTGTATTTTGGTTAAAAAGTTCTTTTTTATTTTTATTTTTTAGTCCCTATGGTAGAGAGGGGAGAGAGAAAATTACCTGAAAATAACGAGGAGAGAGAAAGTGATCAATTGACACCAATTCCAGCCACGAAAAAAATAGATCTTCCTACCAAAAGCTTTCATTTGACGAGAGAAGTTCCATTATAATATTTTTTGGCCTTCCCTTTGAGTTCCATTATCAATTCGAGCTGATTTTTTGTTTTTCAACCCATTTTTAAGTTATTTGATGATGTAATTGGATTTATTTAGGTCTTTTAGGTGTTTTTTTACGTGTTTTTAGGTAAAAAATGGTTAAAATTTTGATTTTTTGGTTCAAAAATATCTTGAATTTTCAGTCTCCTCCATCGTGGCTGAATTCTAAAAAAAAAAATGATATGTTGTTTACTTATTTTAATAATAATAACAATAAAAAAGCCTAGGTACAATTATGGTTGGGAGACTAATGCTTGGGCTTTGTTTCTTAGAAGCCAAAGCGCGTTAGGCCACCTACACCAAGCCCACACACTTGCATTTTTTACTTTTTTATTTTATTTTTTTCTTCTTTATTTTTTATGAATTTAGATTTAAATGCACTATAGAAAATTTTTATTCAATTTTGTCATCTTTCACAAATAATAATATAGGTTTTTATTTGGAAATTTAAACTTTAATTTTTTTTAGTTAATATGTGTTTAATATGAAAAAAAATATCATGAATATATAATCAACATAAAGTTTTTATTTTGCAAGATTTTTAATAAAAAATTTTTATATAATTTTATAACATTTATCAATACTTTTTTTCAAAAAACATAATTAGATCATGAGTTTTCAAGTTTAACCCGCTGTATTGGTTTATTGATAATACCAAAGAGTTCACCGCAACCTAAATATTTTTTTTTATATATATTCAAAATAACTTTTGTCCGGCAAGCAATATAATACGATAGGCAACCTAGTTTATTCAAAAAAAAAGAAGAGGGTTTCGGGATTGTTAACAACCGCCACTCGAGAAAAAAATCACCATATCCAAAAGATTATACTAAACTAATTTAAATTTTAAAAGATAAATTTTTTCTTTCATCAACCTCTACTAAACATAATTTAAAAATTACATATTTTTCTATGTCGTGGTAATTTAATAACACAAATTCCCTTAAAGTAAAGGTATGAAATCTAGCAATTTTGTGTGTGAAGAAGCAAGTGGTTTATCAATATTGCTTAAGGTATAAAACATAATTGCCATAAAAACCAAGTTTTTTTTGGTTACATGTTTTGGAAGAAGAAGGTGAAATGATTGAGAAAAGTGGGAAATTGGGAGAAGATAAAGTTTGGATTTTATGACCGTTGCAGTCCTGATGCCTGGCTCTCTACGCAGCGTTTTAAATTCAAAGAATGAAAAGGGGGCACCGGGCACTGACTGTTATTATAGTCAAGGTCTCGTAGCATCCTGTAAGACCACAGCCTTCTCCATCTACCTCTTCTCTGTGGTAATCAGTGCCGAAGATAGAAACCTTGCTCATAGATGGACGGCTGTTTTTTTTTTTTTTTTTTACATTTTAAAAGTTTTAAAAAAATTTCGATTTTTTTTATTTTTTTATTTACTTCAAATTATTGTTTTTGATGTTTTCAGAATGTTTTAAGCTGATGTTAAAAATATTTTTTTAAAAAATAAAAAATTATTATTTTAATGTATTTTCCAATAAAAATATGTTGAAAAACAACAGCTACCGCACTTTCAAACACCGCCGGAATGTTTGAACCAAATTATTAAGTATAACTTAAAAACATCAGCTTTTTACTGTGCTGAAATTACTTTGCACTCTCTCACAATACTTTTGAATTGGAGTAGTGTATTTTTTGGTAATTTTTACTTTAGTCCTCAAACTTTTATTTTGCACGATTTGGTTCTTTTTAGCCCAAATTAGCCTCCGATTGCATATCTTTTTATGAGGAAGGGTTGAATCGAAAGATAAGAAACTGAAGTGAAAATCTTAGGTAACATAGGAGGCAGGTTGAAAGTTTTGTTAAAACATTCATTTTAATCCCCCATATTTTTTAAATGTTATGTAACAAATCCCTTGAATTTGAAGACAATGTATTTTAGTATCTAACTTTATTTTTTTAGTCCTTTTATGTTAAGAGGAAAGAGAAAGAGTCATCAAATTCCAACTTAGTGAAAAAAAAGTGGTTATTAGAGAAAAGTTTGGGCACCAAAACAGTTAATTTTTGTGTCAAGAGGATATATATATATGATGAGGGGGGGGATTACATTTAAGTGTTTGTTTACATTGAAAACACCTAAAACAACATATCTGAGCTCGGAATTTTTTTTGTTTCAAGTGGATTTCGAGTTTTGGGGCGGTTTATTGGTTTTTTGGTGGTCATGGATTGATTTAATAAGATCTCTAAGGTGTTTTAGATAAAAAAAAAAAAAAGGTTGCAAAAGAGATTTTGGATGAAAAATCAAAGGAACCCGATTTTTCGGCCACTATGGTGGCCAGATTCTAGGTTGAGAATACAACGCATCGTCTGCTAACACGAGTGACGTATCATTTTGTTTGGATATACTTGGGGCATACGATAAAATTTTTTAAAAAATAAAGGTGCACTTTTAGGTCTGGCCTAGCAGGCCCGCGCACGGGCTGTTGCTGCTGCCTGACTTGTTTTTTTTTTGTTCTTTTTTTAATTTTTAGTTTTTTAAAAAATAATGCATTATTTATGAATATTTTTTCAAATAAATTTTGGGTTTATGTTTTAATTAGATTGTGATTATTTTTAAATGATATTGGATTTGTTTATTTTTTAAAGAGATAGGTATGATTTATCTGTGATTTTTTTTAATTTTATATAAATTAAATTTTTTTATATTGATTTTTTATAATAGTTTTCATATGTGCAGCCTTGCATTGTTTTTTTTTTAATTATTGTTCAATAAATTTTATGTATGTGTTGGTTTCTATTATAAAATTTATATGTTTTTCTATTACAAATTTATTTTAATAGAGGAATTCATTAAATATAACCAGATAAATTACCTGTATTGCGATATTAGATATATTGATCTTCATTTTGCACTTGGATTTTTTAATTTTATTTTTGTTTATTGTTGATGAATTTTTTTTCATTACTTTACATAATGGTTATTGAGTTGTTTAATTAGATGCGTACATAAGTTTTTCAATTTACATTTAGGAATTTTTTTAGTTTAAAAAAGCACATTGAACAATTTTGTATATTCATTTTTTTATTATGTTTTGATGTTTAAAATTTGATGTTTATTCTTATAATTTTTTATTTTTTTCTTTGAATCTTTTATTAAAGTTTCTATTGCCTTTTCTTTTGTCTTTATTCTTTTGATTTTTTTTTTCTTTTGTTAATGTTTTTATTTTTTTTTAATTTCCTTATGATTTATTTTTTATTGCAATTTTAACATTCATTATTTTTATTGTATTTTTTTGTGTTGTTTTTTTTTTGTGATTTTAATCCTCACAATTTTTTTTAGATAAAGTGCTTTCAGTTTTATAACTCGGGTCATAATTTAAATAATTAACAATAATTGAATTTTTTTGTTTTATTTTTTTATTTTTCTTTCTATGAAATTATCCTATTCTCATTTAATTTTTACTTTGTTAACAAATAAAATCATTAAGATATTTTTATAATATTATAAAGATATATTTTAATAATATTAGCAAACATTCATCTTTTGCATGGAATCATTGTTTTTTCCCGTTTTATTTGTTGTCGATATCTTATTTTCTAATGATATTATTAAATTAACAAAGTTTATTAAATTTACTCGAGCGAATTACCTCAATATTATATGTTTAATTTTAAAAAAATAATTATCTTTTTTATATCAAAACAAAGATTGATTCGCGGCGTAACATGGATAACCTAACTAATACTAAGCTATTAGCTATGATATCAAGGTGAAAAATATACAGTTCATGTTTATACTGAACATATGAATAGGCAATTTAATGTTTGACTTTTATATGTTCTGTTTCAACATCGCCAATAAATTGCTAAAAATATTTTGAAGACACCAATATGTAGGTAAAGCATACAAGATATAATTTCTGCAAGCGATATATAGATATGTAGTAAGAGAGTAATAGAGAACTGTAAGAGTACCTAAATGTTTTTCGCAAAAAGGATTCGAAGCTAAGCACCCAAAAGAAACAGTTTTGTCAACGAACTACATTACCCAACAAGCTGTTTGTTGAAGGTGAGCTCTGTTCACTCAACCAAGTATCCTGCTCAGAAACGGGGGAGCTATCCTTCGTCTCTTCCAATGAAGTCAAGCTATCTGTTCTCTGCGGAAGAAGTAATTTCCCTCTAGCTAACCCTGCCTTTCTACCAATAGAGACGCTCAGCGATTTCTGACTTCCATTTTGCGAGGAGCAAGACGAAGCTGACGGGGATGCCATGAACATGGTTGGAATCCATGCACTGAGCATGATCTG